>NW_005842204.1:425725-455015 GCF_000455745.1 Alligator sinensis | reverse complement strand
CACACACACACACACACACGGTGGAGTAACTAGAAGCACCAGGCTGATCATAGAAGATGCAAATCAAATCGTCCATGTGAATATAATAGATTTAGCTGAAGCGGTGAGTAAGTGGGATTAGGAATATATAGGTTTGGCAGAATGTCAAGGTAAGCATCTGTGGCCAGCTCTCTCCCAATGGTGGTGTCTTCCGCAATAGCTTGACTTGCTTCGTGAGCATCTTAACCTCAGTTCACAAAATTCTTTTTTTAATTGGGCCTCTTGAAAGGAAGATGAGCCAGCACTGAAAGGAGTGCTGACCTGTCTTTGTTGTTACCATTACAATTTTTCCTCGCTTTTTGTTGTTAAGAATTTCTTTTTAACTTCCAGCCTTCTAGTAGCCCTGAAGTTCCCACTAGGGTGATTTTGTATAAATATGCCACAAGAAGTTTTATATGAATACGTCTCTCTTTAATTTTTTTTAACTTTCTGTATTGCTCAGCTATGTTTTTTTACTAGGTCAAATGGTCACAATCTCCTCCATGACCGTTTCAGGTTCGACATAAGGAAGAACTTTTTTACTGTCTGAGCCGTTAAGGCCTGAAATTGAACCACCTCCGGCGGCAGTCTAGCACCTAGTTTGAACACCTTCAAGAGAAAATTGGGTGCTTATCTTGCTGGGATCCTATGACCCCCGCTGACTTCCTGCCCCTGGGGCAGGGGGCTGGGCTCCATGATCTTCCGAGGTCCCTTCCAGCCCTAATGTCTATGAAATCTATAAATACATACCATTTTTCTTATCTTCTGTTTTTTAAAAACTAAAATTCTTCTTGTAAACTTCCTAGAATGGATTAACTTGTACATTCTGGACCTGAACATATTCAGGAAGTCTGGCCATAAGGTTGACTTGATACAACTTTCTTCTTCTTATCTTTGTTTGCAACATCCATACAGTTCTTGCAAGTTTGTTTTTCCCCGTGGAAAGAATTTTTGATGCTCCTAATTTCTTCTAACCTTACAGTAACAAGTGTCTGTGTGTGTCCCCAATTAAGTTAATAAGAAAAAATCAGTAAAGATTCAGTTGAGGCTTCTGGCTACAGCAAAAACGAGCCAGTTGCAGCAAAATGCTTTGTACCTTCCTTATTTGAAAATCATCTTATACTTAACCATGACCAGTAAGGAATATATGAATACTCAAAATGTTGAGCATATGCTCTTTGACAATATTTCACGATTCAAGCAACTAAGGGTTAAAGATCAGAGTTTGTTAAACATGCATTAACCTTAAACACTGTTCCTATTGGCTACAAAGCAGACAAACAAAGGTGCACTAGCCTGGCCTGTTATATACACCTGCCCTGTGATTAATTGAAATGGAGACTAATGCTGCAGTTCAGAAGGAGACTGCTTCAGTAGTCCATTGCCTTCATTGTGCTAGCAATCAAACATGAGCTCTTTGAGTCTTTTTATACATACTGTTTTATTTACGCCAGTGCAGTAGCTCTCTAACTATTAAAATAGCTTTAGCAAAAAAGATCCTAATGCTGTCTTAACTCCTTGGTATGCAACACTAAGAAATCTAAGTGACCCTTGCATGCTGCTTATGTTTGGTTATTATTGAGAAATGATATGTTCTATTTAGTGTCCTGCAGTGTACTTGTATATGCTAGTAATAAGAAAATCTTTATTGGATGGCATTATTGCTCTACTCAGTCTGCCATTTTAGCTACTTCCCTCACTTCAGTTTTTGGAAACTAACATGTTATGTGTTGTTTTCCAAAAGGTACCAGCTGAATCTCTTTGCTAGGATGTGCCTTGATCGACAGTACTTGGCTATAAATGAAATATCAGGCCAGCTGGATGTGGATCTCATCCTTCGTTGTATGTCTGATGAAAACTTGCCATATGATCTGAGAGCTTCTTTCTGCCGGCTGATGCTACATATGCATGTTGACCGTGATCCACAAGAGCAAGTAACACCAGTGAAGTATGCGCGCTTATGGTCTGAAATACCTTCTGAAATTGCTATTGATGAGTAAGTACTTGGTGGAGCAAGGGTGAGAGACGTAAATCTTTTTTTTTCCTTTTTAATATTAAAAGCAAAACTAAATGAGCCTGGAGCTAAATTACGAGCTTTGCCCCTCCTGTAAGAGTCCAATTTATCCTGCTAGTGCAGTGCTGAAAGCTTGTGACACCAAAACAGTCGCATTCAATGAGCTGCTCATTGAAAAAAATCTTCCTCAAGGTGGAAAGCTCTGTTTGGAGCTTTGTATGGATGCTGCATGGCTCGCTCAAGAGGCAGTGAGATCCAGTAGGTAGTGCCTAGGCATTATACAGACTGATGTGGAGCTTCTGTGATTTGTGCAAGCAACTTAAATTGTGCTGCTGTTCTTTTTCCCACCCTCTTGCCAGTCTTGAATACTCAGTGTAGCTCTTCAGGGGAGGGATAGTAAAAAACCTAGCACAGTGTTGGGTAGAAGGAACCAAGATGAGACTTGCTATTGTACCCATCTCTTTCTCTGCAAGGAAGGACAAGGCTGCAACTAACACAGGACTGGTAATGCAGTCAGTCATGTTACTTTAGCTACTACTGGAAGGCAAACATTGGTCACTGTCCTCTAAATGCTATTGTGATGCAAACAGCTTTTGTTGTTCCTAGTGACCTATTTATAGTCTTCCTAAGTCTCAAACCTGGCTTTTTTTTGGTCCTTTCCTCCTGCCCCAGTCATGGGTATAAACACTTCAGCCTGTTAAATGTAGGGCTTTAAATTTCTGTAGCATTACCAGTATTATATTCCTTGGTATTTTCCTTCCCACTGACCTAGTTTGCCTGTTTTGATGGAAGTCCAATAGATCATCATCATATCTGAATTCCATGTGGAGGGGAAAAAGAAAGACCCAAAGCAGGAGGAAATCAATCAAGAAGAAAACTACTTTAAAGGAAATCCCCCCCAATATTCTTACAAGTGTGTTAGGGAAGGAGTGAGGCTTAGAAGCTAGCCTAGCATGTGGTTTAAAATTTTTAAAATATGGCTTGCATTTGATTTCACTTGAAAAGGAAACCTGTTTGTGTCCGGAGTCAGCACTTTGTGGACACATCTGTTCTCTTTGCTCTTACACATCACTTATCCAATTTTCATTACAAAGCCTGGAACTTTTTTTTTTTTTTGCTACCATTGTTGCTATTTTCAAGTGTTTTGAAATAGCAGGGAATGAGCATATGGGACAAAGTAGCGAAAGCCAGGGAATTATGGTGTCGGCTTCCTGCCACCCTAGTTTTGGATAAATTGTTTAACAGCTCAAACTTAACTTAGCTTTTTCTCTTAACTGAAATGTCCTTTGGTTTGTCTATGTATTTGCATGTTAAATTGAAAGTTTTAATTTTCTCCCCTTCCAGCTATGATAGCAGTGGAACTTCCAAAGATGAAATTAAAGAGAGATTTGCCCAGACCATGGAATTTGTTGAGGAATATTTGAGAGATGTGGTGTGTCAGAGGTTCCCTTTCTCTGACAAAGAGAAAAATAAGCTCACTTTTGAGGTAACTATCCCACTAGAATTGTATTGTTCTTTGTTTCTAAAGTAAAACTAAATGCTGGTAGTGTTGTAGGGATGTTGGAGCTGTGATGATCCCAGGAAATATGTGAGACCTGAAGAAGACTGCACTGCATCATGCATGCAAAAGCTTGTGCAACTCAATCCTAAACATGCAGTTGGCCCAATAAAAGTTACCACCCACCTAAATCCTTGCCTCTTGCAAAACTAAATGCTGAAACTTTGCTTTTAGTATTAGGTGAGTTAGAAGGGGCACCATGTGAGCCCGAGTCTTCAGCAAGCTCTTAGTCCTTCCTCCTGTAAGCGATTCCATTTGCATTTGTATTAGCAGGACTTCTAGTAGGGGACAGAGAGCAAAGTCGTATCTTAAAAGTATTCTCAGCATCTGTGTTTGCTTTCAGCACTCCCCGTTGGAGTTGTTATATTGAGCTTTGCTGACATGTTCAGTTTTGTCTTCCATAGGTGACTCATGCACTCATCCAGTAGAAAAAGATACAATAGTACATGTCTTGCCAAACCATTTATAAGAATGAATAGCTTGAATAAAATGGAATGAAAACATTGATTAAATACTTTTATAATTCACCATACTTGAAGAACATCTATGAAATACTTTTGAGTAACAAAATTCACTGTTCTTCCTACTACAGAAAGAGGCTACCTTTAAGCATATAAACTATTTGGTCAAGTCATTTGTCAAGGTTTAGAAACATCATTCCTTTGTCTTGTGAGGGGTGGAGAGGGAACGCCATTCTTGGCAACTAGGAGTTGTCTAGAATTGTTTTCTTTTGAAAGTGCTCCCTAAGGTTGATTAATGCTTACTAATCTGTGTAATTTATAAAAACATGAATGTTATCATTTCTCTGGACTTGTTTTACTTTCTTTCCTGCTTCTTCATATTTAATACATATTGTTATGGAATGTTTGTGGTAGTTTAAATACAGGTTTCACTGAAATGATGTTGAATTAGCAATAAACTTACATAATAAAATCACATGACTTTTTAGTGCAAGTAGACAACAAAATTGCACGTTCTACTAATTTAAACCAAAGTAAAATCAAACATCTGATGCATACATTTAATAAAATGAAGTAATTTGAAATGGTAGAATAAAACATTAAAAACTGGGAGTTCCTTTAATTTTTGGCCCTTGCTCTTCGTGCAAGTAATGTAAAATACCCATTGAGTGTAGGCTGTAAGTAGTTAGAGAGGAGTCTCATTGTTTGTTTTTTTTTCTTCTTTAGCCCAATACTTAATTTTCTACCGATTAGAGAGATCCATTTTCCTCTTTCTTGTTCAAGGAGCACACAATGCTATTAATAATGATTTTTTGGAATAGTTTGAATAGAATAGTGAGTAGCAAAAGGTTTTTAATATGTTAAGTATTAAAATACCTGATAATGAATAGATAACTTATTTTAATTAGACTATAAAATTATGAATTGTTGCATGTTCCTTTCTATAAAAGCTGTGAGACAAAAGAGCTCTAAAGTTTTAAAATACAAGAAAAAAATTGAAGAAACAAATTTTCATGGCAAAAAGGAGGGTTAATTAATGTTTTAATTTTGAATAGGTTGTGAACCTGGCCAGAAATCTGATATATTTTGGTTTCTACAACTTCTGTGATCTTCTAAGACTAACCAAAATCCTTCTTGCTATATTGGACTGTGTGCATATTACTACTATCTTCCCTATTACTAAGATGGCAAAAGGAGAAGAAAATAAAGGTAAGACTGAAAAATGACGGGCGGAAGGAGGGGGGGGGGGGGGGGGGGGGGGGGGGACGACCTCTTGAAATAGGGGTAAAGAACACCTTGTCAGTAGGGTGCACCAATTAAAGATTTTTTTTTGCCAATTCTGATAGCTGATGGTATCGGCCGATGCCTATCTGATAATCAATATTTAGTAATAATGCAAGGCATTTGAAACTACTGACAAATCAACATTGTTTTGTTTTGCATTTATAACATGCCTGCACGTGCATATGTCTCCTGCCTGCTCCAGCCCTCGATGGGAAGGCAGTGACCGCCTTATTCCCATGCACGTCTCCCTCTCGCCCATGCTTTGCTCCTGGTGCACCGCGTGCGGGTGGGCGGGGCAGACCCGTGTGCAGACAGCGGTGCTGGGCACGTTTGGAGCCCCAGAGCATGCTGCTACCTCAATGCCTGCAGGCCCCGCACAGCTGCGCTCCTGTGGCTTCCAGGGAGAAGCCACTTTTGCAAAGGTGCCTGGTGCACTGGAGCAGAGTATCCCTCGCCTGGTCCCTTACCTGTTTGCGGCAGCCTTGGCACTCGGACATGGCAGCAGCAGCAGGAGCTGGTAATGGTCCTTTTGCTGCTGAGTGCAGCGCCCTGTGACTAATTCCTGGCACCCCCTCCCGCTCCTGCTGGCCGGGACGTGTAGTCTGCCGCGGACTTGGGCTGACGGGAGGGCACGAGGACCGGACTATGGTTGCCAAGCTGCTCCGGGCATGCAGCCATAATTATCGGCTACAACAACCAAATAAAGCTGATAGCATCACTTCTTTTATCGTTGACTATCCGATAGCCAACTGTTGTATCGATGCACCCCCTACTGGGCAGTACATAATTAACCTGGGAGATGCTATGGCCTCCAAAAGTTCTCCTTTAATCTATGGAAGTCCTGCTGATTGCAGGAAATGTATTAAGGCACAAAAAGATGCTGCTTCCTTGTTTTTGTTTTGTTTTATTTTCCCAAGAGGATTTAAAGGCCTGACTGCCCTTGTTTCATATTGAGGCAGTTTGTCCTTTTGTAGGATATGAAAAGTCGCTTGTTTTGTTAACTGTATTCTGAATGCACCATTGTAATCCTACTGCGTTTACCTGTCTGTCTGAAGGGAGCAATGTGATGAGGTCAATCCATGGAGTTGGTGAGCTGATGACTCAGGTTGTACTCAGAGGTGGTGGATTCTTGCCCATAGCTCCCCTAGCTGCTGCACCTGAAGGTAACGTCAAGCAAAGTGAACCAGAAAAAGAGGACATCCTGGTAATGGACACCAAGCTGAAAATCATTGAAATACTTCAGGTACCAGGGACTCCAGAAATATTAAATCATCTCATCTTGTGGTGTAGGTGGGATGGTTGTTGTGTTCATCTAGATGTTAGCCTAGCTCTCGGGAAGAGACAGAGTCCTTCTGGTCTACTCTTGCTTGCGTATTCTTCTTATAGTGGATAGGTGTTGTAGAGGCAAACACTCGCCCTCCTGAAACACTTCTTTGCAGATCAAAATGGCCAAATGCATAAAGGCAGTTTCTATACAGGAGGTGCCAGTTGTGCCTGGTTAACTTGTGAGTGAAATGAAGCAATGGAACCAAGACCCAAGAGGAGCCTGGGGTCATTTCAGGGACTTGATATGCTACTTTGAGCAAGCATTTTGTTAAAGCATGGCTGCTTCAAGAAGAGTGTTTTATATTCCCCTAATCTTGCTCTCCAACTGCCTTCATGTGTCCCACTTTTGGGTGCCTAGGAAGGGGTCTTTGCTTGGTACCTCTGCAGTGGGTACATTGACGGCTGCATAAACCAGCGAATGTTCTCTGTGCACATTTTCTCCTCGGTCTTTTTGGCTTGACTTTTTTTGTTCTTTGCCAGTTGCTACATTCCTGACTCGCTCAGTTTATTTAAGTCACTGACAGCATAAACTAAGAAGGCTTGTTCAGGTGATTTTTTTTTTTCTCTTTTTGCCCTATTTAACTCACCTGGCTTTGTGGGCCCAATGAGGGGTGCATGGGCTAGATCAGGCTCAGAGACCAGTCATGGGCACCACATGCAGCACGTTTCTCTGATCTGCCATTCTGCGTGGAGCTGATCTGGTGCATGCTCCATGTGGCACGCAAGCCTGGAGCTGGTGTACATGTTGCGTGCAGCACATGGGGCCAGTCTGTGCTACCTGCACGTAGCAGGGCTGCTCAGACACATTGCCAGCATTGTGGGCAGAATCATAGGGATTATAATTCTTTCCAAGTATTATTTGGAGATGGTTTTACCTAATCAATTAGGAAGTTATCTATGACAGGGTTTTAAAACATAAATTTACCAACTGAGAGGTTGTGGTTGGTTTGTTGCTTTTCTCTAAAATTACAAAGATTAAAGAAGAGAAGATCAGGGAGAAGAAATCCATGCATTTTACACACTTGTTTGGCTACACAAGTGAGAAGATGTCATTTTTTAGGTTTTAGAACTACAGTGGGATTAAATGGGGACAGATGGAGCAATACTTGCTCTTGTCAAAACTTGTTGTTATGCTGATAGTAAGTTTTCTTTTAAACTGAGATGATGCAAGTCTTCTTTGGATTGTAGATCTGTCCCCTAGGGAGTAATACCGTGGCTAAAAAATCAGACAGTGTTGTGCTAAGTTCATGCTTGCCTGAATTTTAGTTAGCATTGACTAAACTATAATCAATGACTGTTAAACCCCAGATTTTATTACAGTAGTAGCACGTGGTACAGAGGGTAGGGTATGACCCATCGGCCTTGCAAGTTGTGGGTTCCAGTCCCTTTCTGCCTGATACCGTGTGTCTTCAGTCCATCTGTACTTCAGTTCCTTATCCACAAAAATGGAGATGACAAATGACTCCAGTCATTTGCCTATGACCAAAACCATGGGCATGCATATACCTAATAATAGACCTTTAAGGCATCTTATACTTGTGGGTCTTTTAAGGTTAACCCTGTGCGCATGGTTATTGCTTATAATGCACTTAAAAAATTACTGAGCTGAGGGTTGTTTCTGAAGAACTGTTTTTGTTTCCATCTCTTCAAATAAGATCTGCACGTGTCTGAGCGTATGGCTTAGATGGCGTAGATGTTAATGTAGATGTTTTGTACAGCATTAACCATTTCAAAGAATAGAGAAGTGATGTTAAAATAACTTGTCTGTTTCCATTCTTTTAAACCTTGAATCATCAGTTTATTTTGAATGTGAGGTTGGATTACAGAATCTCCTGCCTTCTGTGTATATTTAAACGCGAGTTTGATGAAAGCAACGCTCAGATGTCTGAATCGCCAACTGGAAGCAGTAGCCCCGACGTACCAACTAACGTACCTGGTTAGTTGTTTAGTTTTAAAAAAAAACGTATGTTGGAGGGGGTGGAACTGGAGGTTGGTGTGGAGAGGGGTTCATGGTTAAAGCCTAGATGCTCAGGCTCTTGCTTAACTGCTTGCTGTAGAGCACTTTATAGATATAGGGGACAAATGGGATGACTGACTGACTAACGACCCTTTGCACATACAGCAACCATTGAAACTGCTTGCACTCGTCTTTACCTGTTTTCATTTACCAAGTAAATAGGGGTGGGAACAGTATGAATAACTTGAAGGATTTTTTTTTTTAATAGAATTTGATCCATCACTGCCCCCAAACAAGAACTTTGTTATAGTGTTTTCAGTCCCACCTCAAGCCTACTTGACTCCCCAGTAAAAGGACCTTGAACTCAACCAAGGAAAACCTTGGGGAAAACGCATGTCTGTGTTGTGGTGAACCAAGGTGGCAGATATGATAGACTTAGAGGGTCCCTTATCCTGTTACAGACTTTTGTCTAGCTGAGTCAGAACGTGGGCAGCTTGTATCCTTTTAAAATTATTTAACCGCTGTGATACTGCCCACAGAGAAGTGATGCCCTGCAGCCAGGATCTGAAAAATACAGCTTTATAAGCCATACAGTTTAAGGTTTTCAGTTTCATCGGTCGATTTTGTTGCAATTCAAACAAAGTGACTTTCTTTTTTGGTAATATTAAAGTGATGATGTAGCCATGATAGCTCAGGAATTAGAGGAGAGGCAAGGATTTCTTAAGTTCTGTCTATCTTTCATTGGACCAACTGCATAGCTGAGAGACTTTAGACAAGGTTTTGAAAGCAAGACATTCTTCAGATGTCTTTTTTTTTTTTTCCCTTTTAACCTCAAACGTATATCATTTTTAGATGATGCTGGTGTAGTATAGAATCTTAGAAAATTAAGGTGGGATGGGATCTTGGGAGGTCACATCTAGACAGCCCTTTGCTCAAAGCAGGACCAGCCCCAACTACTGTCATCTCAGCCAAGGCTTTCTCTTGCTGGGTCTTAAAAACCTCCAAGAATGGAGATTGCACCACCTCTCTAGGTATCTTGTTCCAGTGCTTTACTGCCCTCCTAGTGAGAAAGTTTAGATGTTTAATTCCCTGGCATGTCCTGAGAAGATCCATTCTAGTCTCTCTTGCTCCTGCTTTCTCCCGCCGGAGGACTCGATTGCTGGTGTAACAAAGTTCTGGTTGAGGGTTTTCAATGAGACTGGTTGGATAAAAATCTCTGAACCAAAAACAGATCGTACTGCCTATAACAGTCGCTGTTTCTTACTAAACTAAGTCTGAAGTTGAGGTGAGAGACTAAATGGTTCTGAAGAGGAGTCAACTGTTTGGTTTACAATGGGCACATAACAAGAGATTGGACTCACGGCTCTGATATAATCATGAACTCGGTTCTGAAGGCCAGACTAAAGAAAGTGGTTGGTGGCCAGTCCCGTGTGATGCAGCGTCTTCAGTTCCTCACTTCCTTCAGTGTTGATTGATGCGTGGCACCTTAAAAAAAAACAGCTTTTACATAATGAAATGATTACCTGAGAGTAGGCTACCCCAGCCTCTGCAGGTAGGGAGAATAGACTAGTCGACCAATTGCCCTGTGTCTCACCTGGGAATATGGTGATGCTAGCTAAAATGTTCTTGGTTCTTCAGTGCTCCCCATGCCAAAAAGCAGATGCTGTCACCCTTTTTTGACCATACACTGACAAGCTAATGAAGCCTTCAAATTGCTTATTGGGGGAACGAGATGGGCAACTGTGGGGAGAACAGGGGAATAAACGCATGCATTTCAAAGGAAGCTGTGCCCAGCTGAGGACTTTAATCATATAGTAGGCTATGCTTGTCTGTTATCGTTATTATTATTGAATAATAATTAGCTTTTGTTCCTACCATTATATGCAAAAATCCTATTGATCAATGATGGTATTAAAAAATTTCTTCTATCCTCAAGTTGCTTAAAACTTTTTCAATTAATAACTGAGGGCCGGGGCATTTCCTGGTGTCTGGATGGCTTTTCCAGTCGGGATACTGATTCCTATTGTGACGTGCTGTGCACTGAAGTAGTTAATTGACATAAGTTAAAAACAAGTAGTGGAAGAGAAGAAGAACTATGGATATCTCTGAAATGGTTATGAAGTGTAATTGGTTAGCAGAGAACAGTTTAAGAGAAATATTGCCTTTATGTTGGCTTCAGTAACCCCTTAGCATTCCTTACAGGTCATAATAGTCTACTTTCTCTACTTGTGCTACCACTCATGACTTACGGTCTCCCTAAGCTGCAAAAAGTGCTGTCATCTATGTCTAATACAGTCATACTTACCTACATATTCCTGCTTTTCAGGAGCCCTAGACTTTGAACATATTGAAGAACAAGCTGAAGGGATCTTTGGAGGAAGGAAAGTATCTTTTCAGTAGCTATGGTTGCTTAAATTTGGTTTTGGTGGAATATTCTTGCCAGCTTCTGATGCTGCTGCCCAAAGAGATGCTTCAGGAACAGAAGCTAATGGCTCCACTTCTGAAGAGTCTAAATTGATTAGCACACTTTAATTGCATCTGTACCCACCAGTTTCTGGCACCCTCCCAAATTTGCACCAACTTTGGTTGTTGATTAGGGAAGAAAGTTGAGGTGGCCATTTATAGTGTCGGTTTTTTCCTTGCATTTCAGACCCTTCCATTTCTGATGGTGTGTACGTTTGATCTTTGTACATCTTGATTTATAAAGCACAAAGCTTTTGCAAGCCGGTGGTTCTAATAACAGAATGAGTTTTCCAATCTCATTTTAAGCCTGAGCATTTCCATGGGTTCCTTTCCATCTGAATGAAAGGGAGCAATGAAAAACTTACGTTACACTAGAGCTAGAAAATATTAATGCCATGGTATAACACACTGGTGACACCACATCTGGAGTACCATGCATGGTTGTGATCTCACCAGTCCAAGAAAGATGAGTGCAAACAGGCGCAGGTGCGGAGAGAGGGCACTGGAATGATGAGGAGTGGATAGCCTAACAAAAGGATACTAAAAGCAAAGCAGTGGCTGATAAAGGATATGATGGCTGTTCAAATACCTTGGAGGGATAAACATCAGACAGGGAAGAGTTATGTAAATGGCATTGTTGACGCAAAACCCAAATGACTATAATTTTTAGGCTAGAAATTAGAAGAAGGTATCCAAGCATCAGATTCTGGGACAACTTTCCAACTGGAGCAATGGGGAGCAAGAAAATAAACCAGTTAAAATGGAAGTTGACCAGTTTGGGACATGGTGCCTTGCAAGATAAAGGGCCTGCGTTTTGACGTGGGAAGCATTTGACAGCATAAAGCCTGATGCTCCGATGAGTGAGTTTACCCTGTTCTTTGTTGTTTCCAGTGAAGAAAACACGCCGTTGGATTTGGACGACCATGGCGGCAGAACATTTCTTAGAGTTTTGCTCCACTTAACAATGCATGATTACCCTCCACTTGTGTCTGGGGCGCTTCAGTTACTCTTCAGACATTTTAGTCAGAGGCAAGAAGTTCTTCAAGCTTTTAAGCAGGTGCGTGTGGACAGTGTGGTTCCTTGTTCTGCATGTATGTATGGCAAATTGCAAGCCTCCTTGTTACGTGACTAATGGATTACGTTCATGAAAGGTTCAACTGCTTGTTACCAGCCAAGATGTTGACAACTACAAGCAGATAAAACAGGATTTGGACCAGCTGAGATCTATTGTGGAGAAATCGGAACTTTGGGTGTACAAAGGGCAAAGTCCTGATGAAACTATGGATGGAGCACAAGGGGAGAATGAGCACAAGAAGAAAGAAGTAAGCTTTTACATCTCTGTAGTCAAATATCTGAATGATTGGGGCAAATAACATTTGATATGTAAGGAACATCATGCTATCCTTCTAAAGTAAGGCTTAAAAGCACATTTAAGAAACCAACATACATTGATGCTTTAATGATACCTGATGTGGCTAGGCTTTCCTCAGAAGGAGGGGAGAGAGTGCATACTTGTCTGTAGGCTAGGAAACTGAACTTCACCCTACAAGTCTATATGATTAGTCTAGTATAATTAAAAAAAAAAAAAAAAGAGTGAGTGGCTGGTGTTGGTTGATCTCTCTGTGATGATCAGTTAGAATAAGTCCTTCCTTAACTATAATACCCAAAGATTCCTTAGAGAATATATGTAAAGTTAAATGGTCATAGAGGGAGAGAGAAATTCATTGTATTTAGAGGGCTTGACTGCAGACAGCATGTGATGACAAATTGAGAAGTTCTCTACCTTCCCACTGAGTCCTAATATAATTTGACAGAAAAATACTTTATCTTCTCTGTCTGGAAACTTATCCTCAGTCTTGTCATAAAACTGAAGGTTGACACCTGTAATAAGATGTACTGCTCTCCTGAAAACAGTTGTTACGATGCTTATTAGTTTAGAAGACATTGAAGAAAATGTTCTAAGTGATTTTTTTTTTTTTTTTCTACTGGTCTTCTCCCTTCTTCTGTAGGAAGGTCATGGGAAGCCACAGAAATATGAAAGTACTAGCAGTTACAATTACCGGGTGATGAAGGAGGTAAGGCTTAGTTCTTTGATTATTAAATGTAGAGGTAAACTAGTGATGCAACCCATATTTTAATCTGGAAAAATGCTGGAAAATTTGAATTCCAGTGTGGAAACTTGCTGAGTAATGATATACCCCAACTCCAGTATATTACCAGCATGTTGTGTACATAGATTTTCCACAAGAGCAGATCACTTGAGAAATTTAGCATTGATGCTGCTTGTTTCAATATTAACGTAGTGTTTCTTAGATTCAAGGCTATAAAGAAGCAGGACAGTCAGGAAACGCATTTAAATGAGCATCTATCTTGAGTGGCTAGTGTTCTGCAGTGTTGCTCAGCACTTGTAAACCTAATCTTCAGTGAAAAGACCATGAAGCACTTTCTGGGGCAGTGTATTAGTAAGCCAGTGTTTTATTGGTTTTTTAGTTCATTTAGGAAATAAAATTTGGACATGTCCCCATCCCCCGGACCCCTTCACATGGCTGTCATAAGCTGGTGGTTACTCAAGTCAAGGGTCATTTCATCTGGCAAGCACTTCATTTACAACACAATTAAAAACAAATCCTAAATTTTGCCTTAAATCTCTTCACCCAGATTTTGCTTCGGCTTAGCAAGCTCTGTGTTCAAGAAAGTATCTCGGTCAGAAAAAACCGGAAACAGCAGCAGAGATTGTTACGGAACATGGGCGCTCACACTGTGGTTCTGGAATTGCTGCAGATTCCCTATGAAAAGGTAGGTTTTGCCCTGCTTCACAAACCTATTGCATTGTCTTTTATACCTCCCTCACTTCTCTGAACCACGGTTCTTTCAGTTAATTACCTTAGGTATAAGAAAAAGGCTATTGTAAGTATTCATGCCTCCTGAGGAATAATTTGCCATATGTAAGTGTTCTGTTAATCATGCAGTGTCTGAATGTAGACACCTTTCTACATTAATTGCTAAAGCACTGTCTTTGCCTATTGTTGTTTAAGAATAAGACTGAGGTCTTGCTTTCACTGTCAAGAAAGGTATGTCTGCTGCAGGATAAATATAATGCATGTCAGTCAAAAGCCTAATGGAAACAAGGCACAATAGTTATTACTGTAGATGGGTGATGTCCTTGCCCTATACCACTGTATGCTTGCCTATAGCTGATGTCACCTAGTCATCCATAAGGGAAAATCTACAGTGCCCTGGCCTCACACTAGGACAGGGGTGGGCAAAATGCAGGCCCCTAAAAAATTTAGAAAATTAATATTTATCTGCCCCTGGCTACTTATCATGCTGCCCTCAGTGGCTTGCCAAAACTCAGTAAGCGGCCCTCCGCCAAAAATAATTGCCTGTGCCTGCACTAGGATATGTGAGGATAGATGTACCCAGTGATTTAAAAAAAAAAAAAACCAAAACAAAACATTTCTAATTGAGGTATTTGTAGTGGAAACAGCCTTAGGATTCTCAACTCTTTTCTGAGCCAGTTTGACTACCGTAAACACTATACACTAGCTTTCTAGAGCAACAGTATTTAAGTATAACACCAAATGAAGAGCCAAGACCAACCATGCAAGGGACTAGAGGGTTAGTCACAGATGAGACTAAGATTCTTCATTTGGGACCAAGAGTCATAAACTCCTCCATGACCGTTTTTAGGCTGGACATAAGGGAAAAACTTCTTTAGTGTCCAAGCCCCCAAGACCTGGAATAGACTCCCTCCAGATGTGGTGCAGGCACCTACTCTGGACTCATTCAAGAAACATTTGGATGCTTATCTTGCTGGGATCCTTTGACCCTAGCTGACTTCCTGCTCCTGGGGCAGGGGGCTGGAGTTGATGATCTTCAAGGTCCCTTCCAGCCCTAATGTCTATGAAATGTATTAAATTTAAGGCAGGAACTTCCCATCATTTCAGCTTCCCCAGCCAGTTCTTCCCAATCCCTTTTTTTAAATTTGTTTTTCTGGCTCGTTCAGGGCATAACCAGGATAACTGCAGCTTGAGGTCTTCTCAGCCTCAGAGAGAGATGGCTTACAAGAGAGGCTTTTAAGACTGGAAGGACAGAATGGAAATGGTCTTGTAAATCTTGCATCATTCTGAAAGTAGAGGTAGTTAGTTGTGGTATTTTTAAGTTAGCCGGAAGATACCTCTGTGGTACCTTTTTATAGACCAGGGTTGTAAAACTTTTTTTTATCTAGCCCTGCAGGCCAATGTGAATAAGTGGTGCACGGCTGGTCTACAGGGCAGATGAACAGCATGTGGTTAGCCCCATAGGCCAGATCAGGCCTCCCACTTCTCCTCCCTGCCCCCCATCCCTCCCCCAATTTTTCACCGGATCCAGCACGCACAACACTCGCTCTAGTCCACCTGAGCATGCGGCATCTATGCAGAGCCAGTCCAGGACATGTGCCATATGTGGTTCCCGCTCTGGCTGGTCAGCTCCACACTGCACACGGTGCCTGTCCTGGAGAGCAGCTGGGGCGAGGGATGCACATGCACGGGGCACGTGTCCTGGACTGACCAGAGCAGACTGTGTGCAGTGTGTGGGTCAGCTCTAGACCCAGTAGCAGCACTGTGGGCTGGATGATGGGGCTCTGCAGGCCAGGTCTAGCCTGCTGGCCTTATTTTTGACACACTTCACTCAGAGGCATGAGCAGATGCAAAAGCTCATGCCTCTCTGAATGCATCAGGACATTGTGGCCCTTATAGCCTGCCTTCTACAATTCTGAAAACAGTGGTTATCAACCTGTTAGCTGAGAACAGATTGCTCCATGTGCTCCTACAGTTGAGGTGCTGCATCTAATGCTTCTGGTACTCGGGCTAGCTTGGGACTCCGTACATTGTCATGCAAACATACCCAAAGCTTACTGCTGCTAACATGCATTTTGGGGTTAGTTTAAGTCTCACAGACCAGACCAGTGAGCCCTTCTCACCGTCTTGCTTACAGAGCCGCTCCTCTAGTTCCAAACTGAAAAATGCCCCAGAAATGCCATGTCTGTTTAACAGCTCTGAAGTCAATCAGTTAAATGACTTCTTTTTTCCTTTAGTGCTTCATTTTCTTTAATGGGGGGGAGGACCCTGCTTTTAATGTGGCCATAAATGTTTGTTCATAATGCAGTATTACGCTGATATTTGAGACGTTACGCAGGAGCTTCATACATGGAAATATGTGAAGTTACCTTAAACCTGCATTTTCTGCTTGTATTTTTTTACTAGCAAAGAATTGAAACTTTAGGAGTCATGGTACCTAGAAGGAACATTTGGAATTGGACAAATAGAGCATTTATTCTAGGGATCAAAGGCTGAACATGAGCAGTGTATCAGCATCTTCCTATCCTTTTTCTTTACCATATCTCCTCGGAGGTGATTTTCCGTTGCAGTGGAATGTGGGAGTTTTCCAATGAAGTCCCAAGGTTTAGGGAACTATTGTGATGATGTGGTTTGGCCTGTGAGCTGGATGCATTCAATGGCAGATAACTACCCACTGTGCATCGCTAGCAGGCTTGAATATTGAGTGTCATGTTAAACAATGTAACTAATTATTCTTTGTTCTTCAAAAAATTTTTAAAACATGAAGGGGACCAAGTTCATTCCTGGGGTCAGTGAATTAATGCGGGTTGAAGGTTGGTTACTTTCTGGTGTGGGGGCGGGGAGAGAGACGTGACACTTCGCTCGCGCAGCTGGTATTTGAGTCCATCCAAAGCTCACCTGAAAGTGAACTTTTGGATTCTGTGTAACCTTGTCTGCTTTGTCATGCCATTGCAGGCTGAAGATACAAGGATGCAGGAGATAATGAAACTTGCACATGAGTTTTTGCAGAACTTCTGTGCTGGGAACCAACAGAACCAGGCGTTGCTACACAAGCACATAAACCTGTTTCTTAACCCAGGGGTAAGAAGTGATTAAGTAAATACCGTGCTTTTTTTTGTAGTAAGAAAACAGAACAACCGGTCCCCAGCCTTTGCCTCTAGGCCTGTTCTAATGGATAGCTAATAAAATGGACAGCCCTTCATTCGCGTTTTAAAGTTGATGTGAATATGGCCGAAATGGCAAGCGTTCAGCGCCTTCACTAACATTAAAGGCTGCAGAAGTTTGAGGCGGGTGGAGAACGATATCCCTAAATGACACAAGATTTTTGTATTGAACTGCTACACTTTCTGCTACACTTTTTTTCATGTTATCCTATTCTCTGCAAATACACTGACATACTTTGTCTGTGCGTGTGTATATATGTGTGTACAAATTATGTACTTTTTCTTTCCCTATCACTAGATTCTCGAAGCAGTAACAATGCAACATATTTTCATGAACAATTTCCAGCTCTGTAGCGAGATCAATGAGCGAGTCGTTCAGCACTTTGTCCACTGTATTGAAACTCATGGCCGAAATGTCCAGTACATAAAGTTCCTGCAGACTATTGTCAAGGCAGAAGGAAAGTTCATTAAGAAGTGCCAAGATATGGTTATGGCTGAGGTGAGAGCTTCATAGGACTCGAAATTCTTGGGCAGAAAAATCTATTTGGTAGAAAGTAGCAAACGTGCTTTCTTTTTGCAGCAGCTGCCAGGAATTGACACTGTCAACTGGTACAACAACAAAAAAAATGCAGTTCCCACCGTGAGGGTTGGTTAAGAGACTACAAGCTTCATCATTCTGCTCAGCCTTGGGCATGAGGAAGGATGGCATTATCCTCCCATATGCCACAAAGCAAAGTGTATTTGGGCTTGTGTCAAGGAAAGAAACGTGATTCTCTATTTAAAAAAAAAAAATAGAGAAAATAATTTAATTTCAAGAGCAGTCAGGTGGGGAAGTGAGATAAGAGGAATTGTTCTTCCATGCTTAACTTTTAATTGTTCAATGGACTTATGGAAGCTTCTTCTGACCTAACCAGTTGAATGAATAGGAGTCATGATGAGAGAAGATGTGAGTAACCTCAGTGGTCTTTTAGGGCTGTAGCAAACAGGAAGATGAGATGGCAGACTGGGAACAAATTGACCCCAAATTGGCTTCCAAACACCCATTTGTTCAGAAATGCATCCCTGTTTAATTGGCTATTAATTGGCCTTATCAACAGGGGGAGCTCTGGGATCAGACTTGTCAGCTTCTGAGCTTGCTGTATCAGTCTTGCTGGAAAGCTTGAACTGTGCATGTTGTAGCTGAATTAAAAGAATATCAGCTTCTCAGTGTGGGCTCAGTTCTACAAGATGACAAGTAGCATCTGCTCTTACTGAGATCACCATTTGCTTAGGGTGCTTGCTACTTTTCTCTTGGTATCTATAGCAAATAGATGGCTTAGCTTAGGTGTCTTGCTCTAGGTGTCTACCAGAGAAACAGTGCTAATGCCCAAAACTGCCCTAAGTTTGTCCATCTGGATATTCAGATTTGTGCTTAGCAGGACGCTGTTCGCATTCCCAGCTTCTTTCCATCTTGTTCTCTAAGGAATCTGGTATGGCTAAACTGCTCTGAAAAATGTAGGCTGTAGAGTTCTTCAACGTGTCATTTGAAGACTCCGACATCAAAACCCTGGCATCTGTTTGTGGGCCCGCAGTCCGCAGTGCTTAGAGAACATAGCTTTGAACAAAATAAAATGTACCAAGCTAACTTGACAAAGGTCAGCTGAAGCAGTGTTTGTGACATAATTATGGGAAAAGTACAGGCTTCTTGGAATGACTTGTATCTTACTTGCAAAGAGGCAGTTGGATTTATTTTAAAGTTTGTTAAATGATTCAGAAGCAAATTCTCGGGACATGACATGGAGGAAAACGGTACAGTCGAGAGCTCTTCTACCTGTAGAGAGCATGTAAGACATACTAGCATGCTGATATGCTAAGCTGCAGCTCCATTGTGCTAAACTTGTCATAGTTACAGTCCGGTCTAAAAACCACCTGGAATAAGGTATGGCATTTTAACTTGTTGATGGAGGTGTGTAGAGAATTAGTGCTAGAAATCCTCACCAACATGTGGCTGTGCCTAACCCTAACCCTCCCCCCCCCCCCCCCCCCCCACAATGTGACAGAATGGCATTTAAAAGGATGATACTGTTTTCTCTCTGTAGCTGGTTAATGCGGGAGAAGATGTCCTTGTGTTCTACAATGACCGGGCCTCTTTCCAGACCCTTGTGCAAATGATGAGATCAGAGCGAGACAGGATGGATGAAAACAGCCCTTTAATGTATCATATTCACTTAGTAGAACTGCTTGCTGTATGTACAGAGGGCAAAAATGTCTACACAGAAATCAAGTGCAACTCCCTCCTTCCTTTGGATGACATTGTTAGAGTAGTAACTCATGAGGATTGCATACCTGAGGTGAGACCTAGTTATAGGTGTGGCTTTTCTGCATTAAAAAAGTATACATCATATTGGAGTGAAATTAGGGATGCACCAACTAAAGAGTTTTTGGGCTGATACCAATGGTCGACTTTTAATTTTTTTTTAATGAGCCGTATTGGCCGATACCAATCTGATTGCCGATATGCAGCCAGGCAGCTTGGAGAGCAGCATCCGTCCAGTAGGTCTGTTGTGGGAGAAGGCGCGGGGGAAACAAGGCTCCAGTGGTGAGGGAGGGAGTAGGGGGCAGGCGCTGCACAGCTGTGGTGGGGCATGGGGCAGAATTGCGAGAGGCTCATCGTGGGGGCGGCTCCTGCTGCTATACACACCCTGGGAGGGCACTGGGGGCATGTGCCCCTGGATCTGTGCGGGGCGAGAACGGGCTGCCCATGTGGGCTGCAGTAGGTGCAGTGCCAGGCTCGTCCCGGTGGGGGGGCTTTGTTGGAGCTGCACACGGGGCAGGTGGTGGGTCTGGGAAGGGGGCTATGGAGGGGGGAGAGGGTTGCAGCCACCCCAAAATTTGCTGTAGCCCCTCCTCCCAGCACTGCTGCCGCCCACCCTAGGTGCAGCCTGCCAGGAAGAATCCAGTGATGCCTTGGCCCCAGCCCACAATGGCAGCCCATCCTTGCCCGACCGCACGCAGATCCAGAGGGAAATGCCTTCCTGGGGTGCATGCAATGGCAGGAGCCACCCCCCCCATGGACAGGTTGTTTGTGGCTCCGTCCCATGGTCCGCCCTGGCTGTGCAGCACCTGCCCCACTCTCTCCCTCACTGTGGGGGCCCTTATTCCCCACCCCGCATCCCTTCCCCCACAGCAGACTTACCAGCCAGACCCAGCTGCTCTCCACGCTGCTGGACTGTGCTCCTGGCCGCCTGCATGCTGCACTGTGGCTGCGTGCATGCACGGGGCATATACTGGCAACATTATCGGCCACGTCAGCCAAAAAAAGCCGATTGCTGATGCTGTCAATTTTCCTTATATTGGTGCTGATCTGATATGGACTGATCAATGGATCTATTTGCTCTATGATAAATGGCCTGGAAACTGGGCTCTGATTCTGCTCTAGGCTTCCTCAAAGACTGGGCAAAATAACAAGATCCTTGCTTTGTGTTCCCCACTTTTTTAAAATGGGGGTGTAAATGTTGTCCTTGTGTCTCTCGCCAAAGAACAATGGAACAATTTCATGCTCAAGTTCTGTCTTGAAGAGTTCCTCACTATTTTTATTCTTTTTACTGCTATTCATGGGATTGGGTTTCACCAGTTGGGTTTTTTTTTTAATCCTCAAATTCAGGGGCATTTTATTTTATAAAGCTGTCTTTGTATGAAAGCCTCATAGTAATGCAAAGAGGCCTATATGACCATTTTTTAATGAAATATTTTGTTTCCCCATGTGTAGGTTAAAATTGCCTATATCAACTTTTTGAATCATTGCTATGTGGACACAGAGGTAGAAATGAAAGAGATTTACACCAGTAATCACATGTGGAAACTGTTTGAGAGCTTCCTGGTAGACATCTGTCGGGTAAGGATTTCCATGTCAACAAAGGAAAGTCAAAAGGACAAATAAATACATTTGCATTTGGCTTTAGCAGTGCATCTTAACGTAAAAGGCAAGAAGCCCCTGAAGCTCCTTCCATTTCCCATTTCTATTTCTGTGCTTTTCCATTTAAATAGTTGAGGATTTCTCTTGTCATCTTCCATGGAACACACACATTTTTCCTTAAAAACGTGACAAAAACAATTGCCACTTAGATCCTGTCCGGTACTGCCACCTCACTTGCTCACTCAGTTAGTCCTTTCCCAGGTTAGTGCAACTTCCTTCCCCTTTGAGTTTGACATTTATTTTGGCTTTGTGCCTAGGATCCTTGTGGGAAACTACTACATGCCTAATTCCTACTTTGTGTACCACTTGTTTTGCTCCAGATGTCCTATGTGGGTTTTTCCTTGATCAGTTTGCCAGTACTTTTATAAGTTTCAGTTGAAGGTTTCTACTTCTGTGGGTCCTAGCTCTGAGTGACTATAGCCTTAAGTGGGAACAGCGTAGAACCAGTGCTCTAAACCGTGAATCGGATTAACTGCACGTGTACTTAATGGCATGAATTGTTTTGCAGGCTTGTAATAACACCAGTGACAGAAAACACACAGACTCCATCCTAGAGAAGTATGTGACGGAAATAGTGATGAGTATAGTGACCACCTTCTTCAGCTCACCATTTTCTGATCAGAGCACCACTTTGCAGGTAGGACATGGGAAAACAGTACAACAGGAGTGTTAAAATAAATTACTTGATTAATGGAAGCAGAGTAATGAGATTGTAAAAAGAAAGAAGTGGATGTGTCAGGGCTATAAGGGTTAGTTATACAGAGGTAGAAACATTTATTCCTGGTGTATTTAAAATGTAACACTTTTTTTTTTCTTTCTCTAGAAGGGGAAAAGAGCATAGAGCAAATTACCAGCATGTTTTAGAGAAGCTCCACTGCAAAATCACACTGGGTCCATGATATCAGTGGTGCTCCTGCCACTCCATACTATATTTTCTGCAAGGCAGCATTATTTCTATAGCTGTGACAGGCACAACTAGGTGATCAGCATAGCGATGGTTTGTACTGATAGCACCTAGGAAGCCCAGTCACAGTACAGGATCCTCTTGTTCCATTTTTGTACAGCCCCTAGCACAAGGGGCTGTTGCCTCAAAGACCTTACAATAGAAGCATAAGACAAAGAGATAATACCAGGATGGATACAGGCAGACACAGGTCACCATGATATACCGTGACTTCAGCCATAATTGTTGTCACAACTCTTGTGTAAGTAACGTGGTAAAGGGGTTCTAAGCAGCAGTTTGAAGGGGAGTAATGAAATAGTTTGAGTGATTTTGGGGGAACTCCTCCCACATGCAAGGGGCAGCAGAAGGTGAAGGTGCTTATTTCATAATTTGGCAAATCGGTGGTGAAGTTTGGCACCGCTAGTTGATCAGAGGCTGCTCTTGCTGCAAACAAAAGGGTGGGGTTTTTTTTAAAACACTTGCCTTACATTTTCCCTAAAAGGAATCCGACAGTTAAATGCCTGCAGCTCTTCTTGTCCTTTTCTGTTGTCCTGATTAAATCTCTGGCCTTGTGCAGACTGAGGAATGCTGGAGCAGAAGACTCAAAACTCCTTGTAAAGTGAAAAGAGAGAGAGCTCTTTTCTCCCAGTTTCTCCCTGTCTCCTCCTTATGGAGGATGAGGTAGGCATGGCATGATGGTACTGTCAGTAGCCTCAGGACACCAACCATAACACCTGGGTTCCTGCTGGGCTAACAGAGGCACCTTCTAAAGTGCCCGTACCAGACTTGAGACAACCCTCTGAAAATGCCAGCTCTTAGTTTTCACTTAATGTTTGACTACTGAAAAATAGTAGACCAATTCTGTTGCAAAGTACTCAAAGTACACAGCAGGTTAAAAAGTGTTTAATACTGTGAATTCCTTCTGAAATGTCTGGGCTTATCCGGCGCCTCACGTTTGCATACCTAGCAGAACTAACACTGCGGCACCCTTGAAAGGATCTCAAGGCCCTCCAGGGTGCCGCATCATCTTGGCTGAAAATCGCAGTTTAAAGTCAGCTTCATTCTTGGTGATCACTTTAAATGACAGTTTTTGGAAGGGATGGCCAAGTGCCTAGATGTTTCGTTAGGAACTTGACTACAGTTATCGTTGAAACCTGGTACAGTCTCAAATCAGGATAGACGATAGCTGTTCACACTGCAAGATCAGGCTTTGCACTTGCCTTCTTACCTGTTGCCAGTTGGGTTCATCTGGGTTTCAGTTGTGACGATAAAGGGCACCTTGGCAATTGACCTTGTCTTAGTCCCTCTTCAGGGATTTGACACTAGCCTTCAGGATTGTGGTGTATTAACTGGATTGCTGCATTCAGCTTTAAGGCAAGTTATATAAAAACCCAGAGGCCTGACCGTGTGTTAAGTAAAAGCTTAAGAGTCTGAGCAGTCAAATGTCTGTCTCTCTTTCACCTTGGCACTTCCAGTGTTTATCCTAAATTGCTGTGTCCAATCCATTGACTTTTTTAGTTCATCTCTATGCTGTTATGAGGTCCTGAGGTTAGGTTGTCATGGGGTCAGGAGTCCTCTTCAACCCATACCTTAATGGCCAGTTGCTACAG
The DNA here is from genome assembly GCF_000455745.1 of Alligator sinensis. Taxonomy (NCBI): domain Eukaryota; kingdom Metazoa; phylum Chordata; order Crocodylia; family Alligatoridae; genus Alligator; species Alligator sinensis. The sequence continues at coordinate 431,422 of NW_005842204.1, read as the reverse complement.
AGATCTAGTTCAACCCTTTTACACTGAGCAGAGGGCTGGATTGTGTGGAGCTTCCTCGGGCAGTCGGCAGTGTTGCGGGGTGTGGTGATAGCTTTTTCACCAACTTCAGCACAAGTATCGCAAGTCAAATGGTCAAGTCTTTTTAAGTTTGCAATCCGTGTCCTTTCTGTATGGAAGCTGTGGCAGATATCTCTAGTGAGCAGAAATAGTTAGCCAGAACTAGTTTTAATTAGTCCATACAGGAACTGTGGATCCCATTACCTGGATTAGCTATTTTGACTCCTCTTATTTGTGTGGGTTCTTGCTTGTTTGCCTCACCCAGCGCAGCCCCCCACTTCCTCCTTCCCCCTTCCTCTCCCTCCTCTCTCTACCTTTTATATTCAGATCATTCCACTTCATCAGATGCTGTGCAGGGGCAGTGGATAAAGTGAGCTTGTGCTTCACGAAAGCTTATGCTTTATGTAAATCTTATTCAGTTAGTCTGTAAGGTGCGTATCTGCCCTGCTTTCAGATGCCTCTAGTGGAATAGGCATTATTAGCTGAAACTTAACTTGCAGAAGTGCAGGATCAATAATTAGTAAGAATTAAAACTCTGCTCTGTGTTTGATTGCCTTGGCATGGGACTTAGGCAGTGCTATTGTTACAGTGGCTTCCATGCAATTTTTGTTAAAACCTTATCTCAAAAAAGGAGCAGGACTAATAATTAACCTAGTCCCTCAGGGCTCTGCCCTTGGGTCTGTCCTTGGCTCGCTCTGTACCTTATCCCCATGTGACCCCTGGTTCTCTTCAGTTCCCCTCTTTGAGCAGTTGGTGTTTGAATGCAGCCCTCGTTATCCAGCTTTACCCGGTTTGCTGATTAACACGTCTCCAGTTGTCCCTCTGACCCCTCAAACTCCATCTTGGGTATCATTTTACCTCCCTGCTCTATCTTGGGTGAGCACTGCACCTCCTATTTGTGGTCCTAGATGCTTCCTCCTTGAACCCCTTGCTACTCCTTGAACCCCCCGTTAGTCTTCTGCAGTACCTCCAATATCTGGCTGTTGAAACCATTGCCTGTATTCTGTGTTCAATTTATTTTTTTGCTGCAGCCTCTAGCTCGCCATGTATGTTCATATATAAACCTAATAACTTCTCAGCTGTTGCAGTGGTAGGTTGCAATGGGGGGGTACTTTTGTCTATCCTGCATTTTGCCTTGCAAGGTGGTGGTGCGTTTGTGCTTTTTATGGCTGTGATGGGTGAGAGGCGTCAGGGTGGATGGTTTATAGGGACTCTGGATAAATGACTGCCTGCAGTGACAGAGGTCTGGACTCTGGCCGGGAGACTCTTTCCAATTCAGTGTCCCTGTGCTGCTACTTTGGATTTTGCCCTTCGGTTCTATTTAAATTGCTTCAGCGAAAGTGACATTTTCCCCCTTCGTCACATCTCTGAGTGCCCCTTTTCCACCCTTGGATCTGCCTCTTTTTTTTTTTTTTTTTAGCCTCCATTGCCTTAACCTCACCTCTCCTCTAACAAAAATCTAGGTTTTGTGCTCTCCTTCAAGGTATTACAGAGGTCTGCAGCCACCTTGACTGAATCTCCTACCACCACTACCCCGATTGGGTCATGTGCTTTGTCACTACACCTCGGGTTGTGTCGGGGCATAATATACCTGCTCTTCGTGCCATACCGAATGGGTGTAGTAGCTGTCTTGATGCAGCCCTGGGACTTGTTCCCGTGAGCTCACTGTCTCAGGAGTGCTATGTGCCTGTTTCCAAGGTTGCAATAAGACAACCAGACGAGAATCTGTTTTGGGATATAGCAGGATCAAAGCAGGCATGCCGCACTTCCCTGCTGTACTCGGTGCAGTCTTTGGTATTGCAAACATGCCACTGGTGTTGCTTCATGGTTTCCTTGTCTCCTGTACCTGGTGCAATGCTTCTATTGTGCAAACTTTGTCCCACCCCATGCCACTCCCAGCCTTCCCTCCTGTGCAATGTCCTCTCCTCCTCTGTCGTGACTTGTCTGACTTAAAATTATGCCTCCTTTAGGGTAGGGCCTGCTTTGCATGTCCCTGAAGAGCCATGTGCCCTATTGCACAGCATATGTAATGCCAGATCAGGGTAATCTAAAGACTCCTGTCCAAATACCTGCTTCTTTACTCTGTTTCTCTTAAGCTTTTTGCTTCTCTGGGGCCCTGCTGGTTCAAATCCTTCTTCCTTGTACACTGTTTTGTTGGAGGAACATTGAGGGGTTTTTATAATTATTTATTGTCCTAGTTTCAGCACATGGAACATCTTTGTAGTTTTTCAGGCAGATAAGTCTTTCTACATGAACTGCAAGGAATGTGGGTGGATGGCTGGAGTTCAAAAACACAGGTGTTTTCAGCGTCTTTCTGCTGTACTTTGCCATTTGGTGGGTGTGGCCGGAAAGGATACCGGGGATTTGATGGTGAGCTCCCCAAAGTCGGTACTATTTCATAACTGAATTTGATATTAAGAGAGAGACACTTTTTTTGAAATGTTCTGTTTTCTCTAACTCCAGTTTTTTTCTTACAACAGACCTCAATCTTGATCATAATAAAAGAGGTATTTTTCCAGTAGCTCCTAAATTCCCTGTGGGGTTTGCACTGAGGTGTGGCTCTAAGGTAGTAGAAGTGTTGTATGTAGAATAGATGCACACTTGTGGGTATTGTCTCTTACTATGGGTAGGCTAATTAGTCTGGAAATAGGTTTGTCAGGGTTGCTAAAATCCCGTCTTTCCAGAGTGTGTGTATGGGGAGGGGCACAGGGTGCTTAATTTTTCCCCCCTTCACTAAAAGCTGCTCACATAAAGCAGAACATTTATTTGGTTTGAAAAGATTTGGATATTGTAGCAGAGACGGCACAGTTCCTGTGTAACGTGATGTGTGAAGGTTTGGAGGAGCCAAGGGAAGGAAACGTTGGCCTACCTATTGTGGAAAATCACCTTGCAAAATGTGGATTAACAAGCCATTCCTTAATTCTGACTGATCCACAGCAGCTGTGCCATTTTTCAACCGACTCCTACCCAGGGTCAAAATTGCAGATATTCAGAACGCATCTCCAGCTTTCACACGTGCTTCAGTACAGTAGGAACTAATACCCAGCCCCTCAGAAAAGGGCCAGTTGTTAATAATGAAGCTGAATGGTGGTTTTTCCAAGAGTCAAGTTCTGTTCACTTTATTCCCAGCAGAGCCATCTGCTGGTCAGTCCTAAATTAATCATTTCCAAATGTGGGACTGCTGGAAATTCAGCTCCATGTGGACCAGATTTACTGCTGCTTCCATTTACTCACAGAGACCCTGTGCTCTAGAACCGGTCTAGTTTGTCTCATTTCTCACCCCGGCTTTTAAGCTGCTGTTTGTGTGGTAAATACTAAGGTTGCTTTTACACGTGGACGAGGGCTGGTAACAAGTGGTTGGTCTGCTGAGAATAAGGGCTGCTGTGAGCAACACACAACCTGGTTTCAAGCATGAAGTAGTATTTTTAATCTAATTCTTCTTGCACGTTCTAGACTCGCCAGCCGGTGTTTGTACAGTTGCTGCAAGGAGTGTTCAGGGTGTACCACTGCAACTGGCTGATGCCGAGCCAAAAAGCATCGGTGGAGAGCTGCATTAGGGTACTCTCAGATGTAGGTAAGAGATGTAAAGAGATCTGACATCCAGAAATGTTTAAACAACCGTATGTGTGCACCAGTCCTCCAAAAAGAGCATGTCTAATATGGGAGGTAGCTACGCCGTACCAAAAATCCGGGGCGATTACTAAGCTGCTTTCGTAGCTGGTGAGTTCTGTAGTTGCACAGCAGCTGTCTTCAGTTGTAGCTGTGAGGTAAAACTGGAAACTGAGTAACCAAATAACTGAGGGCAGAAGTGTTAAGCTCTGAAAGACCACGTCCACATTTAAAGCAAGGGCTTTTTGTATTTTCTCTGCAATCCGGTCAAATATAGAGGGGAACACTGGTGAGTTTTGCCATTTAGGCGGTGTCATTCCTACCAAAAAGTTGCTGTTTTTAGTGACAAGGGAGGTGAGTCTGGTCTATCTTGGTCAAAATTATCCATAGGATGGATGTACATACCATGTTCTTAGGAGTTACTGGAATTGTTTGAAGGTAGGTATCCCATTCAGACATGGTGAACTTTTAAAGGGCTTTGAGTATTAAATCTGTTAAAATTAAGGCATTTATAACCACTACAGTCTCATGAGACTCATTACAGAAAACCTCTTAATGTGATTCTTTCTGTGTGCTCCTTTTTGAACAAACGAAGGTACTTTATCACTCTTGTACATAGTCAATTCTTATTTAATTCTTGCCTATTGCAGCCAAAAGCAGAGCAATTGCCATCCCGGTAGATTTGGACAGCCAGGTCAACAACCTCTTCCTGAAATCTCACAACATTGTGCAAAAAACTGCAATGAACTGGCGAATGACTGCAAGGAACGCTGCCCGTAGAGACTCGGTGCTAGCTGCTTCCAGGGACTATCGAAACATCATTGAAAGACTGCAGGTGACTACACAGTGCTGCACTAACAACTGACCTCTGCTTCCTCAGTAACCAGTTAGTTGCAGATCTACACAAAAGATGAACTTGCTTGTTAAAAAGAAATCATAAATTACTGGTTCAAGTAGCAATGCCACATGCAGTAAGCTTAGCCAAAGCTCATATTTAATACTGTGTGTAAAATCAAATGCAGAACACTTACCAAGAAAGGTAATGGAATATGCACAGCTAATGTTTGTAGTTTCATGGCCTTTGGAGAAGAAGATATTTGAAACATTCTTCAAGCCAGCAGTTTTCCCAGTGTCTCTGTTCTAGTGCTAGTTCTGTTTCAGCCACTTTGCAGAGAAGAAAGGATCCATTCAGTATTGCATCTTTCCAAATCCCTCCAGCACTTGCTTATCAAAACACTTAATACAGTGAAAAGCTCCACAAACCAGTTTGAAAACCACTGCAAAACTTACACTGGTTGGATGAGTTGACTCCTAATGACCTAGGTAGCTGCATCAGCAAACACACACAATAATCTTTCCTGCAGTCCAGGTATGCAGATCCCTATTGGTATCTTTTTAAGGAAACTTAAAAGAAAGCATTTCTCCTTTTATAACTTGACTGGAAACGCATGTATTCTATAGCAGCTCTTTGCACATGTCCAGACCTGAGGATATTTGATAACTGATAAAATATTCAGTAATAAGGATTCTTATATACTGAATAAAACTTGATACCTTGGACTATATAGGTTTACCCTGGAGTTTTGTTTTCTCTGGGGGTGGAAAAAGTTGTCCAGGTATTGAAGTATTGATTTAAACTGTCTGTCTGCCTGCATTAAGTTCCATCCAAGTGCACAATACTACCCTGTCAAGACATTCCCATTAGTGTTGCTATACTTTTTTCACCATTTTTTTTTTTTTTATGTCCATTTATCCATGTCAGTTTGCCTGAGTGTCTTCTCTGCGGCTTTTTCTGTGCAGCTCTTAACTTCTCTTTGATTGGTGAATCTGCCCAGAATGCACTTTCTTCAGAGTACAGTATTCCTATATCTGGGTGGCTGAAACTTACTGAAATTTTATTACAGAGAAGATGAATTGGAGGGTTTTGCCTAACTTTTAACTGCTAGTCTTAATTTGTTACTTTATATAATTACACCCATTTTTTCTGCCATCTACAGAGAAGGGGAAAATGCCAAGTAGTCCAAGGCATTC
>NW_005842204.1:403101-425656 GCF_000455745.1 Alligator sinensis | reverse complement strand
TTCCTGGAAAGGATGGGGCTACATGTAGACCTGATTCCCTAGTTGAATAGAAGTCTGAGGCAAACTGTTACATTTTTATAATCGATGGGATTTTTTTTGTTTTTTTTTTTAAGCGGGGAGGGTTTCATTGGTGTCTCAAGCTTTCCTATTTGGCTGTAAAATCTGAACGTTGTTTTATTCCAGGATATAGTATCTGCATTAGAGGATCGGTTGCGCCCTCTGGTCCAGGCAGAGTTGTCAGTGCTGGTAGACGTTCTGCACAGGCCGGAACTGCTCTTCCCAGAGAACACAGATGCAAGGAGGAAATGTGAAAGTGGAGGCTTCATTTGCAAGTAAGTTGTGTCTTTGTAGAAGCCTTGAATTTCCTTACCCTCTGTGCCTTAATGCTTTCTCTCCAGAGCATGTTTTGGGCAAAGTGCAATTATGTGACACTGCATGAAATATATGACTTGTCCTCAAGAACACGAGCTCCTTTTAGGAAGGAGCCAGGAGCTGTCCAGACAAGTCAGCAAATACTTTACAAATTCTGGGTATTTGCAGCCTTTTATAGTCATAGCAAACTCTACCAACATTATCATTGATCCTTGCAAGTGAGCTGGGTGCCTGTTGACTTCAGTCTTTTTATTAGTGGGGCGATGAGGTGAAAACACAGTTTGTTTTAGTCAGAGAACTTCCAATTACTCTTTCCGGGGTCCACATTCCTATTCTTAATGAAGAAATATATGTGCAGTATTTAACACTACAAGTTTTTAGTGGTGGACCATCACTTTTTTTTACTTTCCCCTCACGCATGTAGAAATTCCTTGCTTTCAATATACAGGCTTCTTTTGCCAGCTTATTCTCCAGCCAGGCGTTCTGATGTTCTCTTCATAGCTTTGCTGTGACTCCCGATCATTCAGTAAGCTTTGCTATTAAGAAAATGCTCCCCAGGTCTTCAGTGTAGTGGTCTAATAAAACCACATTATAATTAAGCTCTTGCTTGTAGCTTTGACCGTTGAAATACATTAGCCACATATGCCTGTCCTAATTTTTATTAGAAACTTTAGTACTAAAACAAACTATGATCAATTGGTTGTTTTCAGGTTAATAAAACACACTAAACAGCTGCTGGAGGAGAATGAGGAGAAACTATGTATTAAAGTATTACAGACACTCAGGGAAATGATGACCAAAGATAGAGGCTATGGAGAGAAGGTACTTAATTTATGGTTTATCCTTTTCTTTTCCTCTTCCTGCCCTTACCCCCAAAACTGTCCTTATTACTCAGAAAGGGGAAAATACGTTGCCAGGCCTTTTAAAGCTGTTTGTCATTTCATACGTGTAAGCATTTGTAGCTTGGTTTGAGGATGAAACTTTCTTTCTTTAGTCAACTAGTCATCCTTTTGAAATTTGGGAAATTAAGTTGAAAAGTAATAAATTACTCTGACCTTTTTACTTTGAGACTGGCAGGTTGAAGCATTAATTCCTAGAATACTCTGCAGCCTGTCAGTTTAAACTGTTTACTTGCTTATAGGAGACTCTCCCATGCAGTCTGGCTGCCCATCAGTGAGAGATTTTCACTTGCCTGTATTTGGGGGTATGTCTACACTGCATCCTTAGCATTCTTGGCGGGGAGAGAGCAGCTTCTGAGAATATTCCCCTACCCCTACCCTCATCCCTGCTCACCAATGTCAATTTGGAAATGTCGCCAGGGAGCTGCTCTCGAACACATCGGAGACCAAGGTCTCAAGAGTGGTCTCTGGAATGGCTTCATCATCCCATCTCTGGGTTCGGTGAGTGCAAGCAGGAACAGGTGGACGGGGCATGCTTGAAACTTTCCCTCCCCAAGAATGCTGAGGATATGGTGTCGACATACCTTGAAGCATCTTTTCCTAGTGTGGTACTGAGGAATGCCTGTACCCAAACCTCCCTCCAGTATTTTCCCTTTACTACATGCTGTTCCTTTCTTACATCGGAGTCCTTTTCTTTCTGGAACAATAGATTTCTTTGCTAGATCTATAACAGCTGTGTGGATTTGTTTTTGGGGGGTGGGAGGGATGTATATGCACGTGTACACACCCATATTATACATACATAAATGCATCATGTATCCAACATTAAAACATGTAAAAAATGGTCTAGATCTGTTAATGCAGTGGAGGTATACATTGATATCCCAACTTGGAGCACTGCTTACACATTTGTTTTACAAAGATTTGGATAAATCCAGAGTACCCAAAGCAGGCTGACAAATGATGAAAGGATTTGAGCATGGCCTCTTCAGATGGATGAATCGGATTTTAACACCTATTGTACATCTTGGAGCATGCATGAGAAAAAATGCATAGCTGTGTACCCAATCAGTACAACTCTATGAAAGCTTCAGAGCTAACACTTTATAACATAGGGATGGAAATAATTGTGTGGCTAATAAGTGTGAGGCTGAATCTGAATGACACTTTTCTTAGTAAAGGGAATCTGTAATTCAGAGCAGTTTCTATTGCTTGACAAAACTTGTCAGTTGTCAGCTGAGGTTCTCCCACTAGTAGTGAATTGTGAGCGGGCTGGTCACTATTAAATGATTGCTTACTAGCCTGAGACAGAATTTCAGAGATTGAACAGCTTTAAATGGATTTCACAAGAGGCTAAGAAGCATTGTTTAGGCTAGGAAACTGAAGGCAGAGAGCCCACCAAATCAAACAGAGTCAAAATGCCATTGTGAACATGCTGCTCAGCCCACTCAGAAGTTGGCTGGTGATGAGACCCAAGTGAAGATGCAGAAGAATCTGGCCAGCCTTGCAAGCACGATGCTTTCCAAACCCCTGTGCAGAAGTCTTGAAGCCGGATAAGCCTTTCCACCATGCAGTGTGCACATGGGCTGTCACCAGGGTGCACACCCCAGCTGTGTGCACGTGCAGTACTTAAGTGAACAGGAGATGCCTAAGAAAATCCTTGAGGCTAGGGATGGTCAGGGTTGTACTCCCTGTTTAATTGGGGAAAGCTCTTTCCCACAGGGCTGTCACTGTTTGCTTGTATTTTGCCCTTCAGAGACCCAGCTCACCTCAGCAGTTCCACCTCTTGCCTGGATCTGGAGTCCTGCCAGCTTTTAAGCCTTGCAATGCAAGCAGTCGCGAAAAAATGAACAAACAATTTTGTGGGCAACTCCCTAAACCCCTGCAAGAAAGCAAAGTGATGCAGTGGCAGCATCCTGTATGCAAATACTTCAACACATCTTCCTTTTTTGGGCAGCCGACAATAACTTAGGCTAAATGTTCCCCTAACTAACATGTTCCTGTTCGGAATTTGCAGCCTGCATCTCTCTGTGTGTCTCTCTTGAGTAGACCATGTTCTTGCGGGTCTCATCTGGAAGAGAATACAAGCGAGCGAAGCTAGATAGCTCTTTTGAGCCAGGCTTCGTATCTGAAGCTGAGGTTAGCCTAACAAGTGACACAAGGGACATAAATGCCAGTTTAATGGCTGGGAGCTAATACCTTTCAGTACCTGCAAGCTAGTCTACATCCTTTTAAAATTACAAACAGATGATTGATGCCCAAGTGTTTTATGCAAACGTCTGCTAAACTATTGGGGACACATTTTTGCCTCCTACTTTTCCATTAAAACCAGTATAATGGGTCAGTTGCATTAAGTGCTGGATTAGCTCATCCATGAAGGAAGATTTTGTAACCTGAAAAGCAGCTGATTTAACAGATGGGCTGCTAATAGAAGAAAAGTGTCTCCTGTCCGACAGCATGAAATAAGATGCATACTGTCCCTTGTGTGACTACCTTTTAACAGTGCTAATTCACTATTGAAAGGCCATACACTTGTCTTTTAAAAACGTTCTGGATTTAAAAAAAAAAATAGGCTACCTACACTGGAAGTAATAGTTCCTACTTACAGACCCTTAAGTTAGAAAGAGTTGCATCCTGTCAAGTAGAACTTGCCTCTTGTAACCAAGAGGCTTGTCAGTCGGCTCTTTGACAAAGATAAGAGCCTACTGTTTCAAATAAGGATGTTTACAGAACTGATACCAGACAACACTGTGAATGCTAACAGGTAGTCCTATTCTGCTTGACATTTCTATGTACTTTAAGGAATCCTAGCAGGAAAGAGGCTAGTTAGACCTTTGTTCTCCCCCTTGTGCTTCCCTTTTTTCAGCACATCTAAAGATTGCATATTTGTGTTTCCCTTCGATAAATATTCTCTGACCTTCCTGAACTGCTAGGAATAGCTCTGTCATTATTAGGGCCCTGATGTCTCCATGCACATGGTTTTTTGCTGCGTGTTCCCATTCGCTTCTAAAATGTTGTCCCAGAACATTTGCAGAAGCTGGCAATACTCAACTGAGGAATCAAGGAAGCTGTAGGTCAGGCCCAGAGCAAAACGTTACCTTTAAGAAATGTAAAGGAAGTTTCTGTATGTCTGCGCTTCTTCCTGTATAGTCTCATACTATTCTGGAATAATAAACAGGTATTATGCTGTATATAGAGGCAGTCACAACCCTCTGCCCCTCACCTTCCATCTCGCCTACTAAAAAGACATCCACCGGTATTCTCTGTGGACTGACTTATTTGAGGAATTTAATAAGAATACAGGGTACGGGCTTCAGTGTCTGAGGCCTTCGTCAAACTGGTGCGACTCCAGAATGCAAAAGACTTTTGTTAGCTATGATGCACAAGCATTTGTGAAAGGCTTGAAACTTGACCTGTTGCTGAAGATCCTTTTAATTTTTAGCATTTGCCTAGGTTTCTCACTAGTATACCACTCTTTAATAGACAGGCCATAATAGGGTAGATATACCCAGGCTCTTGCTCTTGTTCTGTATCACCTTGTTCAAACAAATGGTTTTTTGTATGTTTGTTTTATAATCTAGGCCAGCCATCCAAATTTTGCAATGCTGCTAATTTGGGGGTTTAGCCCTATACCCAGCTTCTCTCCCCAGGTCTTCGCTACGAGATCTGGGGACTCAAAGTTAGGAATCTCGTGCTACTTAAAGCTCACACTCTGATAACTACTCGTATGCCCAAGGGTGAAGTTCTTGGAACGTTTTTAGCCAACTTATGTGGTTTGACGGCTGGCACGAGAACAAAGCCTGAGTGCATCCTGTCGGTTCAGTTCCATGGCAGAAATGTTTTCTCTGGAGCAGCTGTCAACAGTGCAATACAGCGTCTTGAAGATTTATACAAGCCACTAATGCTTATTGTGAATATTTTACAATGCTATAATAGAGTACTGAGGAGGTAAATAATATCTGCACTCCTAACACATGACTCGTAATTGCTCTTATTAATGTGTGCTTTTCAACTTCTCTTCTCTCCTCCTTTTTCTTTTCCAGCTGATTACCATTGAATTGGATAATGCTGAGGTCTTAATTTTATTTATCTTCCTTGGTGGTGTTTGCGTGATGTTTGTTTCTACGAGTAGCACTGTGATATGTCGTACTGTCTTACTACCATTGAGCGTTCTGACTTGTACACCTGTGTTAGTGAAAGAGTCAAGTTTTTTAGCCTGCCATGTGTCTACATTAGTGGTAGTTACCATAACAAATTGTCTGTCATTATCCTAACTATTATCCCAAATGTAGTTGCTGGAAGCTGCAATCATCTGGTGAGACATTTTCATAATGTTTAGGATGGAGCTTGAGGGCTTTTGGGATACTGACTGCAGTGAACACCATCAAAACCTCAGCACTTAGGACTCCAAAGCAATTATTGTATAACAATGTTGCAAAAACACTTATCAGGAATGCAACAGTTATATAAATACCTAAAGAAGTAAATTCTGAGTTGTTAATGGCACCTATGCGTAGTGCTGTTGTTGGTGGGGGAGAACGTCCAAAGCAGACTGGAAGAGATCCTAAATGAAGTCTGTTTGCTGACTAGCACAAACGATTGCAAACATCATTATGCACTATGTAATTATCATACGCTGTAGGTGTGAGAGCCTGGAAAGGGTTTGGCCCTTGTGTAGAAACTGTATTAATTTCTTTACAAAAAGATGACTTAAAAGTTGACAGCTGTGTTCGGCAATAAGTATAGATGTCTTTAAGTTGTTTCATATTGGCCTGTAAAAACGTGGGAAAAACTTAAGGGTATACTGTAAAGGCATGGGTGTCTTTTTAAATCAGTGCCTGCTATGAGGACTAAAGTTTGTAGTTATTGCTGCTTTTTTTTTATATATATTCTATTATGCACAATGCTGCTTTGCCTGGAAAAGAAGCAACATAAATAGGAGTTTATGCTAAATGAAATCATATTTTAAAGACCAAGTATTTTAAAAGCATTTGAGGTGACATGACTTCTGGTCTATGAGCAAGACCTGCTCTCAGGTTTTGTTCAGAGATAGCAGTTGGGTGGAATGGGGGCACAGGTGGTCTAAGTGTCTCTTGGATACCACTTCCATGGGAAAGAAGTACCTCATGTCCTTCAAAAGTAACGCGGGCACAAAAATTGGGTATATGTACAGCATGCCTGTTGATCAGCCTTGGTTTCTGTTTTATTTTTTGAAAGTTCTCCTTTTGTTCAGTTTCTGATGTGTTCTCCCAAACCAGCCTTCTTCGTGGAACAAAGTTTTCACCCTTTTACAATGCAAAAGAGCGACATTGAATAGCTATAATTTTTTTTAAATGATTTAAAAAAAAAATTTGAGTGGACTTCCTGTGAGACTTTTGAACTCCAGTCTCAATAATTACACTTTGGATGTCCATCATGCTTTTGAAAAATGTCTAGCACTGTGGGAGTCTGTTGAAATGTGTTTGAAATCCTAACTATCCATCTCATGAACGGAGATGGGTGAGAAGCTAGTTCCCCTGTCCTGCACAATTTTCTACAATTTCAAAAACTTTCCAATTCCCTTGTCGAGGCAAACCTGAGATTCATCAGAGCTTTTCATGGAAAAACAAGACGAGCCTGGTGCGTAAAGCATCCTGTTGGCAGTGACGATTATATTCGAAACCCCCCTTTTCTAGTCCCCCTGCATCAAAGATGAGTCCCCTAGCCAGTAGGATAGTTTCAAGGTGTGTGCCCTCCTGCAGTTGGTCCAGATTTCATCAGAAACTTCATCTTGGACCAGAGAAACATTTCCCAACAAGTTTAGTCAGAATGGGTATGTTCTTGTAAAGAGCTTTTGTTTCAACAAATCAGCCTTTTTCCGATGGAAAAACTGTTTTGTCGGAAAATTCCTCACCCGTGCTACTCATAAAGCCACATCTTGAGCACGACAGCCTTGAGTTTGTTTGTTTGTGGCTATTTCTTTCTCTTAGCATGCACTTTCCGTTAATATGCATTGACGATGACTGCTGTGCATGATGTGTTTAGAGATTATGAGTCTGATTTTCCTCTCGTTGACACTCATTTCCCACGGCCTGAAGTCCATTGACACCCATGGAGTTGCTCCTGACCTACCCTAGTTTGGGGAGATTCAGGTACTCGATCTTTTTTAGGTTTCATAACGGAGCTTAAAATAGCTGGCTGCAGAGAGGCTTTAATATTGAAACATGGGTATGATGATATCTTTCTCCCCCCACTCTTACAGATTTAAGCTGCCTTTTACCTAAGAATTCTCCCCTGGAAATGTGTTCGGTTCTTTAAAAGAGAATTTGTAGCTCCTTTTTAATGTTTCAGTCGAGTGCTAGACCCTTTAGATTGTGGTGCTGTAGCTCCCCGTGTCAGTATGTATACTTTATCTCGGAGAAACTTCAGACAGGACTTTGAATTGTTTGACTGTAAATTAAGTCATAAGATGAAACTCTCTCCGTCTTTCTCTTTAGTCTCCGGCCATAGTCTGCTGTTCTGCAGTCTATCAGTTAGTGCACAGACCCAATGTAGACCTTGGTCTTCTGCCTGCAAGTAGGAACTTACTGCTCCCTTATGGAGCAAGTCCATGGATGGAGCAGGTGTGTTTATAAATAAAGGAAATGAATGCTGTCTGTTTATGAAAAGAGCTTCTGGCACTGGTTTGAATTCTTGGAGGATTTTCAGAGTGTTTCCCTTTATGCTTTTTTTTAATGATGATTATTATTATTATTATTGTTTATTATTATTCTTGTTACCCCTGGCAACTGTAAAGGTTTGGGACCAAAAAAACCCCCTCACTCCCATTTTTAGCTACATAGTTTCTTTTGTTGTTTCTTCTTTTTTGAGGCTAAAACAGTCTTGGGCCATTCCTACCCACCCACCTGAGTACAACCTGGTTGGAGAAACATCTTGGTTACTGTCTGACACAGTTCAGAGCTTGTTTCACAATCTTGCTGGAATTGGAAGTAGCTACCATAAGATCACTTTGGCAGAGAGGTTCAAAATTGTTGCCTTTCACTGCACTTTATTTTTGCTCATGATAGACCGTGCTAATTTTTTTTTTTAATTACTTAAATGTGCAATTGAGAAAATATTCTAAACTAAGGTCACTAGAGCCCCATTTAAAAATCTTTTTTCTGTCCGGTAGAAAGGGAGTTTTTTAACTCACTGAACAATTCTGGAATTCACCCTGTTGACTAGGAAATCCCCTGCATAACAGGAAGAATTTGAAATGGCCGTGACTGTACAGTCATAAAGTGCCTTTTGTGCCCAGTTGTGGTAAAGGTGCATTGTAGGGTGACACAGCCTGCCAGTTTATTTTCTGCAACTCCGTAGTATGGCAAGGGTCTCAGAAGTCCTTGTATTCATGGAAGTTGGGGGTGGAAGGGACCTCACGAGATCATCGGGTCCAGTTCACCTGGTGATCTGGGACTGTTCACTCCATTGACATTGGATTTCTCTCGCACTGTAGTGGAGTCATGGTCTGGATAGGGGAGAGGAATGTGTGACTTTTTTAATGTCGGGGGGTGTGTATATATACATATGTGTAGGTAGGATCCCCTGCCATTTAGCACTTTAGAAGGTCAAAGCTTGACATAACTTTTGGGGGTACTGGTTGAATTGCATACTAGCTGTTAAGGACAAAGATCATGAAATCTTGCTTTATACATAAGTCCAGGTAAGACCAGCATGCAACTGGGATGGTGTGTGTGTGTGTGTGTGTGTGTGTGTGTGTGTGTGTGTGTGTGTACACGTGTATTAGTGCCTTGTTCATAGCTTTTTTTTTTTTGGTTTTGGCATACGAATGGGAAGGCTCAGTTTTTCGCGGACTCTTACACCAACTGTTCTGATGCACACAGCCATGTCAGACTTCAACTGCACAAGTTTTGCTTTCAGGGGAGAGAAATTATGATGCTTTGCTAGTCATGTATTTTGCAGTCAGCACAGAAGATTCAAGAACCGGTGACCTTGTGGTAGAAATATTGACTATCCAAGAAATCCCACCATAATAAACGTGCGCTGCAAAGTTGGAATGGTTAGATCACCGAATCGGAGACAGTAGGGCTGGATATGACCTGAGAAGGTTATGTAATCCAAACCCTCTTTCCTGTCCGGGGCAAGATCATTCATGTCTAAACCATCCCAGTCGCATGCTGGTCTTACCTGGACTTGCGTATAATGCAAGATTTCACTGTCTTTGTCCTTGACAGCTAGTGTATGCAATTCAACCAGTGCCCCCAAAAGTTATGTCAAGCTTTGACCTTTTAAAGTGCTAAATGGTGGGGGATCCTACCTACTTAAAACTATTCCTTCCCTTGGCTGTGTTGCCACTGTTGGCAATAACAGACGCCCCTTAACTCAATTCTTCACGTTGTAAAAGTCCAGAATGTTGTTGGGTGTTTTGTTTTGTTTTGTTTTGTTTTTAAGGTCTTGCTGCTTTGGCAGTGCACCTAGAAGGAACAAGTGGGGCCAAGTCCAACATTGGTCCAAGGACTAACACTGCTGAGGGCAAGATTTGTCCCGAGAAGTGGGGGGGGAATAGAGAGGTTTTAAGCTGCAACATCACATGGCTGGTCTGTCCTGTGTGGTTGTGAGGAAGAAGCTGTGCTGTTGGAGTGAATTCCCATCTCAAAGGCCTCCTACAACAGACTGGAAGCTGGAGAGCAGCGAAGGGTCTTGGATTTTGAAGAAACGGGGTCTGTCATTTTTTTTCTTTGGTTCCTAAAAATAAATAACTACTGCTAGGTGCATTTTTATGAAAATAAATCTGCCCAGAATTGGCTAACTGCTAATTTTGTTCCTGCTTCTTGCTGCCTCCCTGAAACCACTGCTCACTGCCCCATGAAGTCACTGCTCACTAGCTTGGTAATCCTTTCCAGCACGACAGCCTGGCAAGAGCTGAGGGCTCACGAGGTGGAGAATAAAGAGATGCAGAGAGACTTTTTTTTTTTTTTTAAGAGTCCCTGTTTCTTGTGCAAATCTTTTAAAGAGAGCAGAAAACCCCTAGAGCGAGAGAGACTAATCGAGTTGTCTCTAGAAATTGCTCTGGAGCTGCTTTTCCTTCCGTATATTTTCTTTGTACTGGTATAACTCACTGAATTTTATAGCGGTGCCCCCGATTTTCATCAGCGTAAGAGGAGAGTCAGGCTCTCTCCAGGTTTTTCTTGAGGCATCAAGTAAATCTTTAACCATGGCAGTGGTACTAAAACTGCTGCAATGATGTGGAAAACTATGAACTGGCTTAGCATTAGCCAAATCTAACGTTTTCTGTTATAGCCTAGGTCTCCTACATGCACTGATCTTGATTTTTTTTTTTTTTTTTTTTTTTTTTTTTTTTTCTCCTTGTTAAAATCTAGGTCTAAGTGGTTTATTTGCATCTCAAAATTCCTGGGATTCAGGGTAATAAGTATAGCTGCAAAGTGCCCTCCACAGCTGGTAAGGGGACTGTTTGAGTATTGAGTCTCCACTCCATCTGTCACTCAATTTTATAGTCGGTTTGGAAGCAAAATGAGCCGTTTTCACATGTGAAATGAGTTGCGCTGGAAATCTGGAGGGCTTGGGTAGGGGACTTGTAAATCCCAAAGAAGCGGATGAGTGGGTATGCAAGAAGGGGAGCATTGAAAAGAGAACTACTAAGCTTCACCTGCAGGGGGCGTTCTCATGATGCTGAATGCAAAAGATGTCCTACTTTTTTTTTTTACATTGCGGTGAACTGCTCTGTTGGGCACCTGCCAGCATTCAAGCAGTTACATAAGAGCAGCTTTTTTTTTTTTTCCTGGAATTTAGGCTTGCTGCTGATGTGTGACCTTCAGCAGTAATTGCCAATAAATGTGGTGGAGCTGTTTACAGTTACTTCAGTCTGTGCTGTGGCTGCCAGTATCTGAGACTACAGGGGCAGTGGTGCTGCTTATGTGGTTGCTGTCTCTCTTCCTGATCAAGTTGCTCCAGTATGATTGGACCTGGCATTTTATTATTCAAGGTGCTGTGTATTTGACAGATGAATACTAAACTTTGCGGAGCTTATTGTTCATCTGTAAAAATGGTCTTGAGAGATCCAAAAGTGTTTGCACATAAAAACCCTGAATTCCTCTCCAATCCTCATCCCAAGCCACTCTTTCTTTGTGCACAGTTAATAAAGTTTAAAGAAACAAATCCAGGGAAATGCTCAGCACCTTCAGGTCCTATCAAAATCTTTTAGTATTGGGCATAAGCAGGTGGATTATCTCTCTCTCACTTGCTTTGGGGGTTATATATTTCTGGTCCTGAGGTTTCAAGGAGGTGAAAAGGGAACTGAAAAACCTGACTTGGAGGGTTTGGCTGCAAATAACCTTTCCAGAGATGTGTATCATTTGATAAACTGTAAAACTGCTCTTCCGCAACTGGACAAATTTCTGAATGCATGCTGCTTTCTGGATCTGCAATAGGAACAGGAAGAATTATTAACACAATAAATGCTTGTAAGATGAAGTTTAGAGATTAAAATTATTTCCCTCCCAGAGAGCTCATGCCAGATCCATTGCCGGTGTGTACCTTGCAGTTAAACGTAATGCAAGCTTTGTACTGTTTTCAAATGGAGGAAACGCAGGCTCTAATAAATTCTTGTGGCTGAATTCTTCTCTGTGGAAACCTCAGTAGAAGTACGCCTATGGCGACTGATATCCCAAATGCTTACAAACAGGGGACTGTACAGCACCTTATCAAAAATAATTGAATGGTCTTAATGACTAGTTATGGTTATTTGTAGCACTTGTGTAATTGTGGATGGGAAAAGAGGATTCTTACATAATTCATTGTTTGTAAGTGGCAAAGATGGGGATGTTAAACTGCCTGGAGGACTTAGTCACCAAACTTGCATTATATTTTAGTTTGGAAATTTGTGCTCAAAATAAAATACCATCCGAACTGCAATCATTGACCAGGTAAAGAGAGAGCTCACCTAGATTTGTCAGTGCCTCAACTAAAAGGCAAACAAGTTCTTAGGTCAGACCTGTCACCAGAAGGCTTGACACTATGTAAAAGCTTGACAAATCAGAAATCCTTTTGGGTCTTAAAATTCATAGCCGGGAGAAGGAAGAACACAGCTTCTATGAAGGACAGTGGCCTGGTGTGCCAAGGAGAATACACTGAATATGCCCTGTCCTGCATATTACTTGGGGTCTTAATCTACATTAGTTTAAAATCCTCCATCACATTCTCGGATATAATGCCTGGGTGCGTGTTGCAATGCGAGAGAGGTTTATGGCTGGGTGGACACTTTTTGGCTTCTAATATTTCTTGCTGCCTTGAACAGTATCCATAGCAAGTCAGATGTTTGCGAGGAACACACCTGCCTACCGGGTGCAGGGGTTCTGGCTTCCCTATCTGATACGCATTGCTTCTGACTTCTAGGCTCCTGGCAGACGTTATACTTGACACGATGGACCAGTTAACCAAGGGCTCCATGGGAGCCCCAGTCAGCTGATTAGGCTGCCACGCGCAGAAGCACATCTGAACCAAGGGTGCCATGTGCAACCAGGGCTCTGAGCCGCAGGACCATATTGATGGCAAGGGCTCCATGCAGTCTTGCAGCTGGGAGTCCTGGTGAGATGACCAGCGTTCCCAACCACAGAAGGCCCTGCACTGGCAGTATGGCACCATTGGGATCTGATCTCGCAATCATGCCTGCTGCCATGCCTGTGTAGCATGCACCCTTAATTGAATGTTTGCTAGGGGCAAACGTTCTCATTGCACCCTTAATTGAATGTTTGCTAGGGGCCCTCATAAACTACAGTAGGGGTCTTTAAGGGATATTTTGCAATGAGTATCCTAAGTTGGTGGCTATCTTGCTTTGCATGGCAGTGCTCTCTTTCTTTAAGTTTGAAGGGAATTTTATTCATGCACTATTTTTTTTTCATGGTATCTTAGTGAAACAGCACCATAGCACAATGAGAACCTTTCTTTGTGGTATATTGCCTCAAGAAATCAAAGCTTTATAGTGAACCTCTTCCATGGTGAAGAAAAAACATACTTGGAGGGGAAAGAAAGGTGGAAAGGAACATGCTTTTTTTTAAAAGGATCTTCCTGTAAGTGCTGCAGGAACCTGAGGACATTATATTAGATTTCCTCTGCTAGGTGGAGAAAGGAAGGGGAGATAGTCTGAGTAATAACATTAGATCCCTAAATATCTTAACTTGCGTTCCTTGTGGCTAAATTTGCCACCTACCTATTTAGAGTATAGCTGGGTTCATATTCCACTTACACTTCCTTTCTGATTTATTTTAAATTATTTTTGATTATTTTGCACCTCATCCATCCCAAATCAGTGCTTTCTTTTACTTTAAAGTAATCACATGGATGTCTGTGAAATTGGGGCAGTTTGAGCTTCACAGATTTTATATCCCAAAATGTCATGAGATCTCAACTAACATCTGATATAACTCGGGCTACAATTTTCTTCAAATGAAGAAAATATTCTTTTAAAACCAAAAAGGTCACAAAAAATGTCCTAACTATATTTATAATCTCTAGCAAAAGTCTATAGGTTGAGACTTCTTTAATCTACGCTCAAAAATGAATAATAAATCAGCCATTTTCTTGTACATAGAAATATCAAGAATATAATGGCTTCCCAGCCTTTTATTGTTGAAGACATCCCTTCGCGCTCATTGTTTGAACAGGTGATGAATTTTTAGAAGAGATGTCTAGCAAACAGAGGGAGCAAGGTATGCGAGTGAAACTATGTAGTTAGGCCAAAAACAGTCCCAGAATTTGAGTTCAAAAATCACTTTCCTCCCATTTAAGCTCTCTTCGCTCCTTTTATTTGCCGTGTCACTTTACCCACTGATTTCTCTCCAGTGTCTAATCTTTCAGGAGAGACTGAATAAACAAATCCTGAACTTCTAAGGTAAAAATTCATATATATGACACCTTAAACTCTCAAACTTTCCCCAAGAAAGGCAAAAGAGGGCAGAATTAGCCTTTCTTTTCATTATATTGATTTTAACTAATTCACTGTTAAGTACCCAACTTGCTTTGTTAGCTCTTGTCAAAAGGTGTGCTCTTGAAGCAGATTAGCTTTCTTTGAGACACCCATACTCTTAACAGTAGGGAAGGCCCCGTTAGAAATATTGAGGTCAGTTGTGGTAAATGGATAAAAATAATAATCCCCTGTTCTGGCTAATGATAGAATACTTTTTGCTAACCTTGGAAGAACAGAGTTCTTCTTGTATAGTAAGTTGAAAGGAGCTACTATTAGTTTTTTTTTTTTTTAAAAGAAAAGGAAATATTCTGAACTCCTGTCTGACTCTTGCCATCTAATGCATATAGTCTTAAATGCTACCTGTTTGCTGTCCCCTTTAGCACAGAGTCTTATGAAAGTTTTACTGACTTTATCCACACAACATTTCCCCAAGTTTTGCAGAAGGGGAACTGAGACAAAGTCATAGACTTGGCTCTCCGAAGGCCTAAGTCAATACCGGGACCATTCTTTCTGTATTCTACACACTACTTGCATTTTCCCTAGTGTCTGCTTCACAGGACGGCGTGGCACACCAAACTAAATATTTCTTTGCTATTTTTACCCCCATTTAAATCAAAGCGGCCCATTTCACTATTCAATCTTTATTTTGCTGACTTATCACTAAAGAGCAAGTAGCCCCCCTCCCCAAAGATGCAGTAATCTTTCCAAGAACAAGGGGTAACTGTGCAGGGCCCCCTATAAGACCTAAAACCCTCTTCTGGCTGCATCTTTCTGGGTTAAGTTAGAAGGCATGGCTTAGTGTCTGACTAAAGTACTTCATCCTCCTCTCCCAAACTGAAGTAAATCATTTTGTTTGACAAGATCAAACAAACGTCTTGCTCATTCTTTATATTCCTGCCAATTTCTCACTCCCAAAGCGTGCGTATATATACTTGGCTATTGTTTTGTCACGGCTCAGAACAAGGCAGCAAGCAGTTCTGTTCTGGAATCCAGGCTCCCAGTATCCTCTCTAGCCATCCAGTCATTCAACCACTCGGCTTTGAAGGGGAACCAACTCTTAATAACTTTGACAGAAATAGTTCATGTTACCGGTATTATTAATAATGAAGGCCTTTTTGTCTTGCTGAGAATCAGGTGTACTAGTTGCTGCCGAAGTCGAGATAATGGCTTCAGATGAACTAATGGTGAGGTGCAGCATTTCCTGTATTATTTGATGAGGAACAAGGGTGTACTTGGCAGCTCGTAGCATGCAGGAACTGTGTGTTCCTTCTCATAAATGAGGTTTTTCCTGTTAACTTGAGGTCTTCCAGCTTAAATACCCTGCATCCCATTTGACCAAAAATGTAATGGTTAATGTGCTTGTGAAATTTCCGAGAGACACGCTGGTGACAATGCAAGGAAATAATGTACCAAAAGGGTACACGAATTGGCCAAGAGGAAAGCCTATTAAAAGAGGAGGGAACTGTTCTTCCTGGCCAGGGACTCCCTCCCCATAGAGCACCGAGGTGGAAAATATTAGATCCTGCGCCGCTCTCCCAAGGATTCTCCCGACTTCTCCATGATGACAATTCCAGAGGATGCCCGCCCTCTTTCCTATCCTGTGGAAATGCCATAGTTTCTGTTCTGTTACGTCACTGATAGTGTTTTGGGCCTATAGACGAGGATGCAGGCTTACGAATAAAATGCTTGACTAGACCTTGGGTTCAGTTCCTGGCTGTTCTGTATCTATCACGTCATCCTTTTTATGTCTGAATTTTTTTCTCCGGTAAAATTAGGATGACCATCCTTTGGCCCATCCCCGTCTCTCAGTTGTCTGTGTAGTTTCTAAACTCATTAGGCAATGATGGATTAGGGGTTGCCAGCTTTATTTCTCTAGATGGTATTGTATAATAATAGTTGAGTTCTCAATGTGTCTCTTTCAAAGGACTTAAGTTGATGGCCTAATGTTAACTAATGATTGATGCCTTTTATAAAAGTTGGGTTGCTGTTGAATGTCCGTTTCACGAGCATGACAGTGTGTTTATTGTGCTACTCAGCATTTTAATTGAAAATCTCCTGATCGCTCTCCCTTGCTAAGATCCCAAACTGCAGTGTAACATGCTTTAATCTAAGGAAACGAATGTTTAGCTTTATAAATGTGAAAATACAGGATGGGAGGGGGCAGTGTGGTTTGGTTGGTGTTGGTTTGTTTGGTTTTTTTTGTTCAAGAATCAACATCCAAAAGAGACATCTGCCACGAGTAGAGGCCTTACAGTGCTTCTCTCCCACTTCTACCAGCGGTGTGCCACTGTAGTAGGAGTGTGAAATCCTCTGTGCCCGCTGTTTTGGGCAAAATAACCACAAGTGCGTGATTGTGCACCTCACCCCCTTGTGTCCATGAAAGCTAGCATACACTGCCAGGTAGTGTGCATATTTGTGCAGTGGACTTCATGCAAGCAAGTTGGGGGAACATGTACATTTAGCAAACCTTTTTTGTCAGTATGGACCTTTAATGTGCAGGCAGTAGTAAACTTCTCTTGAGTGTGTGTGGAAACAGTGATCCCAATAGGATGATGCAGCTTAACTCAAATGAGCAACAGATAATCCACAGTGTCTTTTCTACCTTCACTGTCTCTACATGTTGACTAGTAAACTTGTGTTTGGATGAAAGATTCCTCGATTATGACTAATTATCTGCATTTTACTTTTGACTAGCTCCCGCAGCCTCCAGAATCGGAAAGCTCTGTAGAGGTGTGTCGCTCACCTATATTTGTACAACGCACAAATATTGGTGTTTTGAAGTGGTCTTGGTGGAGTGTCTTTCTTGTTGGTATAATCTGTGAAATGTGTGTTACTGAATGGTACAGACAGAGTGGGTGCAGCTGGGCTGAACTGGTTAAGTCTGGTGTGCTACCATTCTGGCCAATGGTGGGGTGGGAGAAGACTTCTTTTCCCAATAAAGACCTGGTACGGTGCCAGGAAGACTCGGGGGAAGACCAGTTGAAGTTCTCAAAGCAGTGCCAGTATTTCGGCCATCTGTCTTCCACTTTCGCTGGAGCCACTGTTCTGAGAAATCAGCTCAAATTTCTTTTGTGTTTAGTACAGAAGCATCATTCCTGTCCTTTCTAAGAGGGAAATCCAAAGCCCATTCATTTTGAATATTATAAACCTGAGGCTAGGAAGTGGAGGTGGTGATGGAGGGGCAAGAGAGCTCGAGAGCAGCACATTACCCAAGTTCCACAATCCTGGAACAGCTAGGTATTTCTGTTTCTAATCTGGTACAGTAAAAGTAGCTGATGTTGACCTTCATGCAATCATTTGACTTCAAAGATCACGCCTGCTTAGAGCAAAAGAATGTCTGGGTCTGTCTGAGACACCACCCAGTCTCCATTACTATTCCACGTGTTTGACAAGCACAAGATGTAGAACTTTTTTTTTTTAATGAAAGTTTTTGAATCCTTTGGAAGCTAATGTAATATCCAGCCATGTGGTTGGCACAGTGTATATGCCATTGCTTACCATGTCAGTCTAATCCCTCATTAAAACCACTTTGAAGTTTAAAACTAGCTTGGTTTAAATTGCCCAAGATAGTAAAAAAAACTTCCTATGGTTAAAGCAGTATTATATAGTTATTGTCAGTGAATAAAGGGGCGGGGGGATAGGGAGTTTACAGTTCTTTGGAACTTGTTCTTATTTTTGTGAAGCACTATTTAAATGCACAGCGAGGTGCTCAATGGTCACAGAATGACTTCATGTGAGATGTGGGAGAAGTGGCTTTTACACTTAGCCTCCATCCCTGAAAAAAGCAACACAAGTGATGAAAATGCTTTGTAAGTCATCAGCTGTATGAGATGCTTCTGATTTGATTTGAAGTGGAGTTCTAATCTGCAACAAGTTGCTGGAAATCTGCTTCCTTTTGAAAATGACAGTTTTTGGCTTGCAAAATTAGACCTTTTCCAGGGTTTATTCAGAGCAGCCAAACAAACTTTTTGAAGTCCTGAAACAGAACTGCAGTGCTGACAAAAATCTATTGGGCTTTTGTACCACACATCTTCCACATCCTCAAGAACTCCACTGACCAGAGGGAGATGCATCAAAGTAACTGCACTTGCTCCAGAAGTGTGTGTGTGTGTGTGTGTGTGTGTGTGTGTGTGTGTGTGTGTGTGTGCGCATATAATGCATGGACGCAATGCATGTTTGAATCTGACATGATCTTTCTGTTCTGTATTCTGTGAAACAAACCGTATGGAAACTTTTAGTATTTGCTTGTAATGTAATGTCACTTGGTGTGTCCAAGGGGGCCCAGTTAAGTACTGTCTGAATGAAATAAGCTCTAAAGCCTTCTGTTTAGATAGTTGGTCAGTTGATCTGTTTTCCCTCCCCATTTGTCTTGGCTATGCCTTCCCCTAATTTTTCTGCTAGCTAGTTCTAGTTCGTTGAGGAGATTAGTATGTCTTTAGTGCCATGCTTTAAAACAGAATTTCTGCATGCTCAGCAGGAGCTTGATCAAAGTCTACCACAGAGGCAACTGGAAGATCACAAAAGGGTATGTATACCAGTCCCGTATCTTTGGTGCTAATTACCATTATGCTTCCAGCTTTTGTGTTTATTAAAAAACAATAAACAGCTGCAGACAACAAAGTTCTTGTGAGATGCTACTTTTGTTTTCTTTCAAAGGAGAATTCCTTGCTAATGGCTTTTGAAACGTGTATTTCTACTCATTACGCTTCTAAAGTACTTTCCATTAAGAAGCTTCCATTAAGTTAAATGAAGCAGACTTTGACTATATTCCCTAGGTCACTTTGGAAGTTAAAGGCCTGGTCCTCTTTTCCAGCTTTTTTATAAATTGGGAGTAGCTTCATGAAGACTGAAAACAAACATAGCACAGTAAAATCCAAGGTGATCAGGTCTACAGAGTGTATTGGCCTGGCCAAGAAGTACCTCCTTTACTTAATAACCAACCAGTCTTCAAATCAGCAGTGCTAGTGCACACTATCTCATTGTGGAGGTTGTCTATTTCTGCTGCTGTTGTGACTGCTGGGAGTTTTCTTTTTTAAATATTATACCTGCTTTACAGATTTGTACAGCTTAATACTGATGAAAGGGAGGCTATTTTTCAATAGAAAATACTTACCAGTGTATAATTCATTGATGTTAGGCATCCACTGTTTATTGATTGTGTATTGATAGCTTATCTGGTTGTAAATCCAACCAGACTGAATTAATGCTGTCGAGTTTTTCTTTATATAACGTTTCATATTTTTAATGCAGCCAAACATCTGATATTTGTTTTGCATACTGTAAGCATCAAAGTGGTGTATAATAATAACATTATGGTTAAGGAAGTGCTCTGAAGCCAAGTGTTGCATCTGAATTAATGATAGCATTTGAGAAACATTGCATTTTTTTTATCCCCGTTCTTCTGATCACATTCTCATATAATTGTAAGCTAATTGATTGCTTTTGAATAACTTTGTGAAGGAAGTTCCCCTTCACAGTGTCTTTTTTTTTTTTTTTTAAATGGTGCTCCAAGTGGTGTTGAAAAATGGATTGCCAAACTTTTCCAACTCTGAACGTGCTCTCTGAAAAGAAAATACAATCACTGACATGTGTTCCTATCCACTTTTCTCATACTATCATACTTTTCTACAAGAATTGCTACTTTTGGCATGCTGCTGTAGCAAGGAAACGGTGGTTCTGGGTCTACCACAACAGCCACATCTAGAAATTCCGTATAAGCTTCCCTCTTATCCAGAGTATCTTGACCACTAAGCTTGAGTTGTCTTTTTCCCCAAGCCGGCTAGAAATAAATGCAGAATAACTGTAGTAATAATGATTTATTTTTTTTAAACAAAAACAAAAAAACAGGTGGGAAGGAGGTAGTTTTGAATGATGATTTTCAGGTGGATGTGTGTTGATCTTCAGTGGTAGTAAAAATTATCATTTTAAATGGCAGTTGCTATGACAACTGATTAGTTAATTTTACAGAAGAGAATGGTAATGTGAGAACCCATTGTAACTTAATTTTGGCATAAAGGATGTATAAATGTCAAGTTTCCCTTCTAATCAGTACACATGTCGAACAGCGGCATAGCTTGGGTTTTGTCTCGGTTAACCTCGTTCTGCCAGGCATCCTTTACACCAACTCTGAGAGCAGCAAGAGTGGTGTAAATCTCTTTGGCATGTACTAAAGCAGCATCATGTAATTGTCAGTTAAAGTAGCTCTCATGGGATGTTAATTGGTTTGGGTTTTTGAAGCGGGCTCCTGCCTTGCTCGTATTTTTGCCATGGTAGGAAATACCCGCATCTTGGAGGCAATGATCATCCTGTAGCATCATGTCCACAATAAGTAAGTTGCTTGAAGGAAGGCAAGGTGGAGGTGCTCCTTTTATAAACTAATTGAATCGGAGGTGCATACGCTTCCATGAGCCACTGCTCACTTCATGGGGGAGCGTTCCTGGTACTCTTCTGTTATAACTTTTGGAAGCAGCCTCTTGCAAACCCTTTTTAAAATGAAGCTTGTTTTGAAAGTTTCGTCTTAAAAAATAAAATGTGGATCCTAGCAAGCACCTTTAAACAGGAGCATTACCCCAGGATTGTTGATTTTTTCCCCTAGGATGAAGGTACTGCGGTTTAGAGGATTCTTAATCCGAGGCACAAGTGACTCATTGTTTTGTACTGTAGGTAAATCTGTATTGGAGATTTACAGGGTAGTGGAGAGTTATTCTGGCTGGATCAGGTACCAGAAGCAGTCTAGCTGCAGCAGCACAGAGCTCTATCTATCGGGTGAATTCACATGTGAATTAAAATATAAAGTTTTTAAAAGCTTCACACAAACGCTGGGCAGTGTAAAGCTGCTCTGGAAGTGGTGGTTTTGAATGTCTCTGGCAAACTCTGCCTAATTAACGTAACTGTAAACTGGCGTGCTGGATGCACTTTGGCAGTTGAAGTGACTGCTCTTTGGGTTACTTTGCCATTTCCCAGCATGGGGTTTTTGTTTTTTGGTTTGATTTTTGACTCTTAAGTCACTTTAGATCTTACTCAAGGAGCCCAACACTTTAATTGCAGTATACTCGTGTTAGGAAAGCACTTAAGGTCCTCTCCAATAACTTCACAGTTACAGGTCTCTCTCCATGTGTGGCTATATACAAATATCATGTTCACTCTGCTCAACGGCCAGTTGTTTCTATACCTGTCCTGTGCTAACATGGTGCCAGCTTTAGCATGATCAAAATAGCTATGCAGTTTGCAAGCATAGCATCCATCTGTCAGTGGCAGTTGCTCGGCCGACTCCGCTGGGACCAGTCCTAGACCCATGTGCTGTGGGTCATGGTCTGAGGCTCTCTTGGGCGGCGCTGCTTGTACTTACTCGCAGTAAAATGTTGCTTTGGGCCTTCTGAATCCGAGTCCAGTTAAGAGACTGAGGGCCATCTGAGGACTGCCGCCTTGCCGCATGTAGGAGCTTTCCTGTGTTGCCTAGCCAAAATACCCAGTCTGTTTGCAACAGAAAAAAACGTGCTCTTGAGTGAATAAATATCTGGAAAGCCGGAAACGTTAATGGGTCCGGGAGCATGCCAAATGGTTCCTTTCTCCAAATTAATTCTGAAGTTCTCTACCCCACCCCTGTCAACTAATATTTGTCAAACGGAGGAAGATTTGCAAAGCAGGGGTGGATTATCTAAGATGATGCTTTTAAACACAGTCCTTATTCTTCTCTCGGCACCCCCTTCTGTCTTCTCATCGCTCCCCACTTTTTATTCTGTTTTGATGTCCTATAAATGCCACCTTTGTGTGTGGTTTTTTTTGTTTGTTTGTTTTTTTAAGCTGATCCCTGGCTTGTTTCATGGATTCCAGTAAAATGGCTCCTTTAAAAATAAAATCTGCATATGGCAGCTAGTAAGTTTTAGCACGACATCAGGATTTCAGCTGTTGCTGGTACTGGGTGTATCCACAAGCTCATTCAGGACTTGTGGGGTGGATCAACGTCTAGGCTGCTGTTCTGGTCTCTTAGGGTGTAAAAATTTAATTTTTTTTCTAAACCTTTGGCCTTTTAGTTCCCCCTCTCCTAGTAAAACTGAACCCATGATGAGAGCCCTCCCCATTTTTTTCCATTAAGCATTAGTTCATTTGTTCTTATAACTCAAATTGTGACTTCATTATCCTCTTTAAATTAAGGGAGAGGCACTCAGGCAACTTTTGGTCAACCGATACTATGGCAATGTTAGACCTGCTGGAAGGAGAGAGAGCCTTACGAGCTTTGGCAATGGCCCGTTGTCTGCTGGAGGCGCTAGCAAAGCTGGAGGAGGAGGTGGGTATGCTATGCCATCTGCTAATCAGTGATTTT
>NW_005842204.1:376622-403070 GCF_000455745.1 Alligator sinensis | reverse complement strand
GTTAATCGGTGTTTTTTGTGGCTCGAGCCTGCCATATTGTATATGCCTGTTTCTCCATAACAGATTGACTATTTTACAGGTGAGGCAGCTATTGCCTTTCTGGAGACGTCCCACAGTGCTTTTCGGTGAACTTTATGGGGAAGAAGGGTATACTCCCATCGCTGAACTATGGCATTGAGGATGTCCCCTAATGTGCTTTAGTTGGTGTTGCTTTTTTGAAACTTTTGAACTCTTCTCAGTTGGCTTCATTTTTTAAGTATATAGATAAGCAGATTGCCTGCCTTTATTAATTTTAAACTGTTTTTATCCATCTGGGCTATACTTAGTCAGCAAAAATGAATGCTGCTCTTGATGGAACAATTTTAAACTAAATGTGTATGATGAGCTCAAGTTTGCTTTGGGCTAAGGCAGGCATAACTTTTCTTGTATTGTCCACAGCTTTTTCCATATCTAGTGGGGGGGGGTTTTTTTTGCCTTGAGTTTGTGAGGCTTACCAAGGAAACTCACTCATTTTCATGAGTAATGGAAAACTTGCTTATGGGGAACTATCTTTAAATCTCATTATTGTTTAGTATAGTTTCCATCACCTCTGTCATGGCTCCCTATGGTACCCCTTTAAAAGTAAATGCTTTTAGTCGGGGGCCTGTCGCTTAAAATTCCATTAATAGCAGGGAAGACATTTATCAAATGGATTCAGGGGTTGGGTTGGGGTTTTTTTTGCCTTTTTAAAAATAAATAAAATGTCAGTGTCCCTATTAAATCCCTATAGAACCAATTCTTTTCTTTGTAAAACTGATGTACTTTTACCTGCCCGTGTATGGCACCTAACATTTTATCTTGCTTTTCTAATAATTAGCCGACCCCCTTCTAATTCCATAGGCTTCAAGTTGCACAATGTAGCAAGTGTTAAACTACTTAACCTTTGATGTACCCCCTTTGTTTTTTCTTCCACTCTCATCTTATACTTTCCATGGGTAAGTGTCAGTAGGGAATGATCTTTCAGGACTCAAACACCTCCATCCTCTGCATTTTCAAGTGGCTACAAAAGTCTGTTTCCAAATGGTTTAGGCTGTATCAAGCATTTCCTCCATGGCACCATTTTCCCTTCAAACTCAGTCAAGCTGATGGTTAAAACTCAGATTTCTTATTCTGTCTGGTCCGTATTTTAGCCTGTGACTTGGGGCAGAACTTGAACTCTCATTCAAAACTAATTGTTGCTGCATATTAAATAATGTGAATACATTTGAGATTTGTTCAGATTTGTTGCTTCTGTTTTGCTGAAGCATTGAATTTCATCTTTTAAGAGAATGAAAATACATTTTTGAATCTTAAACTGATTGATTGTTGTGATTTTTTTACCACTTTTAGGGGGAAGTTCTGTTTCCAGCTCAATGAATCGAGGTGAAATGAGTTTGACAGATGTCCAGTGTCATCTGGACAAGGAAGGGGCATCCAACTTAGTCATAGATCTCATCATGAATGCCACCAGTGACAGAGTATTTCATGAGAGCATTCTCCTAGCCATTGCCCTTCTGGAAGGCGGTAATACAACGATACAGGTAGGGAAATGAATAACATCAAGCTGAGAGATAAAAATACAAGTAGTTTTTAATGCTTTCTTCTTAAAATCAAACAAACTGTCACTGTTTTGAGTTGAGTGGATAATTCTAGACCAGGAGTCAAGGGAAGTTTCAGTGTTTGCTGTGAAGCAAGTATTCTTACCAAGTATGACAGTATTCAAAATTTAGGTATTTTTGCTTAATCAAGGCACTCTTGCATCAACGTAGCTAGGAATGACTAACGTCTCAAAGTTTGCTTGCCGTAGAAATGAAGTGTTTCAGGTTGTTACCAAGACAAGTAGGGGAATGCCTCGCTAAATAACGTTGCTTCTTAAATTACTCGGACTGCTTGCCTGAACCAAGTGGAGCAAGTGTAAAAGTCTATAGAAGGCTAGGTCTCAAATCAGAAGACATTTTACCTTGTGATTTATCCATTATAGCTAACTCCCTGCTGCTCCTCCTTTCATTGATTTATGTGGTTTTGTTTGGCTTGGCTTCTCTGAAAGATGAAGGCCTAATCACTTAGCACAGACAAATCTGGGGTTTATGTGCAGTTTGTGCACACAATAAAAGGGTGGTTCACGTTTCAGAAGCAGACTTCTGTTCTTCCGCACACGAAACAAACTTTTGTGGGTAAATACATGAACATAGGTTCTTGTAGCATATTTATTGCCTTTTCTTTATAGCTCTGTGGGTAATGCAGTCAAAGTTACTTAAATATTTCTTCCTAGTTGTTATCCCCCCCTTCCCCTCTTAGAAAAGTAAACTTACTTGCAAAATCTAACACAATGGACACAACTGTAATAAAAAAAAAAAAAAATTAAAGTAAATGAGTGAGTTTCTCACATAAATTCAAACGTAGCATAACTCATTTGAAATTAGTAGAATTATGAAGTATGACCTTAGCTCAGTCTTTTGTTAGGGGGGAATATTGGACTTTGCTAAAAGCCACAAAATTCTGTAGAATGGAGTTTTTATTGTCGGGATTTGCCTTGAGCAGACGCTATGGCTAAGCTGCGGCTTCCCTTAAAAACAGTGAGTTCTCCAAGGCTTGCTTCCAATATTAAGAAAAGAAATGCAAGTGATGAACGTGGTCTGCTGGACAAGAAATGCAATAAGGACTTAGGAGGACATGGGTTTCTGGGTGTTAGCAGGAGCCTTTAGTGCCGTGTACTGGTTTGACAGACTAGTTAGTTAAAATCATCCCTAAATTCAGTCTCAAAACCATGATTGGGTGTGACAAACTGCTGCTTTGTGGTGTTACATAACGTTGTTGGTCAGTGTCATTAAATGAGATGTGATGGCACAACACCGAGATACCAGACTGCTTTAATTGCTCTCTGCAGCTCCACTCTCAGTAGTGTCACCACTTTCATACATGGCAAACTTTTGCAAAAATCTAGAAGAGGGGAGGTTGGCTTCCACTGTCCTTTTTTCTCTTCCCAAGCACCATATTTAATATTTACTTTGGGAGGTGAGAGAGTATAAAGTGCTTTTCCATGGTCTGTCCAACTTGCTTTGAGACAAAGGAGTGAATGAAGCAAGAAGAGCCCCACATCGCCTTACACGTTAATAATAAATTCCATCCGGATTATTATTGCTGCTAAAGGTTCCTTTTTTCTCAAGTATTAAAAACCTGGGGCTTTCGTCTTCCTAGCAGTGGCCCACATCCTTGTGTAACCTCCCACCTCATCATGTTGGTAGGAAAATCAAATCCTTTACCAA
Organism: Alligator sinensis; assembly: GCF_000455745.1. Classification (NCBI taxonomy): domain Eukaryota; kingdom Metazoa; phylum Chordata; order Crocodylia; family Alligatoridae; genus Alligator; species Alligator sinensis. Next base: position 399,786 of record NW_005842204.1, on the reverse strand, counting down.
TCCAGCATGATAAACTCATTCCTTCGCTTATTCGGAAAGGTTAAAATAAATAGTGTGCATACAGTTGCTTCCTTGGTATATGTAGATTTATAGCTGAGGCTGGAAAAAAAATCCTTTGGGTCATCTAGTCGAAACAAACAGGAAAGTTTTCATGTCTGTTGCCAGAGACTCTTAGGTTAAAAAAAAAAAAAAAGACCCACCATTTAGTTTCCACTTGATGTAAATTTGCTGCGAGGTGAGAATCTGTAAAATAATTACTTGTTCAGGACCAAGCTGTTGGCAAGGGGTGGTTCTAGTAAATACTGCGCTTTCACATCCGCATGTTATAACCTTGCCAACTTCGGCTGCGTTCTAGCCTTTTAAGATGCTACTTCTGGCAAACCAAAATAGCATTTTCCACCCTCTCCCACGTAGGGGTTGCTGCCTGGTGAGCGTCCCCAGGTAGGAAAATTATCTGTGCAGCCAACAGTTATGGTGTGGGTATGGGTCGGGGAGTAAGTATACTAACAAAATGGTAGAAAAGTAGTTCCTTCTTGAAAGAGTTGGGGGCAGGACTGGACACAGGCATGGGTGAACTGGGCAGCCACCCAGGGCCCAGACAGAAAGGGGCCTGAAAATGGTGGTGGTTGTTATTTTTAGCTTTGGCGACGGGGGCCCGATATATTAAAAGTTTGTTTGGGACCACCGGGAGTCTAGGTACGGTGCTAGTTGGGGGAGGTTTCTTTCAGATGAATTGACTCTAAATGCAGAAGGACACCAAGGATCACGGCGTCGCAGACACCCAGGAGATGAGGTTAAACCCAGGAGATAAGGCATGCATGCAGTAGATGGGACTATGCAGAAAGTACCCCATGAAACAGGTGTGCCACAGATGTATTACTTGCTGAGGATTCAAACAGTTCAATTGGTAGACTGCTTAAGTGACAGGTATTAATGTATGAGGATATTCCTCAGCCCATCCTTCCTCATTTGCTTTATCCACCTGGTGTTTCTTGTCATAATGCTGGATTGTGGGCTCCCTGGAATATACAGTTTTCCTTGTACAAGGCTAAATACAATAGGGACCCTGTGACTGGGTCCTCCAGGACTTATTGCACTATGGAGAAAGACTAACTACTCTTTCAGCGTGACTGGAGTCATAAAAGCCAAATAATTAAAATGTTAATGCAGAAAAATGCTAACCACAAACCTTAACTTCTGGGAGAACAGCTGGCTTGGCATTTACACATCAAAATGACTTGGGAGGTTTATTATGTATTAAAATTGTGGCTTTGTCTCTCCTTCTCCCAACGGAATTACAAAATTATGCCTAAATTAACCACACCAAGATAAGACATCAGTTTAATATACCATTGTTTTTCCTTCCCTGTTTTCTGAAGGTGCTGTGTCTTCTTGGCCAGAAAAATACAGAAAGGCTCAGTGATGTCCTGGGAGAAACATTTCCCCTGCAGACCACTGCAGTTTGTAGTCACTCAGCTTTCAATTCACATGTTTCAACAGCAGTTTCTCACTACAGAGCAGGAAAGATTTAATAGCAGAGTGCAGAACGCTGATGTCTCCTATTACTAAGACTTAATTATTTTTACAAAACGTACCGCAAAACTTTTTACTTGCCTATTACGAAAACTCTGCTAGTCAAAATGAACAAAATACTTTTTTGTGGTCTGTCTTTGTTGTCTTCTGCTTTTTATTCACTTCCTGAAGATTTTGCAAATTAGTGAGTACTTCAGTAAATCCACAGTAAGGGCTGTGCGTGTGGAATGAGCTTCTTCTGCACTTGTAAGGAGCAGCCAGCAGAGCTGCAGTGCTGACAGTGCTAGCAGTACACATCACTCCCAATGCTGGGGCTCAACCTGGCAAGATCAGCCTTCCAGTTCTAACCTGAAATGTTCATCTGAATTTCATGGCAAATATACATGCATTACTGCAATCAGTTGAGACCAGCTAGTATTCTGAACAAGCTCATCTTATGCCGTGTCTGGATGTGTTTACTGCTTCTGTCAAGAGCCCTTCAAGACTAAGGAAAAACTGTTGGGATGTTGGCTGGTTACGTAAAAGGGATTTCTTGGCAGCAAAGCCAGAAATGTGATGTCCTTGCGTGGTATTTTCTCAGCTCCACATTTCACATGGGAAATGCGTGCAGCCTGCAGTCAAGCAGTTTTTCCACTGACACACACAGGGCTTCGCATGTGACGATTCTGTTGGGGTTAATAATGGGAGTTCCCGGGTAACTCCCTTAGGCATTAATGGCAGAACAGATATCTTTGTTGGCAAGATTGAAATAGCAACACCTATTTGTTAGGCATGTGAGCACACTCCACTTGGTATTGCTGGATGTTTTATAATGGTGAGGCATGTGGGTGAGCTTTAGTTAGATCATTTAAACAATGGGAATGCCTCTCTTTCCTAGACCCGTGAGTTTCCATGTGGTTAACTGAATGGGACAGCACCTTTTTAGCCAAACTAAACTAATTCTGATTTCTAGAATTGCCTTTATTTATCCTGAGTTTCCTTAGGAGTTGAAACGCTTATGGAAATTTTGAAGGCGCTCCTAATTAGCCTTGAAATAGCTCATTGTTTCTGTCTGGGAAGGGCTCAGATTTGCAAAGAGAGAGCTCATCAGGATTTATAAGAAAAGCAGAGAAAAGGTGAAATCAAAGGGTCCCAACAGGCCAAAGACCACACACATTAACTGTCCACTGAACTAAAAATGGCATAACCCCCCTTTGCCCCCTATCCCATTATACTTTGTATACTTTAAGGAAACCTCAGAGTAGACTTTCTCCACTGCTGCCTTCAGGAACGTGACGCAACCTCCTGTGAAATGCAGAAATAGGTGCCTTCTCAGAAATCACCTTCGATACTGTTATGTAAAAGAACAAACACGTGCGCCCTGTGCATGGCACCTGTCCCTACAGCGTGTTGTCTTCGGCATTCTCTGCAGGATTTTTCCTTTTGACTTTTTTTTTTCCTCCCCCGTGCTAACAAGCATACTTAACTTAGAGTCCTCTCTCCTTCAGAGCACATCAGAGGGTTACCCATTTCCTATTAAACTTCAACACCGTGAATTTATTTCAGCTAAAGTAAACTTAGCAAGTGAATGACAGGGGAGGAAATTGCTAAAGACTTCTTCTATAACACTTGTCTCTCATCTGCCAAATAAAAATTATATGCACCATATACTGCACCTCCTGAGAGTTTCAGGTTTCTTAGGTCTGTGGAAGCTAACGATGAGTAAACTCCCTTACATAAGTTCCTCTCCATGGAGACTTCAGTATGCTCATTTAATTAGGGATCTTCTTAAAAGTTGGTTTGGATCACACGTGACATTAATCACTCTCTACCACCCATAATTTTTAATAAGAAAAAAATAAAGCGAGGAGGATGGCTTTGTTTCAGAGCAATATGCAGCTAATATCCCTGGGAGAAGTGATGCTGTACCATTTACAGCACTAGCGGATCTGTTTTTATAGATCTGCTCCTCCTGTTACAAGTGTGACAGCCCCTAACTTTTGGTAATTCCTTCTTTCTCCGCTAATACCACTCCTAGTAAGTAAAAATGGGGTCAGGTCAAAATGACCTAGAAGCCAGGATCAGAAACTGAACCAAGCTATAGTTTAATTGTTTTCAGATGAGAAGCAGGAGTACCTGCAGGGGCACCTGCATGAGTCTTCCCCTTGCGTAAGGATTTGCTTTCAGAGGACCAGGGAGTCGCTTTGTAATGCTGTGCATCTGCTTTCTTTTCTTCCCAATTCCCATATGTGGAGCTGCTTGGGAAAGGGATCAATAGGGTACGGGGACCAAAAGAACGTGCTCTCTGAAAGGGGCACCCTTGAGAGCATGTACGTTAAGGCCTTCGTGCTGTATCCAAGAGGCAGAATTATAGTGAGATGCTGTAGGCAAGCAAAAGATAATGAATCAGCAGGCATCTAAAAGGTATGCTGAGCCAAGGTCTGGAGCTTACAGTGGAAGTGAGATTTGTTCTCCGAAAAGTGACAGTGGAAATGGCATCGCGGTTTTCCATATTTGTATCTTAATTTCCATATTATATCGGCTCTGCTCACAAGTAAAAGGTGTCAATTCTAGGTGCCAGCCTTGCAAAAGTACCCTGACGTGAGACTGTCAGGCTGGGTTCTTTACTTTGTAGGCAGCACCCATACGAATGGTCTGACAAGCTAAATCGTGGGCTCCCTGACCTCTCTGCACTCTTTTGTCTTTCAAGGTGACTGATCAGAGTTCAGTAAACACTGCATAAGTGATGCATGGAAAGGAATGGGATTGAGATTTTGTTCTCATTTGTTTGTTGCACAGGGGAGTCCCATCATAGTGGGCTCTTAACATTTAGCTGGGGCTCCGGCCACGGCAAGGGAGCAGATTTGCTGAGCATGCAGGTGCCATTATGCCACACTCAGTATTAAGAACAAAAAGCACTTGAAAGTTTCGGTTCTTGGAGGGCTCACCTCCAAATCTTGCAGGCTCCATGCAAAATCCACCTGATGTCTTTCAGCTATTCAGTTACATAAAATCCTTGTATCTAGCAATGGGAAATTGCTTGAAAACCATGCTGTTCTGCTCTGCTGTGTTGCACCGCCACTGCCCTCCGACTCGGCTGTCTCTTCAGTTGAAATTGCTATTTGGCTTCTGTTTGGACAGCTACAGCTAGCCATCAGAGCTCTGTGCCAGCTGTCAATAGCCTTTGCAGGATGGGTGCTCCTAACACCTTTCAGATACCTAACTGATTGTGAGATTGGCCGGCAGTGCCTTTTCCAGATATGAAACTGCTTCCATTCCTGAGTTTGCAGACAGCCAAAAGCAGTACCGTCAAAAGGTGAGAACTGAACCACCCACCTTACTGGGTTGTTTGCCTTCAAACCTAATGACAAAAATGGAATTATAAGCATGGTGGCATTGCTGAAATAATCAACAGTAAAGTAGTCAGTAAAACGGCTGCTTTCCATATTATTCCTGAACTGCAGAGGTCCTAGGTGCTCCCTAGCCCACTGTCTGCTAATTGCATGTAATATAAAATTCTGCAACTTGTTCAAACTTACAAAAATAGTAACATTTAACTGGATAATACCCAATTACCTAATTTTTTTCCAGTTTACCTCAGGTTTTTTATAGCATACTTAATGGTCTCGCTGTCTCGCCCAAGCAGCTACATGGGACAGCTTGCAGAGTCTAGAGGCCCAGAGTGTCAGTCTGCACCAGGCAGTTGATATTAACCCCTAAAACCATCAGCATTCAGGCAGTAAATGCAAGGTCAGGACCACTGTCATGCCTTCAGCAAAGTAGAAAGATGCTACTACACCTTGTGGTCCGTAATCATTAACACAGTGACTGGCTTGCTTATTTTGGTGCCTTACTTGGTGCCTGGTTGTCTGCTGAGCCTGAATAATGTGGAGTTGTTATACTAGGCGCATTGTCTTAATTTAATTAAAATATGTAATGTTATAATTTGTGTAAAAACTACTTTTACAAAGCAGCTCAACATTCAGTTGAAAGCGTTGCATGCACACGAAATCTGGGTGATGCAAACGCTTCAGTGGACCAAAATTTAGCAGCTTCTCAAAGGGAATGTAATGGTGAAAACGCCTTCTTGAGCACCAGACTCTGGTAGGCAGTGATCCTAAGCTTTTGCTCCAAAAGAAAAACCTGATGATCTCTGGTCCTTTCGCCCTTGAAAAACAATTACTTTATATATGCACGCGCGCGCGTGTGTGTGTGTGTACATGTGTGCTTGCATGTAGACTTGCACACGCATGGAAATACATTACGCATACAGGATGGGCAAAAACAACGCACAGGATGTGCGTCTTACATATTTAGTAGCTTTTTGATGCAAGATCATTCATTGGCAGCCACCAGTCTCAGGAGACCATGGGGATTGTGCCCTTCAGCAAACTAGAAAAATCCCCATGGTCTCCTGTAGGTTATCGGGTACCAACAAAGCTTCTTGAGTGGCTGAGGAGCCTGAAGCATGACGGGCAGACCCTCTGGCAAGCTGCATATACAAACTTGGTTGAGCTTGCACTAGCATGCCAAATACCGTTTTATATTGCCTGCCTCTGATGCCTCTTCTAGCTCATTGATGACCCTCTCCGTCTCAAAGTGATGTAGGCCCTGCTTCATGGTGGCTTTCCACTCGCAGTAGTCTGAAGCAGTTGATTCCCAGCATTGACCACCGATGCACAGCTCATAAAGGTTTTTCTTGCAGACATCAACAAAACAGTTGGGACCATCCATGTTGACGTTTGCCAGTGGTCAGCTCACCATAGAGTATGTCCTTGGGGATTCAGCCATTGCTCATACAGTTTGCGTGTCCTAACCAAAGGAGGTGTCTCTGTCTCAGTAGCACAAACATACCGGGTAACTTGGCCCAAACCAGAACAGTGGAGTTAGAGATTTTGTTGCTCCATGTTATGCCCAGGATATAGCAGAGACCTCCAAAGATGAAAACTGTTCAATTTTCTTTCTTCCATGGCACAAGGAGTCCACGTTTTGCTGTCGTACAATAGAGCATTAAGTACGCAAGCACTGTAGATGGATGTCTTTGTCAACAGAGCGAGCACTCTGTTTTTCCAAACTCTTCTGAAGTTTAGCTATGCCGTTGCTCGCCTTTCCAATGTGAGCGTTAATTTTGGCTTCCGAAGCCAAGATTTTTGCGAGACAGCGGAGCCCAAATAAGGGATTTTTTTCGATCACTTCCTGGCTTTCATCATTTATTCCAACTTCAGGGGGGTGGTCAACTTGTTGACCCATGACTACCATCTTCTTTAGGCCAAGGGTCAGGTTGCAATAATCACAAGTATGAGGAAGGTGATCCATGAGACTGCAGTCCTCCTTCTGAATGACTAACGATTGCTGCGTCGTCGGCAAAGAGCATTTCATGGACAAGAACTTCTCAGGTTTTTGTTTTTATTTTGAGATGAGCAAGGTTAAAGAGTTTCCCATTGAATCTGGTTGGAAGGTATGCTCCTTCTTAACGGCCACTGGATGCATATTTGAGGAGGACAGCAAAGAAAAACCCCAAAAGCATCTGAGCCAAGACAGCTCTGTTTGACACCACTCTTGAAATCAAGTTCTTCCGAAAGTGCCCCTCAAACTGCACCGTTCCATGCATGCCGACATGGAAGGACTTGACTCTCAGCGACTTAGGAGGGCAGCCAGTCTTCTTCACGATTCGGAACAAATCATCTCTACTGACGAGATCAAAAGTTTTGGTGAGATTGACAAGTGTTATGTACAGAGTTGTGCTTTGGTCATGACATTTTTCTTGTAGCTGTCTCGAGGACAGCATCATATATCCACCGTGGATCTACCAGATCTAAAACCACTTTGAGACTTGGAGGAGACTCTGTCCATGGGGGTCTGCAGTCTTAGCTGGATAACTTTGAACAGCTTCCCAATAATACAAAGTAAGGATATACTGCGATAGTAATTGTAATTGCTCACATCACCTTTGTTTTTGCACAGAGTGACTATGCTTGCATCCTTCGTCTCTTGAGGAACTTCACCTTTTCTCCAACACATACATATTTAGCTCGTGCAGACGGAAGAGGAGAACGGGTTTCCTATACTTAATAATTTCAGCAGGTATGCCATCTGCAACTGGGGCTTTACCATAAACAAGCTGATCGATGGCCTTTTATACTTTGTCTACAGTTGGTTCATGGTCAAGCGCTACCAGGGTTGAGAGGTCTTCAAGTGCATCAAGAGGGAAGTCACAGACCACATTTTAACAAGAACAGAGTTCTGAGTAGTCAACCCATCAGTTCATCTGCTTATTGTGGTTATTGATGACTTCACCTGTGGAGGATTTTTAAATGGACAGTCTTCCCTGGAACAGGCCCGAGAGCTCTCCTGATGCCCCTATACATTGCTTGCATATCTCCTCGGTCAGCAGCTTTTTTGGTTACTTTCACACAGTTGCAGCCAATAATCATTTGCACACTGGCTCGCTGTACATTTGACCTTTTGCTGGATCTCTTGAAGATCCTAGCCTGGAAGTTAGCGGCTAGGGTCACACCAGTCGAACCAGTCATTTGAGCTGCAATGCAAGGTACCACAGGAGTCCAAACAGTTCGATGGATAGCTCCTTTGAGCAGAACCCCTTTCTCCTCAGCAGTATTATATGGCTTAAGATATGATAGAGCCAGCCCCGGAGAGAGTTTTTTAATGAATTGAAATGATGTGCCTTCAGCTTTGTCAGCTTATTTGTAGTACAAGATCAAGAAACTCTCCTGACAACTTCCTGGGATGCAGTTTGACTTTAATGCATACCAGTGAATGATCAGTATCACAGTCTGCACTTTGATAGGATTGCATAATGGTTACATTACGGAAGTCTCTTGAGCAGGTGATAATCAGGTTGAATTGATGCCAGTGTCCAGATTGTGGGTGGTGCGAAGATACTTGGTTGAGGTTTCATGGTGAAGAAAGAATTGGCTATACATAGCTCATTGCATGAACATAGTTCAAGCAAACACTGTCCGTTTTTGTTTTTGTTTTTTTTCTTTTGCCGGCACCATTGGTGCCCAAATAGTGAGGCCAGTCAGCATGCTCAGTGCCAACCCTTGCATTGAAGTCTGTGAGCAGGAGGATTTTTTTTATTAGGTGAATTATTATTGAATGAGACGCTAAGCTCACCGCAGAAGCAGTCCTTTGATTTGGATGAAGCAGTGAGAGTTGGAGCGTGTGCACATAAGAGTTTGACGGGACCAGAGGCAGCAGTGAATCAAAGCGCCATTAATCTTTTGGAGCCTTTGCTTGGGGGGTACTTTTGCAAACAGCAGCTTTATTTTTTTTTACTGCCAAGTCAACACCATGCTGTCTGATTTCTTTGGGCTGTTTCCCACACCAGAAAAAGGTGTAGTTCTTCTCTTTCAGGCGGCCAGTGCCTGGTAGTCTGGTCTGTTGTAGGGCGACAGTATCAACGTTCAGTCTCAGCAGTTCTGCATCAATGACTGCCACTTTGCATGCATCAACAGTGACTTGGAGGTTGTCGGATATACCTGGGGTCACTCTGTGTACATTCCAACTTCCAGTCTTTAGGATTGAAAGTTAGGTTTTTTTTTCCTTGCATTTTTTTGTGGTAGCTGGTGGTGTGGATAGTAGTCTGCTTTCTGGTTGAATCTCTAAGCTCCAAGCACCCATTGAAGCATCAGACTGTGGCAGGAAAATACCTTTATTGGCTGCGAACTGCCCAGCTTGAGGCGGGCGGTAGTTTTCCAATGAGGTGTGATGACCTCTCTCACTGTCGGAGACGACCCCTGGCGCCTGGATCTATGCCAGTCGATCCATGGCTCGTAACCAGTAACTTAACACCTTTTGTTTCAACTTGTTGGCAAAGCTGGAGTAACCTCTCCAGGGCACACGAGTCTGGGCAATTGCTAGGTGATCAAGAGTTGCCCAAGCATTGGAGTCACTGACTAATCCACTGGAAAGGTAGAACTGATGCGATGTGGAGCCGGGAAAGTTGTAGGAGCTGCCAGAAAGAAGACTGAATTAATTGCCTAACTGCCTTAGGGGCTCCACTCCAGATCTTCTGTCAGGGTTTACTCCCTTAGCCTTCACTTCACCTAAAGCAATCCACAAGGCAGTGGTTGTGGTTACTGTCATCTTCATCTACCAGCTTTGCTGTTGGGAAATATCCTTTTCCACCACAGCTGCCATTAATGATCAAAGGACAACTCTTAATGATGAGAACTGCCTCCCCCACCTCACCCCTCAGGTATTTTGTAAAGGGTTCTGAAACCATATTGTTCAAACCAGGCAAGATGGATGCAACATCTGTGTGGGCAACTAATACCATGGGTCGTTTGGGGGGTTTTTTGTTTTGTTTTCTTAAATTAACATCTGCAAGGGGGTTATCAACATTTCCCAATGAGTAAAAATGTTACCTGCTTACAGTATTCCTAAGAATAGTGTCAAGGCTAATTGTGACAGACTCTTGGACTTAACTCTTCAACGCACCGCCCCCATCTCCCTTCCCCCACATGATTTGCCAACAATCCCTTTTGGGCAATAATCTCGTCCTTTTGCTTGTCTGTAAAACACCTCTTACACCATAGCAGTGATTAATAATCACTGTAGGTACTGTATTTAGAGGTTAGGTACAGTTAAGTGAAACTCCTACTGGAACGGGTAAAACTCTAAGGGTGTAGGCAGATGTAATACTTGAGCCATTCCAAGAATGTCACAAATTTGGAACCGGTTCATAATTGGCTCTGGACATGAGAGTTGGCTCAGACGTAGTTTAAGGAGTCTAAAGTCGAACCCTCCCCTTTTAGGGATTGCACTGCTGCTGCAACTCCACCGGGGTGGTCGAGAACCCAGACCCTTGTACCTTCCCTGGAGGAGTGGAGGGGTTGCCAAGTGCTGGGAGGCTGTGTGGTTCCTTATTGGTCATTCCCCTGGGGCTGTGTGCTCCAGGGGCTTCCCAAGATCTCTGCCGTGTTTCCTCCCCTGCCTTGATTATTGCACCATCAATTTTACCTCCCAGCTAGAGACCTGATGCTTTGGGATGACGAGGGAAGGCACACCACACAGCCCCTAGAAACCCGTCTACTCCTCCCCCTTGGCCCAAATGAACCTGGCCATCTGGAGCACAGATCTCTAGCAGGGAAGTGAACTTGACAGCGTGGCTTTCAAGGCAGATAATGAAAAGCCCCAGAGATCTCAGGATGTCCTGGATCATGCAGCCCCACCAGGAACTACAAGAAGAGGGGTCTCACAGCACCTCAGCATCTGGCAAGGGTAGATCCAGAGGGGGCACAGTGGTGCAGTTGCACTTCTGCTCCTTTTTTTTGAGCACTCTGTGACAGGAGCAGTCCAGTCCCTAAAGCAGATCCCCTCCCCATTCCTTCCCCATCATCCTCAGCAGCGCTTCCCCTCTCCTCTCATCATCCCTCTTCCCAACCTGCCAGTGTTGCTGTTCCAGAGGTTGGGGGCATGCTCTAGAGTGGCTCCTGCTTTGCTCCGTCTGGGCTCAGCCAGGGACAGCAACAGTGAGGGAGATGTGGTTCTTGTATAGTTTGGGGACTTCAAGGCCCTGCTTCTGCTCCCATAGTCTGCTTGTCCAGATGGGGTAGGGGGAAAGCTGGGAGTGGGGGTTTTGTCAGTCTTCCAGAGGCATCCCCACCCCCATCCATCCTATCTTCCTCAAATCTTTGTTTGCATGTGTTTGGAGTGGAGGGGTGGGGATGACCAGGCACTGGGCACAGAATGATGTGTCCCCACATGGAGCTGGCTCATGGATGGCCAGCTCAAAATAGCACTTGGTCTTTTTCCCCCCAGTGTGCTTCTGAAATGTTCCAAGAAGATTTAAGCCAGTCTTCAGTGGTTTATACATATTGACCAAGGGTGCTTGTTTCTCACACCTACACGTGGCTCTCTGGCTATCTAAGGAAGTAGGAGATGTGTTCTTTTCCCCTAGGGCCAGATCCAGCCCCTGGAGCAGTGTCATCCAGCAGGCAGGGCTCCCCATGGATCTGTGGGGATCCCTATAGGTTGTGGCTCTGTGCTAAATTAGGCATGCAGGGCAGTGTGGGGGCTGGGTGGGGGTGGCACAGGGCCCCGATCCTGGCTGGGTGGGGGGCAGTGTGGAGCCCCTGGAGTCTAATCTCAGCCAGGTGGGGATAGCATGGGCCCCCATGTTGCCTCTGCCTGGGTGGTATCAGGCCCCAAGGTCCCGTACTGCCTCTGTCCAGTGCTTGCACATTGGGAGTGAGCCACGGGACCCTGTGCTGCCCCTGCCCGGTTGGGATCAGGCATGGAAGTTTACTTTCCCGGTCGCTGAGTCTAGGCACCATATTTATGCAAACCTGGAATAGATGCTTCTCCAGAAGGATCCAGAAACCTTTTTTGCTTTGGCACTCCAATGTATTACAGCCACAAAGTACCCTATAACAAAACTGTTATCTTTTTAGTTCCCAAAATAGCCCTAAAATTTGTGTCACTAGAAGAGACTGGAGAGACGAGGTCTCTACCAGTGTGACGGCCCTTGTCCGTGGTTAGTAATTAGGTAAGTGAAATAAGGAAATGGACTTTGTCTTGCATCAGGACCCCCCTCCCTCAGTCCTTGCTAATCTGGCCGTGGGGAAGATCACTTCCTGACCCAAACATGGGGGTTACATAGTACCTCAGTCCTTAGCATGCAAGCAGTGTCCTTCAGGCAGGAGGAGCCTAAGAAGTTTTTCAGTACCATTGGGGGTATCATGTGCTGTCCAGCCAATGCCTGGTGCTTAAGGAAGACTGGGGAGGAGAGGAGGAGCAGGGGTGGGGGCAAGACAGCCTAGAAGCCAAGTAATACATTCATAGGAGAAGAATTTCTGCTTGGTCCCCACAGGCAATCAGCAGAAACCCTGAAGCATGGAATTAATACAGTATAATTCCCAGTGAAGCACTGTAATATGGAGTGAATTGCTGCTACTAAATCATTAGTGCCTTTGTCCTTATTTAAGAGTTCCCTTTTTTGGGTGTAATAGGATACAGATGTGGGCTGGGATGGGTATAAATATGGACTTGCTCTATTCCAGCTGTTGCAAGTTGCCCCTTGCAAGCAATGGATTCATCACTACTCCTGCATCCTAACATCATGCTGAAGCTTAGCATTGCTGCTGGAAAGACAGCTTGCTGCTCTCAAATTGAGACACATTCCTTATATTGGGATGTTTATACAGGTGGAAATTAGGAGAGGGAGCTATATGGGAGTCTTGCCTACTAATCCACTCGTGGCACGGGCTATTTAGATGTATAGAGCAACTGTATGTACTTTAGAGCTATTGCCATGTCTCTCTCCTTAAGAGACCAGGGTCGCTTCTCTCTATGGTTAGGTACAGTTTTATAATAGCGTGGAATATAAAATGCATTTGGCTAATTCTTTATATGTAACCAAATATCCCTCTGTCTGTGAAATCCACATGTCTTTAAACTTTTAAGATGATCCCTAGCAGGATTAAAGTCCTCCACAAGCAGGCAGAGACAAGCTATTCAGAAAAACAAGGTCATGCTGCATTTTTTTTTTTTTGTAAGCACAGGAATCAACAAAGAGATGTTATATAACTTCTATTTATATCCTACTTGCTCACTAGCTGCAGGCATACAAGAGTAGCTGAGGAGGGAATTTAATGAGCTCTCAGGGCTTGCTCACCTTCCAGAGCTGGTAGGAGCCAGCTTGTTTTTGAAGTGCGTCAGCAAATGAAACTGGTGGTGGGTGGGTGGTTTGGGTAGGTGGACTGACTTGTTGCTATGGTTTTTCTTTAATTCCCCTGTCTCTCAAGATTTTACACTTTTTTTTTTTTTTTTTCTCCTCTTTTTTGGAGTCTGTAGACTTCCTTGTTTCTCACACCTACACTTGGCTCTCTGGCTATCTAAGGAAGTAGGAGACGTGTTCTTTCTTTTGCATGGATTTAAGCACATGACCCATCGTGTGCACGTGCGTGCAGGAGTAACTCAAACAGGCCTCTGTGTTGAAGCAGGTCAGGGCCCCGAGTCTCCCCTGCTCGGAGACCCATCTGCTCCCGCGTCGCAGGAATTTCAAATGGCAAAGTGAACCCTCACCTTCCTACCTGTAATTCAGCCGTGTTGTTTTATTTGTGTCTCCTCATCTCTGCTCGCTTCATTGTCTCTGTGCTGTTTTTTTACCTGGGTGCCTCCTGTGAATTCACTGCCAGCCCTAAATTGGAGACTAGCAGGGTTTAAAATGCTGCAGCAGAGGAAGCTCGTCTAATACAAGGGCTCTTCCAGAAATGAGTGTCTTAGCTCTCCCACTTGATTTCATTTTATTGCTTGAGGGGGAAGAGCAGCATTATTATGGGTCTGTTGCTAAGCAGCTGTGTCCCTCTCTCCAAGAGTCTTCTTAATCAGATTTGTTGTTAGGACAGTTTCCAGTTCAGAGTATAGCCCTGCAGGGTAGCATCAGCAACGCAAGTATTTGTGCGGTGGTTGTGGAAGACGTAGCAGGACATTCCCTCCGCGCTTGCAGCAGTTAAAGGAAGCTTTACAGTTCACAATGAGAATTGGCTAGTGAGATCGTTCTGATGATATTCCTTATGGGTTTAATTCGGGCTGCAGAATGCATTCACTGTGCGAAATGTTTCAGCGAACAAACTTTGTTACATGGGTCTAATGGTATTATTGAAGCTACCGAACGATGGATTTTTTTGTTTTGTTTTTGAGAAATAAGTGCATAAGGGCTTAACAGACAGAAAAGTCAAAAGTGTGCATGTGTGTCTGTACTTGCATGCACGTGCCCGGCGGGGGGAGGGATAGAGTTGAATTTATTTTATGTGGAGATCCTGGTTAGCCAGAGCATAGACTGTTTCCCATTCTGCACTCAGTGTTACCGTCACCATTTGCAGGTTAAAATATGCAGCATGGTTGCTTGCATGTAGTCCAGCTCTGAACAAGACCTGGGCAAATGAGAAGCTTAGAAGATGCACCAAAGTTTTTTTTCAGTGATTCCTAGTGGTGGTCTGTCTGCATAACCAAGTCAACGTAACTTCCCTTTCAGTAATTTCTTTCTAACATCAAGGTGAAGTAAAATACCCCTTGATTCAAGCACAGCTAGGTAAGCTTTTTCCAGTACTGAAGGGACCTTCTTGGAAGTATCCCTGCCTTGTCATGTTCACACTTTCTCGTGACCCAGCATCCTTTGATTGATATCTGGTTCTATTTTATGGGCAGGGTAGGGCGTTTAACAGTATTTCAGTACAAGTCAGTGAACTTTTGACAGGGTTACCTTCTTTGAAAGAAGAAAAAAAAAATCCTGGATAGCTCTCTTCTCCAGATTCTTACCCTGCCTATTAATGGGATCTCTCCTAATTGATTTGAGGTAGTCATGACACCAGTGCTTTGTGAAGCCCCAGAGGCATGGTCCAGAAAACATTCTGTCCTCCGCATGCCAAAGATACTGCTTCGTCTGGATGCCAGCCCCCACGCTTTCTGAAGGAAGGGCGATCCGATTTTCAGAAAGAAGAGCGAGTCTGAACTGACTTAACTTGCATACAGTATTTCTTAAATGGGTTTTGATTATACTTTTCACAACATGAGCGTGCAAACAGAGCCTATAATAAAGCCTGTAATTACCAAGTCTGGGAACAGAAGCCAAATGATCTGATGCAAGAAGCTCACGTTAGTTTTTCCTGGTTCTTGGTTCACAATACGAATGACTGAGTTTCAGGGCAGGTCTAGCTAACAGTTAACTGAATAGGTTAACAGGTTCCCAATAAAGGTGACAAATGTGTGCACACGCAGACATGAGCACAATCTGATAAGCCTTTGAAAGGTGAGAACCAGACACAAGCTGCCTTCAGCTGGATCATGGCACTCGAGGTTTTTCTATTTGGCACTCCTCTGGCAGTTCAATATATGGCACCTGGTAGTTAAACAAATTTACTGTGTGGAAGTTAGCTTAGTCCGTATTAACCTTCATCATGCTGAAGGTATTTCATCATGCTCTAAAATAAGCGTGGTGCTGCTGTCAGTGAGTTTAGAGCCTGCCCTGTAATTCTGCCTCAATCTACAAAGGGCAGATCGTTGGCTTTTAATGGTTAACTAATCTGTTTGCTACCCGTTACTGCATGAGACATTGAAGTATTTGTGCTATTACAGTTGGCCTAGCTTTGTACTTCCACTTCTCAGGGCTCCGTACATTTAGCTACCTATCATTTTTGCCATTAGCATTAAGGCTGTGCAAAGCTTCGGTCCCTGACTCGATTCGAATCTCCGAATTGAATCGGAACCCTCCAAATAGATTCGGCCTCGGACACGACTTGAAATGTTTTTTGTACATACCTCAAGGTACCAGGCGGCTCATGAATGCTGCGATGCTGGGGCAGATGGAGCATCCCACAGAAACGTGGGGGGCTCCCCAGCTAGCTTGACAGCAGGCTCGCAAGTGGACCAGAAGCATTTCCGGGTCCGGGACCCCCACGCCCCCGGCTCGGTGACTAGTGTCTTGTGGGTCTTGGGGAGGACCCGGGGTCCCCCTATGGCTGATTATTAAGCTGGGGGGGGGCAGTCCCCAAGTGTTCTCCCTGAAGGAACTGGAAGTAGACCAGAAGTAGGTCCAGTCCACTTCCAGGTACGCTGCCAAGGACACGGGAGGGGGCCCTTCCCGCACTCTTGTGGGACACTCCATCCGCCCCAGCATCGCAGCATTCACGAGCTGCGCCTGGTACCTCCAAGATGTGTAGAAAAAACATTTAAAGCCGTGTCTATGGCCAAATCACCGATTCTCTGAATCGGCATCAAATATTCAAATTCGGATTCAGCCAATTCAAATTGGGGACTCTGATCCAAATCAATTAATCGAATAGCTGTCCCCGATTTTGGGGCCTGTTTCGCACACTCCTAATTAACATATGGTAAACCTTTGGGATTCTGAGATGCACCTGAGATTGTCAAAGTTCCCATTGTTTTGTGGAAAGGGGAAGATGATACGGTGTGTTGAAATTATTATTATTTTTTTTTTATTTTATTTTTTTTTTTACTAATAGTTTTTAGAGAGGAAGATGATATGCTGGACAGTGTCACAGAACTGATGGGTGTTGGAAAAAGTGCTTGAGGATTAGAGATGAGCCTCTGTAGCTGATCAGAAATATGTTGGACATGTGACTATATTGTATTGTACAAGTACCTTCATGGAAAGAAAACAGCAGGAGCTGGAAGATATTCTTATGCAAAAGACAAAGACAACCCCACCAAAAAAGCCCAACTTCTCTTTTCCCCACTCCCCGTGGGCATTGCACCACCCCCAGCCCCCAACCAGTTGTTTGAGGCTGAAGCTGGACGAATTCAACTAGAAAATTAGGCACACATTTTTAATACTGAGGATATTAAGAAGAGGAACAGATTACGAAGGGATTCCTCACTACTTGATGCCTTCAAACTAAGGCTGGTTGGATGCCTTTTTGGAAGAAAGGCAGACCAGGTTCTTTGGGTAAATCTGATATATTTTATAGGACCAACTCATAATTGGAAAAATTCTTCTTTGCAAGCTTTTGGGTATTAATACACGTAGTCAGGCTGAGGAAGCATCTGCAGTTGCTCTGTGCTCTTCCTGGATAGAATGGATAGTAAAGAAGATGGAGGCTGGTCTGCATGCAAGAAAGCCAGTCAGTAAAGATGTAAATTGAGGAGTCGGTGGGTGAGAGACGGGTTTGGGGGTGGGGGCTGGAGAGAAATGGATGCAGCTAGTAAATAGTGGAGAGGTACCTGGAGAGTCAGATTTTAAGCAGGTTATAATGTGTCATAAATTCAATGTCTATATTTAGTCCATGATTTTTTGTATCCAGTAGACTTATGAAGTTCGTAGGCTCATCTGTGAAAGGTATTTTGTAAATTCCCTTTGAGGATTAGAACTGAGAGATTGGAGAGAGTTGACTTCATTGTGAAACCACTGGGTATTGCATGGATTTCCAGTGTGCGTTCATTCTGGTGCGCAGTTGTTGTTTGGTCTCTCCTATGTGTTTTCGACCGTGGCATTTGGTGCACCGGATGAGATGTATTACATGTCTGGTGGTGCCACTAAAATCCAAGAATGCTGAAGGCTCCGTTGTGGGGGTGTAGTAATTGTGGTGGTGGAGATGTGTTGGCAGGTTTTACATTTCTTGTCATGGCATGGTCTGGATCTATTTGATGTGTTTTGGGCCGTAGGAGGCTTGCTTCTGGTGATGAGGTTAGCCAGATTTGGTGCTTGTTTGAAGGTTAGGATGAGTGGTTCTGGGAAGATGTCTTTCAAGAATTGGATCTTCTACTATAGGTTGAAATTGTTTGAGGATTTTCTGTATCGGTTCTAGGCAGGGGTGATACGTCATAACCAGGGGTGTGCGATTCGTGGGGGGTTTTCTTCTGTACCTCAGCAGTTCTTCACATGGTACTGGGTGGCTCTTGCAAAAGTGTGATCTCTCTCTCTCTCTCTCTCTCTCTCCTCTCTCTCTCTCTGGAGGGGTGTTCTCGTTAAGTGAAAGCCTTTTTTCAGATTTGTGAGGTGACGATCACAGGTGTTCTCAGTACAAATCTGATGGTATCTGAGGGCTTGGCTGCATATTACAGCTTCCTTGGTGTGTTTTAAGGTGATAGCCGGTTCTGTGCAGATATGTGCATTGGTCTGTGGATTTCTTGTGTATCATAATCTGTATTTTACCATTCTGGATAGTGATCATTGTGTCGTCATTTTGGAAGAAATGTAAGGGCCTGTGATTACACAGGAGGGTCGGACAGACTGATCTAACATAATTCTTTCTTCACTTTATTTATAAGCGAATTATTATTTTTATTACAGTCGTACCAAGAGCCTCATGTTGTTCTTCCATTGAGTTGCTTTGATTTTGGCTCTAGACTTTTTTCCTCCAAAATTTATTTTCTACCCACAACCACAGTCAAGGTGTCAGAAAAGATAATGGGCTAGTAAACCTTTCAGTAACTCTATTCAGACCTGAGTAGAGCAAAGATGGAAGAAGGCTTCTTGTTTGGTTTAGGAGGCTTCTATTTTCGGTAGCCCCTAGGAAAAAGCAATGAGGAATTCATTAATAGAAGTTTCAGTTTCTAGATTTACTGAAAAATTCTGTCTGCTGGTTTTTTGGGTGTTTTTTTTTTTTTTTTTAAATTAATGGGTTTTTTGGGGGGCTTCTTGTATTTGAGCTGGTTATAAGGATCAGCCTTACCTCCATGAGTAAGAATGGTTACTTGTGCTGGATTTGCTCTCCCTTTCTGTTCCCATTAAATGAAAACAGCCACATGCTAAGTGTCAAAATGTGGAATGCTATAAAGATGGATGAAAGGTGTCACACCCTGTGTACTTTGCTGAGCGGTGATGCATTCGTGGGAACAATCTGCTTTAGAAATACAGATTTTTCCATGATTTGCCTACAGAAGCTTGTTAAATTGCACTGAGAAACAAGGAAAAGGTAATGCTCTTCTCCTGGAGAATCTAAAGCCAGAGGTTTGTAAGTTCAAAGGCAGCCAGTGTAAATGCAGCTGAAAGCTAAACTTTGGAAGTTTAGTTGTGAATGGTTTGTGTGGGTGACTGCTGATCCCCATTTGAAAATGCTCGTAGGAAACCCTCCCTTGTCTTTTAATTTTTTTTAACTGCAATTGAAGATCTTGTGTTGTCATATGCATTTAGTATATGGAACTGATAGGGAATTTTTTCATGCTGTGGCTATAGCAATTGATCATGATTACCCTACCCCTGTTCTGGTGTCAGAAAGAAGTCTGGATTTGCTTTAATTGGCTGGCAGTGTGCCACCGTGCTTTGAGATCTTGCATTTCATTGATGTTCTAAAGCTGCCTGTACTGAAGTCGGCATCGATGAAACAAACCTCATGACCTCCTCCATCATGTGATATTTCTTGTTTCATGGCAAAAGACTGTTATCAAACAGAATTTTGTCTCGTTAACATTTTTTATATAAGCGGACAACATGTAGGTTTGGTAACAGACCCAGTCCTCATGACTAAATCCGTCCTTGCAGTCTGCTCCGTGTAAATATTTTATTAGCAAAGTAGTTCTCCCACTGCTGAAGCTGTGGGGATGCTGTGCAACAGACTTAAACAGCAAATAAACTTAATAAAAATATTTGTGGTTCTTATTTCAAATTTGGGGGGTCGATCTGGAAACGGGGGCAGAGAGGGAAGAAAACGTATATGGGGCAGTTATCCTATTTTATTGGCCAAGACAAGGGGAGGTTTCTTCTGTACAGAGACGTGGATTGACTGGGATGCTGCTGAGGCATACCAGGGGAATGGTTTTCAAAGGCTGAGCTGCCCGACTCGACAATTCAGAAGGGTTCTGCACCTGAGTGCTAAATGCTGCAAGACAATCAATGTATAATGCCATATGGGGGGGCCTAGAAGGCAGGAAGAATGCAGGCTCCTGGAGGAAATTCTTCATGTATCTACAGTGAAGACATGGAAAAGCAGAAGTTGGCCCGTGCATCTGTGGTTTGCTAGTAACTGTGTAAGGCAGAGGCTGGGTGCAACAGGAGCACAGAAGTTCATAGCAGGGTGCAAACAGTGGGGTAGGTTTGAACTACCCAGATAGTCGTTCACGCATCTCACTTGACTCTCATATGCAAGTCATTCCTACATAAACTTTTAAAGGTGCAAATGCCAAAGGACCATCTGGGCTCCACACTTTGTGGTGTTGTAATATGCTGCCTTGGAGTCCCGTTCTGTGTTTAATGATCAGGTTCAACCCATCCAGTTCTATCCTGTGGGTCAAGCCCTTGCTGCTGGTAACGGTCCTGGTTTGCATGTCCCGTGATTTGAATCCCTCTGCTGGACGAAACAAAGAAAGGAAGCAGGCCCAGAGTCTGCGAGCCGAATCCTGCTTTCGTTTTTCACCTGTTGTTCTGCTGTGGTCAAAACAAAGACTTTTTTGACTGACTTAAACTTTCTGTTCTACTTGGTCCATTAAGCCCCAGTCTATCTACAAGGAGGCAGTACAGAGTCAGGGGGAACCAGTGTAGGCTGGGAACTAGTTTGGGTGTTGCCCTATGCTAGAAAGGTGACTGTTATCTTCAAATACCTAATTACAGAAAGGATGGAGATGGTCTTTTTTCGGTGGCCAGAGGTGACGGAACTAGGAGCAGTGGCAGCAGAGCAAATTTAGGCCGGAAATTCAGAGAAGCTTTATGACTAAGGATGGTCTGGCGTTGGAACAGGCTACCTAGAGAAACTGTAGAATCTCCATGCTTGGACGTTTTCAAGGGCAGGTTGAATAGACATCGTCTGGGGCAGTTTAATCAGAGATGATCCTGCCTCGAGCAGGGGGCTGGATTAGATGACCTTGTGAGGTCCCTTCCTGCCTATGATCTCTTCCAAGTTATGCAACGTGAGCTCTGCTCTTGGGCTCACGGTGACTTGCCTGTATGCCCCTTTATTTTGACGAGAGTGAATGCTCGTTTTGGACAAAGCCACTGGCGCTTTTAGGATCAAGTAAAAATGTATTAGCTCTTACACCACAGAGCATTAACCTGACTGCGTCTGCCTCGTCAGCAGCCAGGATCCTGGTCACAAGATGTTTTATGTTCAAGTCAAAATCCTGAAGCTTTTCGTAACCGGAATAACACCTCCATCTTATGGTGTTGTCCCAATTTTTTTCCCCCTTCATAATAAAGTATGTTTCTAACATAGATCTAAGATGGTATCTGTAAATAAGCCTCTCTCTCATAATTATCACCTACAACTACCTGCTCAACCACAACTTGCAAGATCACACCTCTTAAAATACAGTATCTTGATAGCTGGCATGTGGTTGATTCATATGTGTGAAGGTGTTAGGTATTCTGACCTAAATTGAAACAATCATTTTGTGACAGCCATTGAATACAGGCACGGCACACACAGAAAATGCTTTACTGGAAATGTTCTTTTTACTAGGTTGGTTTTTTGTTTTTTTTCCTTTGAAGTGCAATGGAAAAGTCTGCTGTAGAGCTTGAAAAGACAACAGTCAAATCTGTTAGCAAATAACAATTACTCATATACATGGTATTTCTTTAGGGCCGTTCGTGCAGAAGGTTGGGGTTTTTTTTGTGCATGTGTGTGTGTTTTTTGTTTTTCTTTCCTTCACCAGTTTCATCGAAGGAAGGCTTTTCTGAAGTGGAGGTTCTTTATATATGTAATCAGCTGACATTAGACGCTAGCCCGAGAGGCTGAAACTCTTATTACTCAAAGAACAACTTGGGAGGCAACACGCATTCTGTCTCTAGCTGATGCTTAGTTTGATTAGTTATAAAACATTATTAGTTGCATGTAAGGGCCTGGTTCTTGCTTACTGTCACTAGCAGGAAAGTAGCATGTTCCAGCTACCTGTTGTACTTCCATTTTTCTAGCTGTCTGTAAATTTGAGAGTCCCTGCTTCGAGAAGTTGTCAGGTTGTGTTCAGAAGGCCGAAAACACATTGGCGAGGAGGTTGAGTTTTTCTTATTTTAAATTAATAGATCCTGTCAAGCAGTTCTGGTCAGTCCAAAATAACCAGTTTAAAATGAACAATATATTTAATTAGTTTTTAATTTTGTTTTATTTAAATAACGGCCACCTCATTTAAACAAACAGATGTGTTCTACAAAGGGAAATCCCTTTTACAATCTCGTACCATCGCATTCAAATAATTGATTTTTTGGGTCAGAGAGAATTCTACAGATCGCGTTAAGTGACACGTACACTCAATGGACTCGCGTGTGGTCTAATACGCTCGGAAATCCTTTTGGAGAGTTGGTAGTTCTTGTCTGCTCCATGAAGCCTCAAAGCAAGTTGCATGCTTAGCACAAGGCTCACTTCATCTGGAACTAGATACTGGGAATATTGTTACTGCTTGTGCCACTCCCCTGCTTATTCCCACTACTTTCATTATTTTTACCTTCCTTGTTTCTTCATGCCATGAAGGGTCCAGGTTATATTAGCACACAAGGCTTTCTTTTGGTCACCTCCTCCCCCCGGGTCATAGATTCGTAGATGTTAGGTGCTGGAAGGGACCCCTTGAGATCATCCAGTCCAGCCCCCCTGCGCTTGGGCAGGAAAGGCTGCTGCGGTCAAATGACCCAAGCAAGGTGAGCGTCCTGACTTCTTTTTTTGAAGCTATCCAAATATAGAAGGACATCCTGTCCTACATTTGCATCATTTACAAATTCCATGAACATGTTGAGCATTTTGTTGATGATCAGAGGTGGTTAAGTATGATGGCACCTAAAATCAGTCCCAAGGTTACTTCATTTCTATACCTTACGTCTCCAGTTTATACTTGCTTGTTGCCAGTTATTCAGCCTAAAGCACTGTGTTAATAGTTCTGCAGCTTTCCTTGCCCTGGCCCTACCCCTGTCCTAATACCATCAACATCTGTTGGTAGCAACAGGTTGGTGGGTTAGGGCTGGTTTTCTCTAATGTCTACTGCTCTTACAGGAAATGTCATCTGAATACACAGCGGGGAAAGTGTTCCCAGGGGTTATATTGTTGTAAGCGGCTCTTGCCCCAAATGGGTGCTGACTGCGTTCCAGAATGAAACTATCAAAGCTAATTAGCTGTTGAGGTGCACAGTGCTGTCTCCCTGGTAGACCAGCAGTTCCTTGATAGATCTGTAATAGCTCAGCATAAAATCTGCCTAATAAAAAAATATCTTACAAGAATTTTTTCCAACTATTTTAAATTACTTTATTCCA
>NW_005842204.1:322369-376612 GCF_000455745.1 Alligator sinensis | reverse complement strand
CTGCTGGCTAAAAATAATTAAGGTTTTTTGGCTCAGTAGAGGCTGCCCAAATTTCATGGGGTCTCGTGTAGATGTTGACTAAGTGTTTTGAATAGTAGCACTCCCACTCTTCCTTGGTAATCAAAGCAGCGACTTTATTAGCGTTTGAAAGTCCCTCTGGTGGTGTTCCAACCCGAACTGCTGGGGACTGATCAAAGGCGGGCACACCAGAGGTGGCCTTGTGTAGTCTGCATCTCAGAAAAGCATGCAGGATATATTGCTATTCCCATTTTTTTTTTTTTAATTTGTTTTTTCAATAAATCAGACTTCATGCCTATTCATCATGGGCAGCTGTTGGATCATGAGCCACTGCAGAATGCTAACTAATTTCATAATACTCTGCATAAGGTGACCCACTTACAAGTTCATCCTTCAGTCGTGTTTAAGTCTGGCCTTGATTTATGTACTAGCATATTGGTTTCATCAGGAATTGTCTGATCCCTCGCTGTGTTGGCTCCTGGTGACCCGTACATGATTTGTATTCTCCTCAGTGGTAAAAAGAACTTTCTGTCTCTGGACATGCATGGGCAGAAGAACATTAACAAAATATTTTTAAAACCACTTAATACTTGCAGCTTCTCTGCCACTTCCAAAGGTATATTGCTGCAGGGGTCCAAACTTAATGAAACCCAACAGCTGCAAACTCCTACACTTAGGACAGAAAAAAAAAAAAAAAAAAAAAAAAAAAAAACACAAATAACTGCCTTAAGCCTGTCCTGTTTGTGTATGTTAGGACCTGACATTCATGCTGAACGTTGCATGCAGCGGAAGCCTGTGGTTCAGTAAGGAGACCAGAAAGGACCGCTTTTATGTATTTTGTGTCTGCTGTTTCAAAAGAGGTACTCCAAATTATAGAAAATAAATTATTCCCTTGTGCATACCTGGCAGTTGAGGGAAATATGCCATCTATATAATGTAGGAGGCTCAATGCGACTGTTAACAAGAGCTGCTTTGGAAAAGCAATAAGCATATTTGGAAATATTTGTAACTAAGCTAATGTAACTGAGACATTTGTTTGGACTCTTTGACAAAAAGGATTTAGTCTTCATTTCTCTAGAGTCCTGTCTCTAGTGAAAGCTAACTGCATTTTCAGTCTTTGAGTATATAATGCGTCAGACGTAGAGGAAGGTGAAATAATCTCTCTGCTCAAGCCTCTGCATGACAATTTAGAATTGTTCCATTTGTTTTAATAGCATTCGTTCTTCTGCCGGCTCACAGAAGATAAGAAATCGGAAAAATTTTTTAAGGTTTTCTACGACCGCATGAAAGTGGCTCAGCAAGAAATCAAGGCTACCGTCACAGTCAACACGAGTGACTTGGGAAATAAAAAGAAAGATGAGGACACTGACAGAGATGTGCCAGTTAGGAAAAGAGGTCAATCTCAAATTCTTTCTGTTCTAACGTGACGCGAGGGTAAAGCACTGTATTTGTTCAGCTCATTTCAATTGATGCAGTAATACTGTGGTCTCTGATCCCGCAGAACAAAAGTTAAGATATCAGTGGTGTGCCCTGACTTGGGATTTCCAGAGCAGCATCCCCTCTTCATCCATTTGTGAGATTGTACTATTGAAACGATGAAAAAGCATTTCTGAGACGAGACTTCTCCACCATGTCTAGCCTGACAAGCTGCCTAAATCTGATTTGGTAGTAATGCCCTTGGACTGTAGGTCATGGTCAGTGCTGGTCTAACAATGACTGGAGGGAGATCTTCTGAGATACCGGGGCTTTTACTAAACTCCTAATGGTGTTGGCTGCCTGTGATCTGTTGCCTAACAGATTAACATTTAAGATGAAACACTTTACAATGGCTTCCTCAAGAGTGTGAAGTGACACGATAGCCTTTCACATCACACTAAACACTTACCAGAAGGGGTACAATGATGGTGAATAGCTGGCCGATGTGTGAAATTTTAAGGGGAGAGTTGTGATTAGCTTTTTCTTGGTCCTTGTCTTCAGATTACCAGGTGGAAGATCTTTTATTGCATATCTGTTCTCCTGTATTGTAGTGCGGGAACCTATGACCCAAATCACGGAGGAAGTCCGGGATCAGTTGCTTGAGGCCTCCAATGCTACACGAAAGGCTTATAATACGTACAGGAGGGAAGCCGATCCTGATGACCACTTTTCACCTGGGGATGGAGCACAGTCTGCAGCAGACAAGAACAGAGATGAGCTGGAGATGAGTGCAGTCATTACAATAATGCAACCCATCCTCCGTTTCTTACAGCTGCTCTGTGAAAACCACAATCGGGATCTACAGGTAACCTGGGTGGATGTGCATATTCTGTGAAGTGATTGTGACCATATCCACCTTTCTGCTTCAGTACACATTTTAAATAGTCAGCTGACTTTGATTTAGCAGATATGGGCACACATTTCATTGAAGAGTGCTCTGTGGATTGCTTGGCAAAGGGGTGTGGAGGAGCATACTGCCCAATGTCTTCCCTTAAGTCTGTCTGTCTGTCGTCCCAATCCAAGTGTTCACCATGCCCTAGCATGAAAGAAATTAAGTTGAAAAAATGGACATTTCTTCATATAAAATTTTAAACTAGGTCATTTTATGAAGATAAGAGTGATTCCCATTCCAGGTTTATTGGTCACTTATGAGAGGGGAGAAAGGAAGCATGTGAGGAAGATGCGTATGTACCACCATCAGATTGGCATCCTACTTATCCCCGACATCGATCACGTCATGATCTTCATCAAGATCCAAATCCTCTTGGGTACTTCAGAATGGACTTAACCTTCACCATGTGACTAATATCTCATCGACTTCCACAGAGCTATTCCTGTGCTTAAAGTTGAGCATGTGCTTGAGTAATTTGCTGGAGTGGCTCCGAAAATGTGTACATTAGTGATCTTATCTAGTGTGTGCCTCCATAGGGAGATAAGATCCTTGCTTATAAATGGACTGTAATTAACTTGACTCTTGTTCAGCATTACTGCCACTTCTGGATTAGAATTAAACATAAGTGAGGAACCGGGGGGGGGAAGAGATCATCAAGGAAGAATAATTGCCTTGATTGCATATTGTTTTCTCTGTGCCAGAACTGAGACCCTGCCTGAGCGCTTTTCAGACCTGGCAGATCAGTACCATTGAACTTGAATGCCCTGCTACTGACAGTGTCTGAAATCGGATCTGGAGGTTAATATTTCTGTGCTGTGAGCATGCTATCCATTAGCGCTTTATAGTTACGGCAGGTACTTAGACCAGGGGTTTCCTTGTTTTCTGAACCTGCTTGAGCTCCGTTTTGCTGAAGAATTTTCATGACTTGATCGATGTCGGGGATGAGTAGGATGCCGATTTAATGGTGGTATTTCAGGCCACACACACAGAATCCCTGTTGCACTATGGTGCTTGGCCAGTCACTGAAGATTATGGAAGTGAGATTGAGTGTAGGCCAATGCAGAAACTTTGGACTGCAGCACTTTTTCCCTGAACAACTAATTCCATGATTCCTAATAGCAGGTATTTGCTTTCTGCTGTGGGAAAGGAGATGAAATTAGAGGTGGGAGAGACAATTTTATATTTTGTTACTTGTTGCATCATGATTCTGATGGGTTGCCTAATATTAGTCTAGTCTTAAGAACTGTCATAAATAAAGTGCTTGCAGCAAGCTGGCTGTAACCTAGCCCTCTTGTTGTTGCCAGCTGGAGTATCAAGAACTTCACATATCTTCCGTTTTACCCTAAATCAGATTTGAATTGCAAGTTAGTGAGGAACACTGGGTTAAGGCACTTGCAGATATACATCCAGCAGGTTTCTGCCAAACCTTTGTATCAGGCTTTAAAAACTAGGTGGCTTGTACAAATCAAGACGCTGCAAGTCGTCACTATATAAGGCTTTATAGAAGTGTCTATCTTCCAAGTTACAGGGAGTTCTCAAAGTATGTGGAGCCCTGTTGCAACTTAATCTTATCAGCCTACTTCCATTTTCATAAATAAAATGCACACGTGCTTCAGACAGTTGATAATTCATGTCCCTCGTACGCACTCCCATTAGGGGGAAGCTTTATTCCTTGTCATTTGAAACATTCTGTTTTTAAGGAGTAATAACAAGACTTTCTCCTCGAGTGTTAGTCATTCAGGGTTGTCTTATTGCCCAATGTCCAAAGGAGCTGCGTGCCTAGGTATTCTTTTCCATTTCTTTTTGTGCACTCAGTTCATTGGGATAGTTGCAAAACTTACTGCAGAGCCCCATTTAGACCAGAAGGTGAGTGGGTGTGTGCTTTTTTTTGTTTTGTTTTTTAATTAAATCACTTCCCTCTGGATGAGGGCTCTACCTTTATAAGCAAAGTTGGAGTAACTTTTGACTGTTGCACTGACTGTAATGAATCTAGAATCATCTTTGGCTCAGGAACGAGACCTATATCTTGATCTTCATACGAAGCTGGCTCGGCCATGGAGAAATCCTGGCATGTTGGTATATATTTGTTGAATTTGAAAACGCAACTTTCTCTAACTTCCTAAATGGTCTGTATTAAACCATCCTTCCCACTTTCTAACATGGGTTCTTTATTGAAAAGTTGCAGAACATAATCATGTTCAATGCAATCATATAATCGTTATCCAGCTCTCATTTTCCACATTGCAAAGGAGAGAATGGTAGATAAAGTTTCTTCAGGACCCTTTCCTGTGTGTGTGTGTGTGTGTGTGTGTGTGTGTCTGTATAGGATATGTGAAGTGTGTGGCTTTTTGCACAAAAGAACAATTAATCTTTTTTTACCTGGTTTTCTAAATATTCAGTCTAATCTTGTAACTCTTACAAAACTGCATAGTTTGGCCTCTGCCCAGCCTCCTCTTTGCTGTATGACAGTTACTATCCAACATCTCCAGTAACCTAAGAGTCGTTCCCCGCTTTTTTATTGTACTGTTTTGATTGCCTTTTGTGCTAGAGGGTTTAACCCTGAGCCTTTGAAGGCTCCTTGAATTGAGCGCTTTTGTCAGGAGGGCATTCAGTTTTTTCTTTTCCATTCTTTCGTCTTCAGCCTGTGTAGTCATTTGTTGTTTCTCTTTCTCCCCATGTTTCCCGTTGCTTTTGCTGACTTTGGGTTTAAAATCCTACAGAGACATTCTAATGCTATTATCAGTCCGGCTTTTACAATAGGAATAGTTTAAATCCCTTTTTCTCTCCGAGAGGATTCCCTGCCAATGGAAGCATTTGTTTTGGAGCTTTTTTTGGGAAGCTCTGATCTTTGCAGTCTCAACCGTCTCAATCTTTTTTACATTGCCTGACAAATTAATCCAAAGTCAAGGTATTAAATGAGCAAGCGGTTGAAATGCGCTGAATCATTGTCACCTTTAATCTGCATTCATAGACAGCGTTTTCCTTTTTTTCAGTCGGGCCTTCAATTGAATCTGACAATATCTCAGTCTCTTCTTTTTTTAAAGTCATTAGTCTGACATAACCACTAGAGGCGATCAGTTCACAGCATGCCTGCAAGCTTGTAGACAAGAGACCTTGTCAGGTCCAAAGTCCTTTATGTTCTGCTCCTCTCAGACCTTTTCTTCCCCCTTCCAAGCCAAGTGTTTTTGTAATCTACTAATAGCAAGTGAGATAGGAATTGCACTGAAACTTCTAGTAAAGTACATTTTCTCTACACAGTGCCACTGACACACAGTATCTGAGTCATTGGGAAATTTTATTTTTCAGTAATCTGCCCTCTTGAATAAAAGTTTTTTCCCACTTGGAATACATAAGAGGAAGTCTGTTATAACCCACGCTGTTGGTTCCTAACCAACAGCTTAAAGCAATAATTGCATTATTTACGTAGCAAGAAATTAAATTGAGAGAATCGGGTTGTGAAGATGGCTCTCCCTTTCTCCAAGAGCTGCAGTCAGATGCCTCTTTGTCACGGCACCTAAGGTGATGCCGTGCAACCCCAAACCAAAGAATTGCTTTCCTGCTCCAGTGGAAGGTCTTGGTTTTCTGGGTCCTAAAGAGAGCAATGAAGCTGGTAGGCGAGAAAGGTGGACACCAGATTTATTACAACTCATGTGACATACAGAATATGCAAGGTCATATACTCTACCTTCTTTTTTAATGTGTTAACAGATAGATATATCATGTACCGCATGTTGCCTTTTTTGTTCAGCTTTAAAACCAACTTGCCATAGGTGAGGGACAGAAAGAGAGAGGGCGGAGCCTTCAAAGGAGGTGCTTGAAGAATTTTTAATTGTATCCAAAGCATCAGGTTTTTTTCCTTTAAAATTATACACCTTTTCCTGGTGGGTCATGCAGCCAAGTAGAATTTATTAGCATGACGCTGTAAAGTGTAATCTCGGACCCACTGAACCTAGTAAAAAGTTACGCTCCAAAGATCGGTTTCTATGTATGTATGTGAGTGTGTTTGTTTTCCCTTGACACTTAACTACAGAATTTCCTGCGCTGTCAAAACAACAAAACGAACTACAACCTGGTATGTGAGACGCTACAGTTTCTGGACTGCATCTGTGGAAGCACAACGGGAGGACTTGGACTTCTTGGTCTGTATATAAATGAGAAGAACGTAGCACTGATCAACCAGACCCTGGAAAGTTTGACTGAGTACTGCCAGGGGCCCTGCCATGAAAACCAGGTAATATGGCCGTAGAAGGATCAACCCATGCGCCATATGCGTGCGGGGTATGTTCTGCTCTGCTTGGGCCTTCCGATCCATTAAACGCATCGGGTGTTGCCTTGCAATGCCGTTCGTGTTGCTTGCCTGATCCGAGTTGATGTTTTCCTCTGTGAAGGCATCAGAAATAATCAGGCCTGTCTTGAGTCTTACTGGGAAAGGTGTTTTAACACTGAAAGCAGAGAATAACTCTTGTACACAAGTCAAAGAAGGTATGATGCTTTAAAAGCTCGTGTTACAGATGGGTAGCAAAGCCATAAGCAAGCTTTATGCCAGGCCGCTGCAGTAAGCAGCAGGAGAAGCTGCAAGAGAAGCATGGCTGGGCTGGGCCAGGTGTAGTGGCCAGTTGAGTCTGGGGTCTCCCCCCTTCAAATCCAGCCATGCCGCTCTGGCTGGAAGAGGGTAAGCTCTCCCCCTGGCTACTGGCCTCGCTCAGTGCTGAGTTGGCCCCTGCACCACTGGGGGTTGCTGCTGGCACCAGCCCCTGCCCCCGTCCGCCACCCAGGTGCCGCTGGCTGCTCCCCCTCCTGCTTCCTTCACTCCCCATGGCCTATGAGGGATGCCGGAGCCCTTGCAGTCCACCTGGGGCTGAGATGCTCTGCATTTCGTGCCCCCTCTCAAGGAGTCTCTGCAGTCACTGACCCACCCCACGTCCTGCCCACCCCCCGCGTGGTCCACTCACCTCACTTCCAGCCTCCTGTCCCAGCAGGCATTTGGTCCTGCACAAGCTGAGTGGGAACAGTACCCCTTATATGACTTATGAGCCCTGTCCAGAAATGGGGGGTGACTGCTGAGAAGAAGCTGAGCAAACTGGGCTTATTTAGTCTGTGGAAGAGAAGAGCAGGGGCAGGGGGAACTGGATAGCAGCCTTCAGCTGTCTGCAGGGTGGTTCGAAAGAGGATGGAGCTGGGCTGTTCTCGGTGGTGGCACATGACAGAACAGGGAGCAATGGGGTCAAGTTGCAGCAGAGGAAGTTTAGGTTAGATATTAGGAAAATCTCTCACTAGGAGGATAGTAAAGCACTGGAAGAGACTACTCAGAAAGGTGGTGGACTCTCCATCCTTGGAGGCTTTTAAGACCTAGCTAGACAAAGCCTTGGCTTGGATGATCTAGTTGGGGGATGGTCCTGCTTTTGAGCAGTAGGTTTCATAATTTCATAGTTGTTAGAGACTGGAAGGGACCTTTAAAGATCATCATGTCCAGCCCCCCTGCACTTTGGGTTGAACTGGAAGACCTTGTGGGGTCCCTTCCAAACCTCAGTCTACAATTCTGTGTTCGTAAGGAAGCTGTTATTGATTTAAGACCAAATGTTGCCCATCTCCCCTCTGGATTTAGATAATTTGGGATGAAGGAAGAGGAAAAGTTTCTCTGGTAGATAGCCTCTATCTCCTTAACCAATGGGTGTAAAAGCTGTTTGAGGACTAGCTTCTTTGAATATATTTCAGCAGTTCAGGCTAGTGGGCACAGAGCAGATGACATGCACAATAGTGATCGTTAGCCATATTGCATAGCTGGGCTAGTCCACTTGACCAGGTGGATAACATCTTGGGTAGCACAGCCATTTTTTAAGTCTATGTACAATAGCAACCAGGCCCCTTCCTCCATGTCTCGTCTCATCTGAACATGCAGTGAATAGGCCAAGAGCTGAATATCTGGAATAATCTACGCTAAATGAAGGGCTGCTTGTAAGTTGAAAAGCAAGGCAAGGCGAAAAGATGTCCCAGCACACTCGCAGCTCTGTGATACGCAGTAAACAAGCAGTGCTTGTTACGTACGTGTTACAGACAGTGCTTTCAGTGCTGGCTGTCGCATTATGCCTTCCTAGTTGTCCAGCTGTGGATGCAAAGTGTTTAACAAATGAGATCTGTATTTACAATTACAAAAATCCTTTGACACTGTAAATGTGACTGAATCGTCTTGTCTGCACACTGAGGAATGATCACTGGGGTGTTGACATGCCATCTGAAATCACCCAGGAAAGGAATAGAGGTTTTTTGAATCGCCCTTCCCTCCCCTCCCCTCCCCAAATCTGTGCGCCGAGTGCTATTAAACTATAGCCTACGATGACAGATAATTGTAGCTGTGCTAAGAGGGTAGCAGGGGGTAGTTTAATGAATCTGCTTTTGTTCAGTCTCTCTTGTGATGCTGTTTATTCTCTTCTCATTAACATATGAAAGATGCCATTAAAAATAGCAGCTGAATTGTCCACAATTAGCTGGAAGACTGTCATTCAAACTAATAATTTGCTATATATTTTTTTGTTTGCTCAAATATAATTTACAGTAAAGCTAAACAAAATGTACTGGGGACAACTGAACAATGCAATGAAATAAGAGCCTTCGAGAAGCTTGTGTGGAGATGTAATGCAACATGCATCTCTGCAGTACAGACTACAGATTAGCTGAAATAATTACCTCTGAATCAAGGTGCATCAGAGGTAGATCTGAAACGGGGGTACTGAATCCAGCAAACAATTCTTCCCCCACAATAAATTTGTGTGACTCAAATGCATGAAATTCAAGCACAAGCATAGAAATTATGGAAATATACAGCTATTTAGAAAGAACCTGTCACCTGTGGGTTAAAAAAATAACCCTTCTATAACTTGAGACACTGGCATGTTGGTGTTGAGCAATATATTGTCTGAACACATTTGGCATGAACACAACTAGCTTATCAATTGCAGTGCTTTGAGGCTTTCCTCAGCCTGGTTTTTTGGGTATGTCATGATGCCACTTGATGGCAGCCAAATTTGAAACACGCTTTTTAAATCTGTGACGCTTAATTACCAGACTGATTAGAACATTCCACTCGTCTGTCAAACTTGAGAGGTAATACCAGCAAAAATGACTTTCTAGGTAGGGGCGGCAAATCAAGAGGCCTTTTACAATAGTTTTATCTGAGCTGTTTCATCACAAAGGTTATTTTCTTTGTGCAGAACTGCATTGCTACTCATGAGTCCAATGGCATTGACATCATCACAGCACTGATTCTCAATGATATCAACCCCCTGGGAAAAAAGAGGATGGACTTGGTGTTAGAACTGAAGGCAAGTGGACATTTTACACAGAGATGTACATCATCAGTAAGATGAAACTAGCTTATAGTTGAAACTGGATGACTTATTATATGGCAAAATAGTCCCGACTGTCTCGAAACTAAATTGTGAGAGTCTGTCTGACAGCTGATTGAAAAAGCTTTGTAGCTCGTAATTAAGACGTCTTATGCCTTGGATGATGCACTGCAAAAGAAACATTTGCATCACTTAATTTCATCTTTTGGGCTAATCCATTTACTGATGAATTGGTGTAACAGTGATGAAAATACTGTATTAATACTCTCTTAGAATAACTTTCCTAGAAATATTGAATGTAAAATTTCCCATGCTGTATTTGGCTTCTTGATACTTTGCTCACACTGTACCTGTATTTTAAGTCTGGTTAGCAAGACTTATTCAACATTGTTCACAGGCACTTCAGTCTTAATTTTGAAATTAGTTAGCCCTCCATACTGGGTCAAAGTGTGTAATTAAGATGCCATAAAGCAGTTATGATAACCAGGTAAATAGATTTCATCATGTGTTTAAGCGCCATGTCCTATCTTTCTTGTGGCCTCTTCTCATAACGTTGCATTTATTTGTTTTTCATGCAGATTCATGCTGCTATTATGTGTACTGTGGCTTTTCGTATGCTAAATAAATTAAAAAAAAAAAGTCTTAAAAGACTCTTAGACTCAATTAACATCATTCTTCCAAATTAAATACCTTTATTGGTTTTTAAATGTCAGCCATGATGGATTTCAGCCCTAATTGTTCATATTATAGTAGTCTGGTGCCTTGTGGTATTTTCCCATTTCCTCCCTCTTACTTGGCATAGGCAGATCTCAAAGTAATTTTCAGTTAAAAGCAATGAAGCAGATCTGTGTCTTCGGTCTGGTTGTCCTGTTCATTTGTTCGTTTTGTTTCTTTGTTTAGACTTAATCAATTTTGTGCAAGGTTGAACTTGCTTCTTGTGAGCAGTAAACTCCCAGTAATACTAGAGAAGCTTTTAAAAGAAATCAACTGCAGTCCTAATTTTAGGCAGATGAGGTCAGGAGCTGCACTGAGTTTGTTTGACACAACTTGATAGGTAACAGGCTTGGAGAAGTAAACTGAAAAGGATTTAGGCTGTTACCATATGTTTTGGCAAATCGCCTATGACGAGTGAAAGCAAGGCATGCTTCAGGTCAGATGAACCTGTAGAAGTGCTGTAGTATTCTGAATTGGTCCAAACTGTAGCTGTGTGGGTCTTGCTATGCGACTAAAACCCAGCTAGCCAGCGGAGACTGAGTTTGGGCTGTGTACGCTAAGCTCCTGGAACCACACAGTGATTGGCATATTTTTTTGCTTTCCTTCAATCAGAACAATGCCTCAAAACTACTGTTGGCAATCATGGAGAGCAGGCATGACAGTGAAAATGCGGAAAGAATACTCTATAACATGAGACCAAAAGAACTGGTAAGTGCCACTGGTTATTTCCAAACAGCAGCCTGCCTTTAATTAGGTTGACAACCTAGCAGGAAGCCATGGTGGCGGTAGATGGGTGACTACCGCTTACAGAGTAAACTCTAGTGCTGGTGTCATAGGTCAGCAGTAAGTGATCTACATGACAGACCACAAGGTCATTGAAAAAGCTTTTCAGGATTTGATTGAATGGGCATAATAACTATTGGCCACAGGCCCACTTAGCTTCCAGGCACGGTTAAGGAAGCAAAGCAGAGTGGCTTCGAGTATACAATAAAGCAAAGGAAGCATAAGAATCTGTCATTTAAACATTTGACCAAGATACTGATGAAGAATCAGAATATTTCTGAGTAGCTTTTTTAATACCATAAACTTCAGCAACCTCTCAGGCCTGTTAATATGTTAACGGACAAAAGCATAAGCCAGGAAATCCAAAGTACAGCTGAAACTCTGTCGACTTGTCCCATTGTGAATAGCTACGGCAGGGGCCAAAGATCAGTGCATGACGCAACGTACCACGAGTGCTCTATTATCCAGGAACAACAAGGTGAGGTAAGGATAGAGTTTCAGCCTTTACTTTAGCTCACCTTCCAGTCAGTCAAATGGATCTGATGTCGACAAAATATGACAGCAGAAGGCAGCTGTAAAAAAAATTGCTGTAACTTGTACTGTTGAGAATTGTGTTACGTGAAGTGAAATAAATGTGACATTCCCTTAGTGAGGTTCCCTTAGATGAGAATGGTGTAGGGATATTCAGCTAGATTCAGCTTTCCCTTTTTGCACACTGTTCTGTCACTTGGTTGGGTGTCAGTGTGCTTTTGGAGGTGCGTGAGAAGCTCCTATTGACCCTTATGGGAATTTTGATCGTATGCATTTTGGCAGAATGTCGTCATAAAGTTGGAGCTGTCCATTGCCAGCTGCCCATATGTTTCTCCCTAGGTGGAAGTGATAAAGAAGGCCTATATGCAAGGTGAAGTAGAATTTGAGGATGGTGAGAACGGTGAAGATCTTGCAGCATCTCCTAGGAATGTGGGACACAATATTTACATACTTGCTCATCAGGTACAACTGTGCTTACAGCAATGAATTATTTGTCTTCTGTTGAAAAGTTGGAAGGATAGTAACGAATATTCATTTTTAAACCAAGGGTTGCTTTTTTTTTTTCTAACTTATTCAACTCTGGGACCTTTCTATTTTATAGCAGCATTCTTCTAGAGCTGTATAGTGGGATTCACTAAACATGCTTCCCTCCTTTCTGTAGCCACCGACCTCCCGTTGGGAGTTGACCCAAATTTTTAAAGTTTACCCTAACAGATTTAAAAGGAAAGAAAAGAAATTCTCTGCAGGGATGACAAGAGGAGAATTTTTGGCCTTTTGTAAAGGGGAAATTGGCAGTCTCTCCGTTCTTACTGATGAAGCTGCCAAAGACACGTTTCAAAATCTTGCAGGCACTGAGATGGTACAGCTTATTTGTCAGCTCCAGTCAGTGCTTATTTTCTTTTCCCAAAGGAGTACACGTTGCTACCGTGCCATTTAAATCAGGCAGCAGAATTCTGTTCTCACTATTAATGTCCACAGCCGCTGCCATGGGATCCTTTGACACTATGAGACAAGTTGTTGAAGTTGTCCATTCTTTAAAAGCGTTATGCAGATTAGCATCTGCTTGGGTGCCTTCCAGTTCTGCTCTGTTCCCATCCTCTCCACTGAAGCTAATCAAATATATTCATTAATCCTGTTGTACTCGGGCCCTCTCTACACACGCGGGTAAAGGCATGATTGAATCTAATGAATGATCCACACAGTTGCACCTTGGATCCAATCGCGCCTTATTGTTGATGCAGGGAGGGTCTGATCACCCGATACCGGCCCCCCTCCCCCCCGCACTGGCAAGAAGCAGGATCCCACAGCTGGGAGACCCTGAGCCACAGGAGCCACACGCAGCTGGGGCCAGGAGCCCTGTTGGTTGTGGGGCTCTCGGCCTCAGCTGCGCGCAAGAGTTGGCCAGAGCTAGGAGCCCCATGTGGGCCGGGCACTTCATACACCCTTGAGCCTTGGGAATCGCAGGAACTCCAATCCCCAGAGCTCAGGGTTTCATCCTGGGCAAGGTGTGCCCCTGTGACTGGGAGCCCTATCAGCTGCCAGGATAGTTAGTGGCTTTGTATATCTGTTGGCAGTCAATTCTTCTACCATCCTTACTTTTAGGTACTTCTTCAGTTCCTACCTAAGCACTGCATACGTTCTGAGAGATGAAATAGGTATGCGAGGCAGGTTATATCAGAGTACTTAAAGGACCTTTTCCAAGTCAGGCACAGCATGATGGACACCTAGTGTGAAAGGAATACAGCAGGGATATGTAGCCCTCAACCTGGACTTGCTCCCAGCCAAGAGAGAGATTATGCCTAATTGAAGTGTGACAAGCCACCTGCCAACTTGGGCCTTCTGTTAGCAGCCGAATGGATGCCGTTTCTGAGTTTTGGTCAAAAACAAGTTAAGAGGAAGTTTAGTACCATATGCTCCTCCCACCTATTGGGTGTTGAAGTGGTACCCAATGGCAATGATTCTCCACACTTAAAGTCCCTGAAATCCATCAGTGAAACTACTTTTGTAATGTGTTATCATCTGATCTTTTAGGCTGAGGTACAGAAGAGTAGGGAGGAGGAGCTGTGCATCTTGTATTCAGGGACTCGAGTTGGCTGGAACAGGGGTTCTCTCCATACCACATAGGTGACATCGAATGTGGTCCCTGGTTTCTCCCATTCCGTTTGCATTCCTGTCTTTTAGTTGGCTCGTCATAACAAGGAACTACAAAACATGCTGAAGCCTGGAGGTCAAGTCGAAGGTGATGAGGCTCTGGAGTTTTATGCCAAGCACACAGCACAGATTGAGGTAACGAGAAAAGCAATGGAGGCTCCTTCAAGGTGGACAGGGTGTTTTAAGGAAGTAAAAAAAGTGCTTTCCCGGGAACATTGGGAGACTCCTATTAACACCAGTTACTTTATGAACAGTATTTTGATTTTGGTGTTGGTTTTGTTTTGTTTTCCTATGCAAGCATTCTCTTTTGATATGAATGCTAATTTTCAAAGGTTCCTAACTTTTATACAGCCAAATCCCACTGAAATGTGAAGACTGGGTACCTAACTATTAGGGCCTTTGAAAATTGCAGCTAGGAACGCCAGGCTACAACCAGAATATTTCTTTTGAATAAGACTTGGAACTAATTTCAAGTGGCAAATTATTGTAACAGTCTTCTAATATAAGCCACGTCTTCTACAATGAAAATCTCGAACAACTGAATTTGGGTTCATTTTAAAAAGTGTCTGGCTTTCGAATTCTTCCATTATTTTCAAACAATGCAGAACAACCCTCTGCCATCTCTATTGTCTAGATTGTCAGGCTGGATCGTACAATGGAGCAAATAGTCTTCCCTGTGCCCAGTATATGTGAATTCCTCACAAAGGAATCTAAGCTGAGGATATACTACACGACAGAGAGGGATGAACAAGGCAGTAAGATCAACGATTTCTTTATGAAATCAGAAGACCTCTTCAATGAAATGAACTGGCAAAAGAAGCTGAGGGGTAGGTTGGAAACATATTAACGTTGGAGTGCAAAAGATTAGAACCACAACATTTTAAGTCGGGTCTTGACTTCACAGTAAATGTTTCCCCAGTGTAATGCTGATCCTCCTAATAGGGTGGAATATCCTGTTCTTTTGCACTGTAGCATTATCTTGTCATTTTACTGTTTATTTTTCTTCATGCAAGACTAGAATTTCTTTCTCTTTTCTTTTCCGTGTCGAGATGATATTGAAAGTTTACACAGGTATTCCTGTGTGATTTGGCTGAAACGCACATGCACTTCCACCTTAGGCTGAGGCAAAGTAGCCACAGTTTAAAACAAATGACCAAAAAAGCCCCCCAAAATAGCATTTGCCAACTGTGGTTCTTTGGCAGTGTCAGATAAGCAATTGCTTCCTATTTAAATGCAGGGAATGGCTGCAGTATGTGTTGGCAAATGTTGACTAATCAACTAGACTGCACTTTAGTGCACTAGCTCCGAATGGTCCAAAGTATCCTCCAAATTGCTTACTGTGGCGAATTGTATAAGCAATGGAAATGTTTGCAGTGTAAGGTGTGCCATTGCTACCCATCAAAACTTGTTTAGAGTGCCAGACAGCTCCCGGACCTTTAAACAATGAGATAACAAGGGCCTTCCTTTGAGAGTGTTAGCTCTTGGTCAACATTGTATTCACCTGCTAAAATGACCTGGTGATGACAGATATGTGCAGCACCCAGGAGTCCCAAGGAAAGGGTCCTGAGCCATAAAGAAATGATGAAAATTTAATACCTGGATAATTTTTTTTTAAATATACTTTTTTTTTTAAATGCACAAAAATAAATTGTAATCTTATTACTCAAAACATGGAAGTTGGGCAAAGATCAGATACAGTTTGAAGCTTTTTGTCTCTACTGAATTATTTTTGACATGTCTAAATAGTAGATGGGGTAGATGACCATTTCATTTTAACCATGTTTTAGTATTTTTGACAGCTTCAGTGTCTTGTGTGAGCTGTTTCCCAAAATGAGGTAGGACTTGACAAGAAGCATGTTGGTCTATGAGAGCTAGTAACCCAAAACATGTTTTAGGAAAATGGTCAGCTATGCAGTCATCTAAAAAGCCTTCTGTTTTCTTTGTGGTGGAACTTAACTCGAGGTTTCCAACTGAAATATTTGAATTGTCCTCAAGACGATCTCCAGGCAAGACATGAAAGATTCATAATTCATGCTGTGAGCTAATAGCGAACCACATGCAGGAGAGAGAGAGGAAGCATTTTTAATGCAGCAAAGGAGTCTTTCATTAAAATTGTACTTCTGGTACTGGTTACTATTGTGATACCACTTCAGGAAACCTTCCTGCTTGCCTCTGTTGTGCATCTCTTCAGTCTGAGTGATATTCAGAGCAGATCTGAACTTCTAGACTTGTTCTTCACGTCATAAGCATAGGTTTTGCTGCTTTGACCCAGGTAGGGGTAAGCATTTTCTCTGAGACAAACAGAAAGGTTAGCCCCCACTTCAGTATCAGCTGAAGGACATTGGTCTGAATAGGTTCATCTTTTGCACTAACTTGCAGAAATGTGAAAGCATTTATTTCCCCCTTTGATCAAGGACTGAGTCCATAGCATGCCTCCCAAAGACGATGTAGATTCTTTAAAGACCCCAGCAAGCTTTCCAAAACCAGGGTGGGATGATCCACGGGACAGACAGCCAACACCAAACCCCAAAGGTGTGTGGCAAGTAGTGTTTGTACTGAAACTGGTTTCATGCAAATATATTTGAAACCAGCTACAAGTACTACTCAAGCCAGATTGGGGAAACAGGATATGGAGAGCATAAGGCACTAAAACATTGGTCCAGCTCATTTAAATGATTACACAACACCTTATGCCATTCCTTCTCATTCAGCTTTTCAACACGGTTGCCTTTTATGTGCGCTTCAGCTCAGTTTTGAATGAAGTCTTCACATAACACTTCCTCTCTCTTCTTTCCCCCCCCCCCCTTTAAAATTTTGGTTCTGATACCTAGAATACAAGCTAAGGAGGCAACTGGTTACTTGGGACTTAGTGAGAAGAGAGAGATTGGTCAGTGTAAAGCTCTGGGTCTTTGTATTTATTTAATTATTCACCCTCTTATTTAGTCCATGAGTTGTGCTTTTTAGTCTTTTCCTTTGAGTTCGTGAGCTCATTTCTTTTCATTGCACCACCTCATTTGTACACATGCACTTTTTCCTTCCTGGTAGGCGGATACTTGCAAGCCTTTCCTATGCAGAGGTGTTTTCTGCAAATTGCAATAACTACAGCCTTCTGCAGAGTGAGGCAGCAAACCTGAAAGAGTTAAAAACCCAAGGAATTTTAACTTAATGCAGATTAAATTACTTTTAATTCAGCTTCTCAAAGTGGCTCTCCTTTTCATACTAGCTGGTCCATGACCATTTCAGAAGGGATTCAGAAAATGAATCCCTTTGCCTCTGGTCTGTGCTTCTTAATACTGACTGCAAAGATTATTAAAATTAGGATGTTTTTGGTGCTTTATGCAAGCTCTTTAAATAAGAGGTTTAATATTCGTGGTTCTATTTAATTCTCTTCAGATGAATTTCTGGGAGGAAAATTTTCCTTGGCTCTGAAGTAGAGAGCGTGAAATTGTTAGAAGGGTAGTTGGGTTTGATCTGAGATACTGTGGCAGGGGAGACATCATTCTGCTACCGGCTTGACGTGAGGTTGTGTTATGACATCTTGGCTAAACTCTTTAGCTAGATTGCAACAGGGTCATGTGGCATTTTTCACAGCAGTTTACACATCACTAATAGCCAGTCAGTGCAGCACACCTGCGACCTGCCATAACATAGCTTGCTGAAATGGAGGGAAGATTTAAGATGGACACACATCTAGTAGAGGGGAGCCAATGACAGCAACTCGAACGGGAAGCCAAGAATAGGTGCAGACAAAATAATCTAATCCTTGCTAATGCATACGACTTTCACTCATTTGAGTTTATCTATCAGCTCTCCTACAGTTACAAATTACGGTACAGGGAAATGCAACTTTTTCCTCCTTTTTGCAGAAATTCCTTGGGAAAACTTGCTTTCTAAACTCACTTTCATGGTGCTGCTTCCAACCACAAAAAAAAAAAAAATGCAAAGAACGCCCCCCTCCTTTAGTCAAAAAACCTATTTAGCATTGGGCCTTTACCTGGGAGCCGCTTCTAGGAAACTGGCAATTCTCTGAAATAAGGAACAATCCAATAAACTTCAGAACAAGTCATAAACGTTACTGCAGTTGATACCGTGTTTCTGTGCAAAGTGAAAACAAATAGGGCTTTGGTGGAGTCATGTTTTTTCCAGGCTTCGTACTTTTGAAACGCTAACCTGTTTTGTGTTGGGTTTTTTCTTTTTTTCTTTGCAGCTCAACCTGTGTTGTACTGGTGTGCTCGCAACATGTCGTTCTGGAGCAGTATTTCATTTAACCTTGCTGTCCTTATGAATCTACTGGTAGCATTTTTCTATCCATTCGAAGGAGTTCGAGAAGGTACCTATACTTTAAGATACAGAACAGCACGCAAACAGAGTCTGCCCTTATTTCTGGATGTGTAGCCCTGTTACCTTCCGTGAGGAAACAGGAGTGCAGAAATTCACCTTTTTTGTCTTGTGATTTAAAATCCTACATGCAATTTTGTAGCTTGCTTTATTGCTCCAGCTCATTAATATTGCTTCAAGCAATTATTTGTAAGGCAAAAGCAGCAAGGGAAGGATTTGAACTGCAGTGCTTTCTATTTAATAATAACTACTTTTGGACTTATATGTATGCAAGCAAAATATACAGTTGGACTTTAAGTGAAAAATGGCTCAAAGGCTTCACCTGTTAGTACATGACTACTTGCCCTTTTCCACTTTATTTTATATCTAAATATAGTACTAAACAACATTGGGAGCATACATTTTTATTTTCCTCCAGCTTGTATCCAAGCAATAATGCTTTCCAGTTACACAGCACTTTGTCATTACCGTACAAAGGTGGATCGGTAAGAAGGACCTCCTCTGGGAAAGTAGGGATAATAAGGTAAAGTGCTTGACTAGCACAAAGTGACTTGGGTAACGTGACAATCCCGAGCTGTTGAAAATTCAAGAATGAGAACCCTGTTCTCCTGTCTGCTAGTCTTCCAGTCTTTTATCCCACCCCCCTGGCTACAGTACTGGAGAGGTGCCCAAAAGAGCGAGGAAGAGCTTGCCAGCAGTGTCGTCTTAGTCTATGGCAATCTGCCATCCAAACCGCTTTGAACACTGTTAGCAGCCAGGCTTGCTGCCTCATCCTGTGCGTCTTCACAGAGCAGTTTAATAGTTATCCTTTAAAACACTGCTAAAGAAGAAGCTAATGGTGAGGGTGCGGGTTCTGTGTTGCAGCCATGTATTTTTTGCCGACCTGAGGCATAGGTAGGAATTGTTAGCCAGCATTAGGAGCTGAGTGGAGGAAATATTCCCAATTCGGACCTAATTGGATTCAAATGGCTTTACTTAGGCCAGCACCAGTAATGAGACCTGTACCTAGCAGCGAGTGACACACATTGTCATGTTAGCATGGAGAAGGCCAGAGAGAGTTATTGGGAAGCAGCTAATAGGTGTCTACTGTCACAAACAGTAAATGTAAATGGCATAGAAGAAGTAAATGCTAAATGTAAATGGCATAGAAGAAATATGAAGGTAGAGGCTTTTGTCACACTTGCTGGGACTAGGGTGAATGAGAACTCCCAGAGGAAAAAAACAACTGAAGAGGGTGATTTTTTTTTTTTAAGCCTTGTGCTTCAAAACCCCAAGGTACCGTGGCGGTTAAGATCGGTTCCAAATCCAGAGAGCTCTGTGTCACCAAAAAGTGCCAAAAGTGGTCCTGGGATAAATTTATTAGCAATATAAAAGGATTATAATTTATCAATTTAAGCCTTGATAGCAAGTTATAGTAGCAGAAAGTACAGGTGATCAGTATAGAAGATACATTTTGGGTCTAAAACGATGATAGCCTTCTCATTAGGGTGAGAAGGCATAACCTCGGTTTAAACCAGGATCTGATATTAAGGCGTGAAACTTGTTTGCTGGATTAAGTTTAGGGATGTATCTGCCAAATCAAGAGTCTTGCATCTTATCCGACACACACAGCAGAGTCAAATGATATGGCATTGTCTTATTCCTGTTCTGACTGCTCGTTGGAAAGACTTCAGCAAGTGCAAATAACCCTCCAAATTTTCCACATCTAGTTTCAAAGGTCAAATGTTAAATTTTAAATGTCTGAATTTATAGCTGGTAGCATAATTGCTAACAAGCTACTTCTGTGGGATTATGAGTTCGTTCCCAGTGATCCTCATGGTGAGGAATTAAGTGTTCTGAGTAAGGTGAGAAAAGAAATAGTTTGGCCTTTTAAACTTTGGGCTTCACATGGCATATTCTGTAGACCTCATTACCAGACTTGCACCTGGGGAGGAGGAGTGTAGAGGGAACAGGACAGGACACTCTTGTAAAAGTACTCATCTTAGATGGTTTTAATCCTTTGGTTACTGTCAAACAGCATTCTTCCTTCCAGAATAGATCTTTTTTGGTATCTCCATTTGGCACCAAAAATGCAGAATTCTGAGCAGCTGAATGCATAATCCTCCAGGGGCCCCCTCCCCACATGCAGGTAAAGGTGTGATGGGATCTAATGCCTGATTCACACAATCATGCCTCCTACCATGCATCAGCAACAAGCAGTCTTCCACAGCGGGGAGTCCTCTCAGTTGTGGAGCTCCCAACAAAGGGGGTGCTCCATGCACCCCCGTGGCTGGGAAATGCAGCTGCTTTGACCTCTCAGCTGTGAAGTTCCCCTGCAGCTGGGAGAGTTGCAGCAGCTGCAGCTTCCAGTGCTAGGGGCTAGGAAACCACAGCTGCACCCCACGGCTGCAAGGACCCAGCGTTTCGCAGCTGAAGTCTGCTGCTGCTGGGCGCTGCCCGGGCTGAGTCCCCCCTAGCGGTGGGACTCCCAATCCCAGCTGGACATGGTACACTGCTGGGGCTGGGAGCCACGTCAGTTGATGGGGCTTCCAGCTGCAAGGAAGACCCTACCCCACATGCAAATTAAAGCTGGTGAGCAACCAGCTATAAAGTTAGTTCATATTTTCAAGGTCTAACTTTATAGCTGGTTGGAGCTTTTGTGGGTGACAGGTACTTTGCACGCGTAGCTGGCCTGAATTAATCGTGCAGTTAACCAGTTAATTGAACAATCCCTGTAAGGTGTAGAGGGGGCCTAAGATTTGCAGTGGTGTGGTAAGACCAAAATTCATAACTTTGGATGCCTAGACTAGGTACTTAAGTCCATTTTTAGCCACATAAATAAGCTGTCAGTCTGAGGTGCTGAGAAGCTTGGTCATGTGAAATGTATATCCTTTGGCCAGCCGACTCGGACATGGAGGACTGAACACGTCTTTAATGGTGCCTGAAGCATTGACTATGGGTAGTCGGTCCAGACTGGCACGGAGCTCTGGGGGGAACAAATCTCCCTTCCATTGATCTCCCAGTCCTTACGATCCAAGAAAGTGACAAACAAGTTCTTTCCCTGAACTCTTTAATCCACAGACTTCCTGCTTTGAGACTGGCTCAGCAGCAGGTTTGGCTGCAGTCTTAAAATCCCTTTGTTATAATGGCATTCCTTTCCCTTCATTCTAATATTGATGAGCTGCCTGTGGTGTGGTCTTTCAAAAGCCTATACTACAGGCAACCTTGAAGTTGTCCTTAATTCTAGTTAGATTTGCAGGCCTGCTGTGAATGGCTGAAGCCTAAAGAGAATATATTCATGTTTCTCATATCTCTTTATAACAATCATAAGGTTAAACACTGAAGCTGGTGGCCAGGTCCTGTAAAGGTGCATTCTGCTTTCTCATTGCAACTCCAGTGCTGAGTAACACACTTTTTTAAAGTGATCTC
Source organism: Alligator sinensis (assembly GCF_000455745.1). Classification (NCBI taxonomy): domain Eukaryota; kingdom Metazoa; phylum Chordata; order Crocodylia; family Alligatoridae; genus Alligator; species Alligator sinensis. Next base: position 354,958 of record NW_005842204.1, on the reverse strand, counting down.
TTATAAAAGACTCGCTTCTCTCCCCTTCCTGTTGTGTTCAGTTCTCAAAATTGGATGCCTCTGTTTTGAGTCCTGCCCCTTTTGTTTCCTATAGCTCTGCTAGTACAGCCATTTTGCTCTTGGAGTTTCTGAACAACTCCACCCCACACGGTAGACCTGCAGAGTTTTCTCTCTTGAAGATTTTTTTTCATCTTTCTTCTGTTCCTCTTCATTAATCTAAAAGAAGTAATTCGGATTGAAATTACATGGTATGGTTGGGGTTTTTTTTCCTGGAGGAGAATCATACTCCTCAATTGTCTGTCTGTCTGTCTGTCTGTCTGTCTGTCTGTCTGTCTGTCTGTCTGTCTGTCTGTCTGTCTGTCTGTCTGTCTGTCTGTCTGTCTGTCTGTCTGTCTGTCTTCCTTCATTGCACATATAGCTTGATGCTCATTGGGATGGAGCAGTCCCATGGGTTTTCACAGCAGAACTACAGACTGATGCAAGGGCAATACTCTTACCCTCTGGTCTGCTCCCCACTGCTGTACCAATAGTCTGGAGACATGCACCTTTTTATGTGTGGCCCTTATTATGAAGTGATTCTTGTTCACATTTGAAGTAGACCCAGAGTCTGACAGTGTGTTAGGCCAGGTTTTTTTATGGTTCTTTAACGGAAGTGTATTTTTAGCCATGCCGGCTGATGTTATATAAGCAGATGGCCTCATGGGACACTCTAAATAGAACTGGAAATAACAAGAGACAACAAAAACTGGTGCAAGGGCTTTGACTGAAAGCATAAAAGGAGGCTGGAATGGGAGTCAGGCTCAGAAACTTGTCATCTTCCTTCACCCACCCATTCACGGAAGCTCCTGAGTGCATTAGAAACAATCTGTTTCTTCTGCATTCAATTATGTTTGGTGCATCTAATGTACAATAAAATGAAGAAACTTTTTAATAATAATGCTTGGTGCTTGCATAATGCCTTATGTGTTCAAGCAATATATTTAATTAAAATGTACCTGAGGTCCTGGGCTCAGATTTGCCACTCACCTATCTGAAATGCTTCACGTTGGACCAGATGGGCTGATGTTGCACAGTAATTGCATAATGTGGCATTTATCTAGCTAATCTTGTCTTCCTTATACTTGGTAGTTAAGAGATTGAATTTCCTTTCTTTTTCCTTCCCCCACTGCAGATACACTAGAGACTCACTTATCGGTCTTACTTTGGACAGCTATGCTGATATCTTTGGCCATAGTTATAGCTCTTCCTAAGCCCCATGGTATCCGAGCTTTAATAGCGTCTACAATATTACGGCTAATATTTTCAGTAGGTTTACAGCCTACCTTATTTCTTCTGGGTGCATTTAATGTAAGTATCAAGTAAATTCTATTGAAATTGTTGCAGCTTACATAACAATTTCTTATCCCCTCATGAAAATGTCAGACTAAAATACTCAGTCTGTAACAGTGTGGCAGAGTTTGTGTAAAAGGCAATTCCCTAATTGGATTGTTTTTAATCCAACTGCTGTGGTTCATTCAAATGTTCTTCCCCTTCTAAGTTTAAGAGCCCCAAGGCTTTCCCCTGCTTTGTTGCAATTTTAATAACAGCTTCCAACTCAGCCAGGAACTCCAAGACGTCTGAGAGACCCTCAAGTACTCAAGAGTGGGTTTTTTTGCTCGAACACTTCCCTTATTCAGAATTGAAGCTACAGTAGTTAAGAGCTTGTGTAAGATTTGACTAAACAGTGCATTTCCCAAATGCCTGTCTGCAGCATATATGCCAGCCAGAAACTAATCGCTTTGCTACGGTAGTGGGTAGAGTGAACGTGCAGGTTCAGCCACTGGAGAAAGCTTTATTAGGACTCAAATCCAAACATTTGTGGTCTGGGGACAAGTAAAGCAAATGGAAAGTGTTTTTGTCAAAACCAATAGAAGCAGTGCAAAGCCTTCATCTCTGGGGGTCTTCCTGTATTTATTATATAACTGCTTTTAAAGTAGACTGCTTAACTGTACATCTTTTGAACCAGGTGCATTTCAAAGTGCCATGTACTCTAGTGTCATGTTATTGCATTCGTGGTGGTGGTGCCGGATAGCCTCAGTTGCATCTGTGAGCCCATTGATATTGGCAGATGTAATACCTGCTTATTAACAAGCGTTTCCATCGAAACCAGTTCAAGGTCCAGCTGAGTATTGGCCTATCATGCTTGCGTGATAGCAGCACGTCCAGCTGCCTTTCTACTCCCAAGTCTGACCGGCTATCCATTTGCAACTGGGTGGAGGACTTTAGGCAGCAGTTGACACGAGTCCAGAATAGGGCCTGAATTCACATCAGTGGAGTCCTAGCAAGTTCTTTAACCATTTTGCCACCATCCAGTGCCTTCGAGTTTTGTTCTCTATTGGAAGCTCTTCAAGGAGATGTGTGCGCGCATCTCCTTTAAGAGCTTCCAATGGAGAACAAAGGGGATGGTGGCAAAATGGTTAAGGATCTTGCTAGGGCAATAAAGAATCCATATTGTATATGGATTCTATATTGTATCTATATTACATATGGATCCATATTATATATGGACTACTTATTGCCCTAGCTATATGTATATGTAATCTGTTCCAAGTGAGAGACTTATTTTACATAATTGATTTGAAATACGTTGGATAGCAGTACACATGCTTTATAAGTAACACATGTAAATAGACTTTTTTTTTTCTTTTTGACTCTATTGGGGCAATCAAGATGCGGTAGAAGGTAAAATTAGACCCAGGGGTTACATTGTTCAGCCACCTAACAAGCATTTTACAACAGTTCTGTTGTTGTTCTGTGCTGAATTGCTATGGACTCTTAAAACTGACTTCTGTAATTTTCAAGTCCATGTGGTGTTCACTGCAGCTAATTTCTTTTTTTTTTATTGTAAATTTTCCCTTAGGTTTGTAATAAAACAATTTTTGTGATGAGTTTTGTGGGTAACTGTGGAACCTTCACTAGAGGATACAAGGCAATGATCTTGGATGTGGAGTTTCTTTATCATCTGCTGTACCTTCTTATTTGTGCTATGGGACTCTTCGTACATGAATTTTTCTATAGCTTATTGGTAGGTATTCCTCTTGCCTTTTGACTTCTGTCGTTATATTTCTAACCTTCAAATTGCAGTAATATCTGGATGAAAAAAAATATTTCCGTACTTTCTACCCAGAAATAGAGCCAATACTCTCCATTTCCTTCATAGCTACCAAAGATCATTTTCGTGGTTATTTTTCAGGAGGCCAAGGTCAGGGCATTTTACTTAAGGCTGTTCTGTAAGCCCTCTTATATAGCCCCTGCCACATTCATGCTCTCCTTACCTTGTGAAAGAAAATGAAAGACTTGTGTGTTTCTTCTACTTGGGGACCTTATACAAGACTTGCCTGTTTCATTGACTGACTTAAAAGATAGGTTAACTTAACTTAAAAGGTAGGATTATAAATATACACACAATTACAAAGGGGGTCATTCAAAGGACTTCAACCTGGCATGAATGAGAAGCAAATTCATCTAGATGATGACAAACTGTTCTCCATTGCCTGCATGTCCTGCTGCTCTGAGGACTTCATCTGTTTTGGAAGCTTTCTTTGATCTCTGAGCATGTTTCTAAGCCTTGGGTGAGCAACGAGGATGCCTGGCATAAGTTTTTTCCACTAGGTGTGGCAAGTACAGTGAGGAGCACAATACTATTCAAAGGGAGAAGGGAACAAATATATCTGTAGCAGGGAGGAGAAAGTGTTTTTCAAGTGAGCCTCTGAGCCCCTTTAGCACTCCGAATTTTTCTCCACTTGCTTGTTGCTTGCTATATCATCTTGCAACTGAACTATGATTTTTCTTTTGTATTCATTTAAGGGAAGTTGGAAAACACATTTACCACTAGAAAGGTCATCTATGTATCAGCCAAACTTTTCTATCATAAAATATCTGCAGGCTGATGGGAAAGATTGTAGAAAAGGGGCTGTAACGTAGTAGGCCTCCCAGGATGCCTGTACAGAGCATCTTAGCAGAATCTGCACGAGGCTTGTTTTGCCACCACACGTTTTTTCAGTTTTGTCTTATCCTACCCTTGTTGACTAAAGCTTGATCACTGGCTGGGCCTTGTCAGTGATATCCCCAAGATCTACAAGAGCAGGAAGGGAAGGAAGTATTTGTCTACAAAGCAACTTAAATTTGGAAAGAAAAACAATGTCATCACTACAACTAATTTACTCCCATCCAGAAATCTCCTCATTTTAACTGTACCCGTTATTTATTAATAATAAAAAAGACTCTTCAAAAAGCTGCCAGCTAAATTTTTCTTTTTAATTTGGAACTGAAAAGAGGTGAGACAAAGAGAAAAAAGTTCCTTTACCCTGAACCCAAATAAGCTTGTGTGCCAAGGCGTACATGTGTTTGGAGGGGGTGGGGGGAGAAAGAGGCCTGTTGAGAATACCTGAACCAAAACCAGAGAGGCAGTTCTTCTATTCTAGGTAGTTATGGGTGATTATTCCAGCAGCTTACATCTTCAGTATCAAGTTTTTCAACTTGAAGAACCCTTAAACCTCAAAACACTGCAATTAGGCTTTTAAGATCCCTCTGTATATTATCCCAGAATGTAACAACCCTGCTTCTTTTGGTAGCAAATTTTATGAAAGGACTCGACCTGCCCTTTTTTGCAGCTTTTTGACTTGGTGTATAGAGAAGAGACCTTGCTGAATGTCATTAAAAGTGTCACTCGCAATGGACGGTCCATCATCCTGACTGCTGTTCTTGCACTTATCTTGGTTTACCTGTTCTCGATAGTGGGGTACCTGTTCTTCAAAGATGACTTTATCCTGGAAGTAGATAAGCTGCCCAATGAAACGTTATTGCCAGGTAGGTATTGGACACTTAAAACTCTTTATGCTTGTAAACTTTGCAAAAGTTACTTCCTGTGACATGCTGAACGCCCTTATTTTGCAAAGATTATTCGGCACCTCCTGGGACTGAGTACAACAGATCCTGTTTTCTGTGAAATATGCTGTACGACCAATTGGAATAAATAAGCCTGGTGTTTTTTGGTAAACTAGCACTAAAACCAAAAACATGGGAGTTGGCATTTCTAAACTCTCTCCTTTTCCTTGATTGGAGGTTTTCTCACATACTGCATGGTAGAACAGTCAGCATCAACCTACCCAGCTCAGCCTTATTCTTTCCTGGTTTATTACATGTAGATTTGAGGCATATGCTATTCCTCTGCGGAGCTCACTATCTGTGGAATTATACTGCCTTGGTTTGCTAGAACCAGAAGGGTCATTTTTTGGCTTTTCATGGTAGTTTGAACTCCATTCACCAATCAACCTTGGAGAAAGAGACTCATTTAATATTAAAATAAATCAAAGTGAAGTGGACTCTGTGATTTCTGCTCCAGTGGACTCAGTCTACATATTTCCTTTATTAATTTTCTCAAAATCTGTTTACAAAGCATTAACCTCCACCAAATACTTGGTTTCAACTTAAGTTCTGCTGCAGGTTTCTTCTGAATTTGAGAGTTGCTTGTTTCAAGTAAAGATTGTTTTCACCCCCCCACCCCTAATAACCTCAAGCAAGCACCTTAGTGGGTGGTGAAGAAACTTTTTTTCTGAGTGCTTTGCTTCTTTTGCATGAACCTTGAACTATGCAGACAAGCATTACTTGCTTCCCCCACCAGAGTTTTTGATTTGTACCATTTATCAAGCTAGAAGTGCCAACCTTACCAACTTTTTTTTTTTTACTTTGGGTTGTTTGTACAATTGGTCAAATGCCAAGGACACCAAGGATGTTTGATATTTGCACTGCATTGTAAATGCAAGCCTTTTGAGGCACCATGAGAAATGTCTCCTGAATATAGCTGCAGATAAGACGAAGAAATTATACCACTTTAAAGGTGGGGCACTTACCATGCATCTATTGATGCATGGTACTGTCATACATCTGATTTATCCTGTAGTAAATGAAAAGTAGACCAAAGTAACTAGTGTTCCAGCAGGCTAATTCCTGCTTGGTACCAGCAGGCTGCACTGCCATGGGTAATGCCTCCAGATAAGAACAGCAGGGCAGGAATGACTGAATTGTGTAACCTCCACTTACCCTGGGCTAGCATAGACACATGCAACCATTACATAGCATCAGCTGACATGCAGTAACTCCACCCCTTATTTTAATTGGTATTATTTTGAAAGTCCCTCTGGACCCATGGTGCATTAGAACAGGTCTAACTGTTGTACTTCTTAAATCTGGAAGCTAATGAGTACATAAAATGATTGCACGGTCCTAGTATCAAGCAATAAAAATACTTTTATTTTGTCCTTCATTCAACTATCTTAAAATACTAAATGCAAGAGTTTTTAGTAGGTTTGTAATCGTCCAGGGAACCTACCTGAGGTTTATATTCATAGTGACTTATCTTTGTGTTAATATTAGTTTGCTTTAATATCTATGAATCAGTTGCATAAAAACTGAGTCAGTATTAAACTGCATTTTTTATGCCACAACTTGCCTGTTTATAGACCGCACAGACTCTGGTGAGACCATGACTGGGGAGTTCCTGTATTCAGATGTATGTAAAGCAGGTAGTGGGGAAAACTGTTCTTCAGTCATTCCTTCAAAAGGTAGGTGTCTTACTACTGAACTCTAAAACCACAGCTTTAATTTTCACTCTTTGAGGTTTGTACCTTAACTTTAAAAAAAAAAAAAAAAAAAAAAATCTTTATTTGGCTCTGTTGGATTATATCATAAGCACTTCTGGTTTGAGGGAGGATTAATTTATCCCACCACCTCTATTGTAAATGGCAACTGGTACATGAAGTTCTGTTTAGACTAGGGGGGAGAAAAAACAACAAGTAATCCATAGCAATAATATGAACTGCGCTGAAAGATGTTAATTTTTTAATTTAAAAAAAAAAAAAAGAAATTGCAGGGAGAAGTGATGCAATTTGCACTTTTATTTACAGTTGTTAGAACAGATCATCCATTTTGACCTCAGAAGTGGATCTCTCTGCATGTAAAATCAGTCCCAACTGTTAATGTGGAAAAGGCCGTCAAGCATTGATTTATGGGTATTATTCAAGGTAGTTAGCCAAGGATTCTAATTTTAGTCAATAGTAAACAGAGTAAATGGGTAACGCATTTCAAAAAATATATATCAAGGAACTAGACATGAACGATAATATAATTGTGCAATCATGTGTAGTATAATGATTAGCCTTTAAACTGAGTAGTGAAGTATTTTAGGTTATTTCCTACAAATTTAATTTACTGCTTTGGGTAGATTTATGGTGCTAGCTATGAGAAAATAAAGACCGTTAATATTCTTCTTTCAAATAAAGCCGTAATGTGTTTTCAGGGTTTCAAAGGTCAGGGCTGGTGGTGAGTCCATCCTCAAGCGGAGATGTCTGTTGCTCACGTGTCCCCCCAGTGATAAATCATGGAGCAGTGTTGATACCTAATAGTTTCTTTTGGTGTTTTTTAGCTGTGGGAGGAAGGGGATGATCTTATTGGTCTGTATATATGCTCAGACTAGCAAAGAAGTCCCAGGAGACATTTTATTTTTTTTTTAACATCACAATTTTTTTTTTATTCAAATCGATATTGATACTTATCTACAGTCAAAGCTGGTATAGCTCGCGCATCTCTGATCACCATCCAACACTCAAAGTGTTTACAGATCTCTGGACCTGAAGTTTTTTGATTTGGTTCATCTTTCGCAATGAAAGAGCTGCGCAATTCCTATCCTATTATATAACACGAAAGTTGTAAAGGGTTTTTTGCCACTGGTGTGGGGAGGTTTTGTTTGGAGGGGTGTAGGGCATGTTTGTGTTCTTGTGTGTGGAATTTACACACGTTCTTGAGCTCCCACACAACTGAAAGTGTGGATCGGGACTATAACCTGTGTGGTTAGAGCCAAGCTGGTTCTGTTCTTGGAAAACAGTTCAGTAGTCTGTATTGGCACTCCGGCCATTAGAAACACAAGACTCAAGGCTACTGCTTGAGAACGTAGCTCAAAGCCTGCACAGTTTTTGCCAGACCTATAGTGTGAGAGGCTAAGCCTTCGGACTGCCGTACAGCTTCCCATAAACCTCTAAAGAGTCGTTGGAAAATGTAGCCAGTCAGACAGCCATTGAAACCAGAAAGAATTGCAGTGGTGGGAAAGAGAGGGACATAAAAGCCAGAAATGAAGCCCACTTGATCAGCTCCTCTTCTGTCCCTAACAAGTTGTACTATGACTATTTGCAATGCTGACTAGAAATGTATATGATTAAAGTCTCTGATACTGTTTTAAAAGGGAGAGAAGAAGACTCCTAGCTGCCAGCTAGATAATTCAGAAAACAGAGAGAAATACTTAACTTAACTTCTTGCCATTTTAAACGTGTCTTTGCTTGCTGTGTTAATAGAACTGATTTCTGAAGAAAACGAGGAAGAGAATAAAGAGCATACGTGCGAGACGTTACTGATGTGCATTGTTACTGTACTGAGTCATGGGCTCAGGAGTGGGGGTGGAGTAGGAGATGTGCTCAGGAAACCATCCAAAGAGGTAAATTAACACTGAATGGGGGTGGAAGAGTGATAACCAAATAAGGTTAGAGATCTAGTTCTGTTGAGGAGAAGGTTGTGTACACACTGTCTATTTGTGTGTGTGTGCATGTGCACGTGTGTGACTATCTGAAAAGGATCCTGCTATGGTTTAATCTCTGCAAAGCTGAATCAAATTAAGCAGCAGCATGTCCAAATGAGCCTGCTGACGGATCCATTTTTATTATTTTTAATTAATATGACTATTATCGTAGAACCCGAGGACCCCCAAGGATAGCGGGTTCAGCCCTACGTACAAACCGAAAGCATCAACCAGGCCCCGTCCCAAAGAGCCTCCCAGGCAGGTACAGGGGAAGGAAAGAGCCATGCTGCCCAAGCAAAGATGCAAGTACCGCGGTTCTGGGAGAAGCTGAATGGAAAACTGCTGGGAGGAGACAAGGCAGGGAAGAGGAGATTGTAGGAATGGTTTCAATGCTGCATGAAGCGGATGTGAAGAGACGGAGGGAGGAGGAGGTTTCCTGTTGTGTGGGCATAGGATGGGGAAAGTCCGATCAGAGCTGGGGGAAGTTCTTGGAGCGTCCAAAGGCCTCTGCCTTGGCTGCATGTGCAGCTGCTCCTGCCAGCTGCAGTCCCTCTGCTTTTCTGTGCAGTTTTTCTCAAAGCCACGTGGCTGGTGAGAGGGGAAACGTGTGCGTCCTAGCACTACCAGACAAAGTGAGAGACGCCTCCCCTTCTGAGTCAGGGGAGATGGTCCTATTTCCCTTCCTAGCGTAGCTGCCTGCCTGTCAGGCCCCAGAGTGCAGAACTGTATCTTTATTCCATGTTTACTCATTACTCCCGGTCTTCAGCCTGGCCTTCGGGTAAAATGGTGTGAATCGCATAAGTCCTAATAGGACTCAGCTCCCAAATTACTTTGGAAAATGGGATTCTTAGGGTCTTTTGATGCCTTTACCCTTCATCAGTAGTAAAACAGGCACTAGCAAACCTAGCTGCAGTTGGCTTCCTGCTTCAGCTACTAAGAGGACTGTGTCATTAGCATATGTGATAGAAATTACTGTTGAGGAAATGTTTACTGTGAACTTGCTGGGAAAAGATGCAACTTCTTATTCCTTTATGCAGAGCTAGAGGTGATTATGCCACCCTCATACTGGGGAAAAAAACAAAGCTTATAGCTTTTGGGTTTAGAAATCAAGTGGTCAGGAAGACAGAGAAAATAAAGGCAAGATGCACAAGGAAGGGGAAAAAGCCTTGTCGATAGCAAGTAGAAGGGAACTAGCCTCGCATGTCAACCAGTAGCAGTCAGCTAATTGGCATCTTTCTTTTTTTCCCTTTTTTATTCTGTTTTAGCCAGATGCTTCGTTTTTGTTTTTAAATTAGCCTTGGAAGACTGTAGAGTGGTGGTTTGCAGTAGCAGATCTCAGGGGGAAGAGGCTGTAGGTTGGCATAATATTGCTGCTAAAATATGATAGAGAGAACTTGTAAGGGGTGAGTGTTTGGTTGGTCTGGGTTAATTATTAAAATATTTATCTTGCAGGAACCTCTCTTTGCTGCTAGAGTGATATATGATCTCCTCTTCTTCTTCATGGTGATCATTATTGTCCTTAACTTGATTTTTGGTGTGATCATTGATACGTTTGCTGATCTAAGGAGTGAAAAACAGAAGAAAGAAGAAATTTTAAAAACAACTTGCTTTATCTGTGGTGAGTATAGAAACAGTTGCTTTTAGAGCCAGCAGCTCTTTCATCTTAGCCCAAAGGAAGCTCCCTGGGCAGTGTTTTTGGCTTTGGGAAACCAGAGCCCTACCGTGTTGGTACATGTGCCGTTGCATTTTTCAGCCAGCTGATTTTCTTAAGTATCAGGCCTACATCCTGTTTTCAGGGGTCTGAAAGCTCTCCCCAATCTCAATCTTCACGGAGAGGATCCTGATTGAGAGACCCCTCCTGGTGCTGTCTTTTGCCTACAGGATGGAGAATTTGTTTAGCCTGGGAATTCAATTAATTGCCTGGCACAGAATTTGGGAATGGGAGTGTGCCATCTCTATAAATGACTCTTGCTATGTCTGCTCAAGCTGACCTAGTTCTTAAGCTTGTGTTTGCCAGATGTTTTAGACAACAGTCTTATGTTGGAGCCTGGGATTAACTAAAATGGATCTTTTTGAAGATTCTGGGATGTGTAGTGGTTTCTGCAAAGCAGTTACTTCAGAGTTCACCGAAATGAAACATTTAAGGCTGGGAGGTTCATGTGGTTAAATTACACATGGATACAGAATTTACATGAGTATATAGGGCAGTATAACTATGCAATGGAAATTTATTGCAGAGCAGCTGCTGAGTTCTGCATTCACTTTTATTCCAGAAAGAAATAAAGAAAAATAACTTTATTTCCATGAAATGCAACTAACTGCTGATTGCTTTCTCTACATTGCTTATTTCACTGTAGTATTACTAGATGTAATGAGTGCTAGTGGTACAATTCTGTATTGTTTCCCCCATCTAATGCCCTTTGTAGGGAGTTAATCCCTGTGCCTCTGTTTATTCAAGCATGCATTTCATCCTTAACATAGAAATGCAGCAAACTGAAAATGCTTTTTTCCTGTTCTCAGAATTCTTTTTCTATTTTTTTTTTGTAAGAGTTCTTAAATGCTAATAAGGGTGATATGTGGCCTCTCTCCTTAGGTTTGGAAAGAGATAAGTTTGATAACAAGACGGTCACATTTGAAGAGCATATAAAAGAAGAGCACAATATGTGGCACTATTTGTGTTTTATTGTGTTAGTAAAAGTTAAAGATTCAACAGAATATACTGGACCAGAAAGTTACGTTGCAGAAATGATCAAGGTGAGTTAGAAGCACCTTTTCTGCTGGGATTGATATCCGTCTGGGACAAGTTTGAGACGGTGAATTCTGGTGTTCTCAAATCTGGCATTATTAGTCTATATGATTGGAGTCTCTCCTCCTGTGAAAGAGCATGAGGAGGTCCTACCCAAACAGCTTTACTCGATCTAATATCCTGACTTTGTTAAAATGTTCCCTTAATTGGAGAGTGTACCTAAAGGTAGAATGGCCGTGTGAAATTTCTGGGCAAGAGGGTTGGCTCCAAGAAGAGATTTCGTGGATGAAGATTTCAAGGGTGGGTGGGTGTTTGTGTGGGGTGTCGGATGGTAGTTACAGAGCAGTCTTCATCTTTTGTACCTGTAGCTGCTAAGCCTTTAACATATTTGCATGCAAGTGCCAAAGTGGGTAGAGACTAATAGTGATGCCCTAGATCCACTCCATGCTGTAGATTGGTCCCATAGGTGGAAGGGAAACCATTCTGTTCTGAAACGAATACCCTGTAGCAGAAAAGAGAATATTTCCCTTCAAGTTTGGAGCATTGGGTCGAATGTAATCTGTGTTATAACCTGTTTCAATAGAAGGATCCTAAACTGACCTCTGCTTTATTAAAGTAATAAATCACAATTAATGTCTGTTGAGGAGAGAATTAAATATCGTGTCTTTTCAGAGTGCAGCTTCATAACTCCAGGAGCTGTGTTCTGTGTCAAACTCATGTCTAATGTGTATGTCCTGTTTTAGGGTTGAGAGAGAGAGCTGTTCCTGATCTACAGTTAGTTTTTATATACATGCATACATACATACACTTTTTTTTTTTTTTTTTTTTTTTGCAGTCAGCCTCATGAATTATTTTTATGGTGAGATGGGTACCATGGGACTTGTGGTCTCATTTATCCTTACAGCCCTTTTTACTGTAGAGGTAATGCATACCTTTAAATGGACGGTGAACATTAACCAGTTCAGAATGTAAATCCCACTGAGATCTCTCCGAGGTTATACATTTTACTTCGGGGTCATTGAAGTGTATGTCCTAGTTCTGCATTTCTGCCTCGGTAACAAGGGCTTAAAAAAATCTTGTGAGCAATCACCTGATAGAGGATTAGCACAGTGAGATAACTGAGCATTTTGCTGCTCCTGCCTGTAGGCTGACTTGATTATATTGTCCTCTTTATTTAGCCTACTATAGTAACTAGTACTTTGAGAAAAGATGGTTTTGTGTTGGCTTTTAAATTTTCTGATTGTGGAGTCTTTTCATTTTCGACATGGTTTTTCGCAAGCAAATAATAATAAAAAAAAAAAAAGCCTTAAATTTGAGTGCAGCAGTTGCTGAGAAACTGCAGACCCTTTGCCAGAATTCAAGGGTTTAATTTTCAGCTGCAGAAATGCTGTCGATGGTTCTTATTATATCTACTGCATTGAACTATGAGGGAGTTGTGCACAGTACATCATCTACATATCATATATGTAACAGGAAACGGCAATAGGTGCAGTGGAAATAGCTGTATCATTGGATAGAGGCCTCAGTCATTGGTTTTCGTTAGCCAGTTTTAAATAGCACTAAGACAGTTTCAGAGAAACCCTTCTGAAACCCCAGGGGGGCAAGCTTCTCTCTGTCTCTCATTTGGCATTATTTCATTAGTGGCACAAAGAGTTTCCTTTGTTCCTTTCTCCCAAAAACACAAATGTGGAACCCTCCAACTCTCTGCCCCTCCGAAATCCTTCAGCGAGAGGTAGAAATCCTTCGTCTGCTCGAGATGATGTGAATAGGAGTTGGTGTGCGGTTTATGTTTGACTCCAGACTTTTTGTTTTCATCATCATAGAAACAAATTTAGAAGACAAGGCAAGGGGAAAGCCTTTCAAACACGCCACCGGTTCCAAGGTTTCAATTTACCCTGCTGGAGAGGCTGTTTTATTTTGTCTGTTTGTATTGGGAGTGGGTGGGAATCTGAGATTGCCTAATGTCTGCTGCAAGCACATGCTCTTCCAAAGTCTAATCATTTCCCTTTTAGATTTAGAAGGGATTTTCTGCCCGTGTAAACGGACTGAAGGTGGCACTCTAACATCTTTGGTAGTGACGCAGCCTGGGCACTTCTCTTTCCAGAGGCTGCAATGTAGTATCGCTGTTCAACACAAGTATTTACACAGCTTTATTAACTTGGGAAGGGAAGCATGAATATGCTCGAGTGCATGGGGCGCGTCCACGTTTGTTTCCCTGGGGAGAAGTAGCAGCACCTTTGTGCTGCTGCTCCTTGTCCCCGGGGAACGCCTCTGCCACGCGTGATTTGGTGCGTGGCAGGTTACGCTGGGTGGGGTAGGGGAGGCTGGTGCCAGCAACTGTGCTGGCCCCAGCAGCAGCAGCCTTACCTGGAGTCCTGGGGGCTTTCTGGAGCTGCAGCCATGGCAGGAAGCCTGGCCGCCACCTGGGGTATGGGTCGGACCGGCCAGGCTCCAGTTCTGGACGGCACGCGCTGCTGCCATAAGCGCCACCCCGCTTTTTTTGGCATGGCTTTTTTTTTGCAAGGTAGCAGTGTGGAGATGGCCTGTGCGATATGGGGCAGATGGGTCTGTGGTGCCACATACTACACACCCACGCTTGTCTGGATAAACCCATATGGACCACAGGATCTGTCTCAATGTTTTCCTCTTGCCCTAATTCCCAAGCGAGTGGCCTCACGTAGCTCTTGTGCTTCTTGATTTATTTTTTTTCATCAAGTATTTAAGTTCTGTTGCTGTAATGGAGCATCCTGTTGTGTGTTCCTTCAACACGGTAAAACATTGCAAATGCAGTTGTGAAGCTGCTGTTTTTGGAATTACCTACATTTCTGCCTTCAAAGCTACTGGCTTCAGAGTTGCATCTAAATTTTGGTTACATAATGTACCTTTTAGCATGCAGAAATTTTGAGTCGGTGGAAAAAAAAAATCCTAATCATGAGAACAAATGCATTAAAATACATTGAAGACGTTATAGCACATTTCCTCGTGTGTAAAGGCCAATTAAATTACCGTGTAATACACAAAAGGAAGTTAGCAGCTAGATGTGAAAAGCCAAGGCATAGCTTGAAAGAATCTAGAATACAAGAGCCCTGCACAATGTATATTAAAAGCATTATGCTAACTAACATTAAAGGCACTGATTTAACAGATTGGTGTGCCTAGTCCATGGCAGCATTGCTTTGACTTGAGACTGATCTTTTTTTATTATTATTATTATTGTTTTCCCCCATGGGCCTGTTCCAACTCCCAATATCTTACGGTCTTAATTACTTTTAAAAGTAAAAGTGGCTATGAAGCTTACTATTAGTTTGCTGTGAGGTAGAGAGCTATTGCATGGTACCTCTGGATTTGGTCTTGTTGCCAAAAGTCAGGATTAAGTATCATAACTTGTTCCCATCACTAGTGCAAACTTCCTCTGAAATGTAAGTATTTTGAGATCCTCCGGTAGGAATTCTAGAGAAGGACAAACTGGAAAAATGAAGCAACTTTTTCTATTTGACACAAACAATTTTCCCTCCCTCCGTCCCCATCCCCACCTCTCCTCCATTTCTATAAATGAATTGTCTGGTGCCCTAAAGTTCTTACTTGAGCTCTCAAGGTGATAAGCAAGTTGCCTAAATAAAAGCTCATTTATGGACTCTGCTTCTGCACAGAGAGAGGGAAGCATGGTGCACAGCAGATCACCTTGTGAATGCCTCCTTGGATTGCTGTAAGGGTATATGTATCCAATAGTGCAGAAAATGGCCAGCAGTGCTTCCAGTGGAGCTTAACTTTTAGCTGTTATAGGTCATTAGCAGGGCTTTAACTTCTGTGCATCTGGCTAAATCACTGCAGATGTTCATTTAAGATAGCAAGACTTTAAGTTGGATCAGTGTCGTTCCAGCAGCGTTTATCTGGGAAAGATGCAAATTGTGCTACGAAGCTGGCAGTCCAGTGCATCTTGGGTTTCCCAGGAACAAAGGCAGAGTGGTTCACTCGCTGTTCCTCACTGTAGTTGCCAGGGCAGATCAGGTGATGTCTGAATAATACTGCGTGTGTAGGAGGTAGGGGGATCCACTTATCACGTTGGCCAGACATTGACATCCACACCCAAATGACTAATATGAACTTGGTGCAACTCTCTGCAGTTCAATTCATTTAAATACTTTATCTACCAATCCTTTTCATCTTGAGAGTTTGTTCTGGAGGTCACTGCATTCGCCTCCAATTACTGTAGCCGGCTCATTGATACACCTATCTTCTGAATGTCGGTCCGTGTCTGTTACAAACTGCTCGTTGTAGGCATTTATAACAAGGATGCCTCGCTTTGAAGAGCCAAACTTTCATTCTGCGCAAATGGCGACAGCAAAATGTATATGCGGACTACTTTGTGTGCATGCTTTCAGTGTGCGGCGCTGGATTGTTTGGATACACATTCTTTTTGCAAAGTAGCGTATGTATATGTGCATGTATCTTTATATCAACAGTTGACCAGTGTAGGTTAGAACTGGGTGTGTATGTGATATTTCTTCACACAAGCACCATAAAAACAAAGGCCTCATTTGGAGATGTTGCCCTGCAAACCTGCGTTCAGTAGTACCTGCCACGTGGGATTCTCAATGATAGGTCTCCGTGCTGAACGGAGGTGTGCCTATTTAACAGAAATGAGACGGAGGTGCACTGCCTTGTCCCAGGACATGCAGCAAGTCACCAGCACAGGGAGGAATATTGCCCAGATTTTACTCTTCATCTAATGCCCTACCAGTTGGACTGTACTGCCATTCAGGATAAGTCATTCATGGAAGTTAAGGGAGGATGCTAAAAAAAAAAAAAAAAAAAAATAATTGGAATGACAGCCAAGCTAAAATCTTCTCATTCTGCCCAAGTGAGAAATTGCTGTCATGCATTTGTCTCTCCTCAGACAGACAGTGCCACCCATACCTGTGCAGAATGGGGCATTGCAAGTGCAGCTTCTTCTGGCAGCTGACCTCCATTCTGTGACTGGGAAGGAAGGACTTTTATATTTTAAGACCATTTCCTGAGCAGAGTTCATTGATAGGCAGTGTGGTCATTAGCTTTATCTGCTTAGTCCTCCTGGTTAGGAAAGGTTTTCTGTTATCAGAGTCCATTAGAAGTTCTTTTGAAAGTGCAAGTTGAACTTCGATATCAAGAGCCACCTGAGAAGGGACGTGTGGTGAGCTTGAGGCTATAAAACGTCAGCTCTGTTGCTTCATGCTCATATGGATGTAACTCTGGTGAAGCCTGTAAGACTGTGAAATGACGGCGGCATCCAACTGGAGTAATGGAGGGGTGAGCCGCGCACTGAACTGGCTAGGCAGCTTGAGTCCCTAAGACCAGCTTTGGTGGGGGACCCATCTGCGTAACTGAAATAACGATTCTGAAAACCTAATATTAACCTTTAAAAATAGATTGTGCGTCACTTTTTGGCCAGGAATGTTGACTAGACCATCCCATTAAAATGATCGTACAGAAAATGTTCTTGGAAAAAATGTATAGAACCATACAGAAAAATGACCTAGTTGGCCACTTGCATATATGCTTGTGATAGCTGCCTATACAGACTATGCACGCATCGGTGCTTGCTTGTAGTTTAAGACCTCACAGGCCTCATTTTGCCTAGTCGTTTATACTAGAATTTAATGCTCAGCTCTGAATGGCAGTATACGACAGCTTCATTTGGTGGCATTTTGCATGCAAGGTGTACCTTGATACTTTAGAGTTAGGTAATATAATTACAGGATTAAATATTAGCAGAGGCAGAGACTGCTAAGAAGTACCTTTGGCAGAAGGCCAGGGGCAGCTGGACATTGTCAGAGGCACGGGTCTCGAGCTTTGGATCTAGTTGGCTCAGCTAGTTGTCCCACCCTTAGCTTCAGAGTTTGGAAACACTTGGTAAACCTAGTCTTCCCCATTAGTCCCGACTAGTACAGCCTGCCCTGTATGTGCAGCAGTCCGCCCTCAGCATCCTCCAGATGGAATGGCAAGTCAGCTTGCCTTGCCAGTGTTCAGCTGACCGTGGGGTTTCCTGCTTTTGCACGTAGATCGTTTAGGTGCAGGATGCAATTGAGGTAAGCTTTGCAGCAGCTCTTCTGCCTCCGAGAGAGCAAGGATGCAGTAAGGTTGGTAATTCGAGACTTCCTTGCAGCCCAGTGCAATTTAAATATATAATCTGCCCACAGCAACTGCAGTCAAGGGGAAGCATTATGATCATCTTCTCTTCATTGATTGCTTAGTTTGTACAGCACGTGCACCGGTGTGAGCTTCATTTTAGTCCAGTGTCCCTCTCCCCTTCCACTAGCGTGGAGTGTGTGCCACCTTTTTCATCCCACTCCTCCCTGTTGCCCTTCAATTGCACGTTTTGGCAGAAGGGCTGAGTCTGACTCTCAGCAGTCAGTGGTACTGCAGGAATTCGCCATTTAGAAGCACTTGAGATGAGATAGGAGCCTGACAATAAATCAAAGGCTTTACATTGGCCAAGTCAGTACCCATTCTTTGCCAGGAAAAGAGGGGTAGGGAGTGGGGAAGAGGGGAAGGACAGAAACAAATGCCTCAATGCAGTTTAATATATACGCTTGCGTTTAATCCTAACGGGACTCCAAGCACTTTGCAGAGTACTTATCTGCTTTGCAAAAGAGTTATGTCCTCTGCCACTGAAATGCAGCCAATTGGGGGGGGAGGAGGTGCAGGGGAGTGGTAATGAATGCATGAGCAAACAAGTGTGGGCAGGTAGTACATCCACCTAGAAACCTTTGGGAGACCTGGGGTAAGGGCAATAAACTATCCAAGACTTGGAAAGTTCCATGGGACCTTTTATAACTATATCACCTTTATTGCCCCACGTGCGAGTTCAGTGGCCCAGTACAAGGTAATGTGTTGAGGCATTGAGCTGCCAGAGATGCACATGCACTGAGGATGTGGCTCACTGTTGGCCAGGCTCCTGTGACTAGTCTGAATACTGAATCATAGGTTCCCCATTTCCCGTGTTCAAAAAACAGTTGATGTTCCAAAAACTGGTTCTGTTGAGCACTTGACCTAATGTCGAAGGTCAGCTGATCTCTCTCTCTCTCTCTCTCTCTCTCTCTCTCTGGATATATTGCAAAAGAAATAGGTGGGTCTCTTTTACTGTTAGCACATTTAATAACTGGTAAGATCATTGTAAGGTCAACTGGTTATTACGTCTTTGACGGTTATTACATCTTTGACCAATTAATTGTTCTGGCCAGCTCAACTGATGAGGTACAGTGTCCCAGATTTTTTTATATCTAGAACCAAACTACAGCACCACCCTTTTTCATCAACCTAATTTCTGAAGGAACAAGGAAATCTCCTTCAGGAAATCCCAGAGCAGCTGTTCATCGTGCTCACACAAAACTGCAATGAAATTACCTTGCCCAACAACAGCAGCAGTTTGTAGCGGTGAGTAGTTGGCAGACTTTGGCCTGTTTCTAGGATACAGGGGTAATGATCATTATTTTACACATCCGTGCAGTCTTGCTCAGCACGTGAGACCTGTTGTCCACAGATGACTTTCTCTGCAGTCACCTGACTTTGCATGGACGTTAAGGTTTGCTAACTGCAAACTTACAGCAGCCATGAAAGTGATCTGCAAAGGCTGGGCCAATGGGAGGAAGTAAGGGGCATGATGTGACATGGCTACAGCCTTCAGTGTCCATCTATATGGAAGTGCAAAGAAATACAGATGTCAAATAAAGGCAGTGGCATGCAGCCCCTTGAAAAAGCTGGTCTGTTATGGGTTTCAGGGGTTTTGAGGTTTGGTTGGTTTGTTGGGTTTTTTTTTTTTTTTCAGGTAATAGAGGAAAGAAGCACCCCATCATCTCACTTTGCTTCCTAAAACAAAGCAAGCCCATGCGTACTGCTGTTTTGGTTTTCAAAGCATTTCACAAATATATTTCTTAGCTCTGTGAGGATATGGGCGTGTATTTGAAATTTGCATGCTGTAGAAAAACGCGTTCTGCTTTTGCTCGTAGGATATTAAATAACCTGCTTGACAGTCCGCAGGTGAAGGACTCTGAAAATGCAGGATTATGGACGAAAAGTGAATTAAACCTGTGCTATCCAGTGATAGTCAATGTTCTACCAGTTATCGTGCATCTAAACAGAAATCCAGTAATGACCTCTGCACGGCTCTGTGGGGCATCAGTGGAGAAGCTGAGGCTGGAACCTAGGCTTATTTCTGTTCCTTTATTTAATTTTTTTAATAAGATTTAAAAAAAATAATAATTTAAAAGCCCTAGTTTTTTTTATGAGGAAGGGAGCTATAATGGATCTTAAGGTTATCAAACGGATATGCTTTTCTGGCACGTTTTTCTTTTTGAGGTTGCCTCGGAAACCTTTCTTGGAACAAACTCTTCAGTGGAAGCGGGCAGAAGCAAGCAGTTCTGAGAACGAATTGCATCTACATCATGCAGCACAGCTTCCTTTTCTTCAAGTTTCCAATCGTGGACATTTTAAGAGACTGGTCAACATCGCCCCCATGTCTGAGATTTAATGATATTTGTTTGGCAGGGACTTTTCCAACTTTACCTAGAAAAGAGCTAACCCGAAACCCAGCACTTGTGGTTAGCCAGCTTCCGGCAGTGGCTTTAGTCAGTTCATCTGTTATAAACAGAGGAAGCTGCTACTGTGACGGGAAGAGGGAGCTGACTGCACAGCCAGATCGTGATGCTTCGGCTTGTGGGAGTACCACAGCAGACAGTACATAACGGCATTGGTATGCGAGATGCCAGGAGTGGGGGGGAAGGGAGGAAGGTGTGCAGGCAGGGAATCAAATCAGGAACAAAGCTTGAAATGTATGGCTCATTTAGTGCATTTTAAAAAGCTCCCAAGTCTTTGGAGAGACAGAACCTTACATCTTCTATTCGGTAGACACTGGGGGTGCTCTGTTAAAGTTCACCAGAAACTGGATCAAGATATAAATCTCTTATTCAACCTTGAACAGAATTTCTCTCTGAAAACTGGATACTGCCGGGAGATGCACAAGGTAGAGGCTCTGTTGCATACGGTATAACACAAACTGCAGTCCTCCAGACAGGCCAAGCTTTCCAGCAACAAACCTTTCCATACCCCTTTTAGTTTTGGTTTCATTTGTGGTATCTTCATTGTCCCCTTTTTTTTTTTTCCTTTTTTTTTTTTAAATAAGGGGTATTTGGGCATAATTCTAGATACAGGTAGGACCCACTACAACTGTATCTCAGAGTTGTTTTGTTTTGTTTTGTTTTTTCTTTGGGGGCAAGGGGAGGTTCAAAAGGGAATTTGTTGGGTTGTGTTTTTTTTCTCCAAGAGTCATCGGAGAGGCTATGCATAAATTTCAACTATTATTCCTAATCTAGCTGCCTTGCAAAGGGTTCATGACAATAATATGGAGTTAAGAGCTTTTTGGGGAAATGAAGGGGCCAGTTTTACCAGCATCGCAACGTGTTACTATGGTTTGTCCCTTCAGCCTTTCATTGCTCGATACTATCAGCCAGACTGTTTGAATGGACCTTTGGGGCACTGACACACGTGACACTGTCACACGATCAGCCACTGAAAGCACTCTACAGACATGAACTTACAGACATGCACATCCTTACAGAAGTTCATGGCTGCAGGGTGCTTGAAAAGGGCCCAATCCCATGACACTCTGAACCCTGATCCCGGTGCTGTCCTCAGAATGGGAGGGGGGGAAGGGAGCAGAGGAAGATGGGTTTGGGGGCACTGGAGGGTCGGGCATTGAAGCCCCCCTCCCTACCCCTCTGAGGCTCTTCCCCTTTCTCCTATTCTGAAAACAGTGCCAGGGCTGGGAGAAGGGAAGGCCAGGCTAGTGGTGAGCAGCTACACACTCACAGATGCTCTAAAGTGCAGCTTGATTCCCCCAACCCCTGTGAGGGATCTCTGTAACTCACGGCACTTTGTGCGAAGCACTATGAGTTACAGCGGGGTGCTGCACTTCTGTCTGCACCTTTTGATCCCAATTCAGTAGCAACTGGATGCTACCAGATAAATTCTGACCTTGGGCCAGATATACAAGCTGTGTGTAATTAAGCAGCGGTGAAGTGGTTAAGCTATATAAAACTGATTGCCAACATATGGCAACTATGCTGCTCTGGTAAGGATAGCTGTCTAAACAGAATTCCTACATATCCTGTTAACCCTTTGCAGTCATTCTCAGAATATTTTTCAGCATACAGATTACATCATGATAAAAGTGTTGCCAACTGCTGGCTTGAAAACATGAGTCATACCCTTGAAACTTGTGAGATATTTACAAAAACAATAAATCTTGGGCTCTTTTAAGCCTTCAGAGCTCACGTAGGTCATAAGTTTGATTTTTTTTTTTTTTTTTTTTTTTTTTTTTTTAACTTGACAACCTCTAGGGCTAGACATACACTACTTTAAAAGAGAAGAAAGATTCTCACTGACTCACCTGATTCCGGGAGCTGGAGCTTTAAAAGAAACACGAAAACACTAAATATTATGGATCTTCTGCTAAAATCAGAAGTTAGCAACACTTTCAGTTCAGTTTCTCCACCCGTTTGTGGTCATACAGACCAGCTTTCCTGTCTAGTGATCAAATTACAACCCTGTAGCACTTGCAGCTATCACTAATGCTAACGTTGCACAGAAAGATTAGAAAAGTTTACTATGTTTGTAACATCTGTTAGCAAAATTTAGCAGATAAGGACAAATTGCTGTTTGCAGTCTTTTCCGCCGCTCCTCCCTTCTCCTTTGGGTAGTCGGCTCTTTCAGGAAACAGTTGTCTAGAGATTTGCAGAGTCGTTTGGAGATGACGTGGAAGGAAGGAGGGAAAAATTGTGGGTGACTGGACGTGGAGCCTGGTCAGCATTCGTATTAAAAGCCTGTCCTTCCCTGCCACCTTCCACTAGCTGGGAATTCCTTCCCCGATTTGCAAGACCTCGGGGCCTTATGCTGGTGGAGAGTCTAGGCTACCTAGAGAGAGAAACATGTCCATGGTATAAGGCAGTGTGGGGAGGAAGATGCTTGTGGTCATTTCAGTTTGTGTTGGGAGGAGAAGCATTTAGTGGCTGAGATGCTGGGCTTCAGAGTACAAGTGAGGCCAACATCCTCCCCCAAGCTAGGATGGTTGTTACCACTGGAGGGGAAGGAGTATTATTGCTGATGACTCTGGTTTAAATCCTAGCTGGGATTGTGATCAGTGCATTAACCTGAGCATTTTTCTGAAGCCCACCATCCCTTGGCACTCCTGTGTTCTTTCATTGGCATGGACTGGAGAGCGTCCTTTGAACGGAGAAGGGAAGCTTGACCTCCTCTGGCAGCGCAGCTTCTGCCTCGCATCACAAGGGAGACCTAACTCATGCCTTTCACTGCCTGAGGAACCACTGGCAGCTCTAAGATAACTGCTTTAGGAAGATGGTGCCTGGCACGATGTCTGACCTATGGAAGAGTATCATTTGGTGTAAATCTTTCCAGGATGTGCACACCTACCCCAGCTGGAGCAGCTCTCTGATTTAGAGTAATACAGAGGCTGCTGGGAAGGAAGGAGGGTTGAATGAGAGGGTTAAGGTTTGGGGAGCAGCATAAATAGGGGAGAAGGATCTGCAGAGCAATGAAAAATAGATTTTGCCATGGAGAAAGGTTAAAATATTTTTCTGTAAACCCGTTGCAAAAGCTTCCGATGTAAAGTCCCGTCGGGAGGACGGGGAGGGAACAGGGTGACTTGTACTCAGTGTTACTAAGCCACACTGACTGAACTTTGGGTTGGAGCGAAGTGGATTTGGTAGGACAAAACGCGTTCACCTGGTTTTGTTTAGGGTATTGATCGTCGTAGAACTGGCTGAGACCTCATAGTGCAAGGTCAGTCTCCTGTTCTTGCAAGAACCAGGTCACAGGACTCCGTGCATAAACTGCTTTTGTCTATGGAGGCATTTTTATTACCTTGTTCCTCTCTTGGGTGGAACTTCTGTGTTAAAAATGTGTCCCCAGTGTGAAAGTAAGACTAGATGAAGTAGGAAACCAGTTCAGTGCAACTTGACGGTGTCAATGTGAAGCACGCTTCCCTTGTGCTTTTTGTGGCTTTCTCTTACACTGCTGCTTTGTGTGTGACATCATCGCTGTGTACTTCTTGAGGTGTCCTGAAAGCAATTACTTGTAAAGTTTTGGGATCACTCATAAGTCTGACCTAGAACTGCTAATCTACGCAACCCCTTGACCTGGGAGAATTCAGATCAGAGTCTAGATTCAAACAGCTAACCAGAAGGTGGGCTTTTCCATGGAAAAGTTTAACTTTTCATAAAGAGAACAAACTATTTCTAAGAACAAGAATTTTTTTTTTAATAGTTGGAAAGTAGCGGGGGGGTTTTGGCTAGAAAGTCTAAATCCTCCACAGCAAACACTAGTTGTTTGGTCCAGTTTTGTATAGGTAGACAAAACCCTCGTTTTCAGCTGACTATTTTTGACCAGCACAAATTCAGTTCCAAACGGCTTGAGAGCACGCAGTGCACATTCACCTCAACCATGCGCTTTCGAAAGGTATTTAATAGCAGGCCACCGTGAGGAAGCCACATTGACATACCCTACATGTCCCTGTAGCTTTAAATTCTGTTCATTTGGCTGTGGCAGCAGCTTTTGGATTAAACCACTATCATAGGGCTTGGGCAGGGTAGCTCAAGGAAGAGTCGGGTGCATCTCAAGACGGGTCGCACAACTTGATGAGAGCAGATTCCTAAACTCTGGCAGCTGATTCCTAGGCCTGCTTCATGCTTCTCTAGTCTTACTATGGCTACTCTTACAGTACAGCATTATATAATGTGGTGACATATACCCAGTTTTTAAGGGTGAGGGGAGTGTAGCACCAGGAAAGGAGAAGGCTATAATACAAAGCTTTATTTTTACACAGCCCTTACAAATCTCAAGTACCTTGCTGCAGCTATGAGACTGTCTGAGGAGGCAGTTATGCAACAAGGTTGAAAAGAAAAGAAAGAAACCTGAAAGACTGAAGTATAAAAGGCCCGTGACTTGGAAGAACTCTTGGGATAGCGCTGAAGGGCAGCAGGCACGCAGACACACATGTGCAGGCTTTTTTTTTTTTTTTTTTTTCCAGCACTAACTGCCTCCCATCTGAATTGCAGGAAAGAAACCTTGATTGGTTCCCTAGGATGCGTGCCATGTCGCTCGTGAGCAGCGATTCCGAAGGGGAGCAGAACGAGCTGAGAAACCTGCAGGAAAAGCTCGAATCTACCATGAAACTGGTTACCAACTTGTCTGGCCAGCTGTCTGAGCTGAAAGACCAGGTAAGGAAATTCCAGGCAAATGCAGCTGCCAGGAAGGATTAACAATGAGTAAAATCTCAGTTCAGTGGAGAGCTGGATGCTTCCCAAACCAGCCAGCACTTCCCGCAAGACGGAGTGCGACAAAGGCAGGTGGGCTTCGGATGTTTATAGTTCAGTGCAGGAGTCGACGGCATTTTTGGCCGGAGTGCCAAAATCACCCCAACCTCCACCCACGTCTCAACTGGGCGTGCTAGAGATGGGAGAGCCACAAGGGACCCACTGCTCGTTGCTGGTGATGGCTGCACGCGTGCCTCCCGGTGGACGGTGGGGGAGGGGCGGTGGTGTGCTGCCCCAGCCCCTACCCCGCTACGCGCTGCGAGCTCCATGTGCACTCCCGCCTCCACAGAGCCCCTGCAGCTGTCTGCAGCCTCCCAGCTGCAGCCGGCCCGGGCTCTGGGCAGCTGCTGGTAGTTGGCTGTGGCGTGCCAAGAAATATGTCCTTGCCTGCCACGCTGTAGCGCACATACCAGGGGTTGCCAATCCCTGCTTTAGTGGACTCTACAATGTGTAGAAGTCCCTCCGTTTTCTGCTGATCCCAAAAACTATCTAGGGCAGAGGCAGGCAGAGTCTGGCCCGCAGGCGGGATTGGGCCTGCAGCGGACTCCATTTCCCGGCAGCCCCTGCCCACATTGCTGCAGCTGGTTTCCATGGAGACCCCAGGAGCAGCTGAGCTGTAACAGCATGGGATAAGGGTTTCCATGGAGACTGGCCCCAACAGTGCTGGCAGGGCATGTGGCTGGGCAGGGAGCTGCTCTGGGGCCAGGATCTTGTGGTGTGGTGTGGTTTGGTTGGAGCCAGGGCAGAGATGTGATCCATTGACCGCAGGCAGCAGGTTGTGGCTCTGCCCCAGCTCCGGACCACGCTGTCACCACCACAAGGCCCCAGCCCCAGAGCAGCTTCCTGCCCAGCTGCACGCCTTGCCAGTGCGGCTGGGGCCAGTTTCCATGGAAACTCTGGGCCCGCACTGTCACAGCCCCGCTGTTCCTGGGGTCCCCATGGAAACCAGCTACAGCGATGCAAGTAGGAGCTGCTAGGAAATTGAATTCCAGCTGCCAGGCAGATCCACCATTTTGCCCACCCCTGATCTAGGGTTTTAGTGGGGGGGTTTTGGTTTTATTAAATCCAGAATTTGAGGAGACAAGTAAGTGGTACTGGGAATGCTAGCAGAGCTGCATGTGCTCTGACTTGCCCATCTCTTGAAAGTCAAGCTTGTATAAGAAGGAGAAAACTGAAGGAGCAGAAGTTTAATTTGCTAACCTGTGGAACCTGTGCCAGTATGGGCGCACACAACCCCTTTGTGTGGCATGCAGCAGATGAGGGCAGGGAGAAGAGCATAGAGCAGTATATCAATCAGCCAGGGAAAGGGACTGGCAAGGCACTCGAGGAGGGAGCAGGGCTACCCTTGTGGTACACCTGCCACAAAAAAGTTTAGCCTTAACTGATTTATACCAAGGCCAGAGTTGTGAGCCAAATGGGCTGGGTTGAGTTTTTACCCTGAGGGTATAGCCCCAGCAGCCAGGTAGGTGCTGCAGCCTGGAGCTCAAGGTAGACTGCAAAACCCACCTGGGAAACTGGATAGACACCCAAGCAACTAGATGACATTGAGCTTCATGCTCCCGTCTGCACGGCTGCCTGGGCTGGTCTGCACTACGCAGTTTTGCCAGCAAAGCTTGTATATGAGCGAGATTGCACTTAACGCTTTTCTGTGGGGGCAGCACCCCTCTTACCTGCCAGCACTGGGAATAGCACTGCTTCTCCCAAGTGTGGAAGAAGGCTTCTCTCCCCACATCTGACAGCTGAAGTCTAATGTAGATGCCCCCACATCTTCTGCTAGCTGTTATGGTTCCAGAGGCTGCTTCCTTCCTGGGGAGCACTTCATACCTTGCCAGCACAGCTGCTGTGTGGAGCGGTCAGCTGTGTAGATGTGCTTGTACTCGGTCGGATAGTTTCCCTGAGGGGGTTGCTGTCTGCTATTGGATGTTCTGGCAGCAGAACCAGCTTAGGGTAGACAAGCGTAAGCTACTTTGCATACGCCTGCAGAAGCTACTGTCCCACTTGCAACTGCAGTGTAGATGTCCTGTGCACTACCGTGTAGACGAAACATCCTGCATCGCATCACCTCGTACACATTTATTCACTGCAGCTTCAATTTAAAATATCTTCTCTGCAGCAGATCTTGCTGCTGCAACACTCAGCTTTGGCAATAAAAAGCTGCCACTGAGAGCTTATGTTAACTTCTTTGTTCCAGCTCCTTCCTATGCGTAATGATTGCAGCTGTTTTTTTAAATAGTTCAAGCTGTATTTCTTTTTAGAAATATCACTGTTTCCTGCAATGGAGTGTGCTGGTATATGGCACAATGGTATGTTGAACAATAATGTGAACTGCAAGTAGTGTGGAGGATGAACCTTTGTGAACTGTTTGCCCAGTGTGTATTTATATTTTTAGTCTCTTGGTGGGGCTTGGTTTATTAAACGTTTGGTATGCAGCTGATTCCAAAAAAGGACCGAAACCTCCACATGACCTTTTAGTGACCACTGTCATGCTTACTTCCTAACCGAGGTATTTATGGTTACATCACCTGTACAGCACGGGTGAAGAGAGGCCCAGTGTGCGACTCGGCCTAATGGGGTATCTGATAACTTACCTCTTCTGCCGAGTACTGGCTTCGGTGCATTGGCTTTTTCAACGGTGACCTGAATAAGGCTCCTCAGCACCTCCACTCCCATTTTCTACCTCCATTTTCCCCATGTAAATGGCCTCAAAAAGAATCCTTTGTATTTTTGTAGACTAGGCCTCTTCCCATTTTAGGTTGTACTCCACTTCCATCCGAACAAATGGCATTTCCCAAGCAAGCGTGACGGCCAGTGCGTGTTTGCTGCGGGCTATAGTGGGGGAATACTGCTGTCATGAGATTAAATAAGTGTTTGGATAAAACTATGTGACTCTTATCAGTAGAAGGGAATCTTGGGAGACATTTTTGGACCATATTAATGCCAGATATGGGATATGAACCCATGTACCATAGCTCTTTCGTATATTGTATGTGAAGTGCCAAATTGTAAAGGGAGAAGTGCACTAGCTTGTTAGAAATCTGTATATAGCATCAAACTTAACACTGTGCGTCTTCACTGAGCTGTGACCTCAACTGCGGGGCCTGGCCAGTCCAGGGTTTTAAGTCTATATGTTGAGTGCAATTCATTGCTGCTCCTTGCACAGTGGGGTTGCACAGGGCATAAGTAGCCAGTGGAGATAAGTCGTTGCCTTTTCAACTGTTAAGCTTCCTGCAGTAGAAGAGTTGACATGGTGACTTTCTCTAGTACTAAGCTGTACCTAGCAAATCCTCCTTGAGTGCATTTACATGAGATGTTTATTGCGGTTGCTTAATTTAGTTCCACAGTAAGACCATCGCCATCTATGCTTGTGGTGCTATTAATTACTTTATACCATCTTCACAATAGTACTGCCAGACACAAGTACTATCCTACGGTTGAGTTATTTACTCTGCCACAACGTATGTAGATGCTGATGGGGCTGGCTGGCGTGTGAGGGTACTTTCATTGTGGGGGCTGCCTACTGGCTAGCTCCTCGTTGAAGCACCTTCACACCCCAGCCAGCCCCTCGGCAGCATGTTGAGCTAGGTTGGAGCAGCCCCAGGCTGGCAGGCTGACCCCTGATTCCCCCTGCCAGCCAGGGCTGTGCCACCCCAGCCCAAGGTGCTGCAGTCCTCGGCACATGTGCAAACAGTATGCCGAGGAGCAATAAACTCCAGCACGAATGCACCGGAGTTTATTCAGGTGCATTTTTTGCGTGTGTAAGCATTACCCCTTGAGAAATAATGCTGCAAGGTTCCTCCAAGTTACGCACGGCAATGCTCGACTTCCAAGCATCTGGCTCCTAGACCTATACCCACAGCACAGAGTTAGACAGTGCATGGAAGAGATGGACTAGCCAAAAAATCTTCATGCTGCGCAGAGCACCCTCAAGAGCTACCCAGCAAGAAATGCAAAGCACTCAGGTGCAGGAAACAGTGAGATATTCCCTCTCTTACATAAGCAGCTGTAAGCTGTCTTTGAAAGAGCAGAGGAGTGGCTTGCTTACTGAAGTGTACGCCTCACAGGAAGAGGTGGCACTGGTGTCCACCTGGTTATGTAACAGCTTAGTGATTAGAGTATGTGCCCAGGAAGTGCAAGGCCTAGATTTTTGGCCCTCTTCAACCTGAGGAAATTGAACCCTCCACTTCCTGCTTTCTAGCAGTGCCCTGGCCACCCATCTACAGACTAATTTAGGCGGAGGCCCCCTCCACACCCCCTGTTGAAGCAGGGCCATAGAGCAGACAAGCGTTCTGGGTAATCACGGGGCAAGGAGAGCAAGCAAGAAGGGGCTATGACTAGCTTCGTGATTATGGCAATACTTAGGAGGGAGGAGTTCAGGTTTTTAGGTCAGTGGCCTAGATGCAAGAGGAGGGGCGGCAGGTACTCAGGTGTCCCACCTCTGCGGGAGGTGCTCCAATGTCTAGGTCATTATATAATAAGGTGAGTGGCACCACATCCTCCTCCTCCTCCTCCTCCTCTTCTGCATGGTTGAATGGAGTGCTGTGTGCCTCGCTGAGCTCAGCACTGAGCACATTGCACACGGCTGTGCCAGTGTCTGAGTCCCAGTGGGGCTTAGGCAGGGGTGACCTACCTAGCTGGTCTGACCAGGGCATGTGTGGGCATACATAGAAAGCAGAAGTGCAGGCCTTCAAATCCAAGAGGGCAGTGTCTGATTTTTAATATTTTTTTTGACTCGGTCACTGAGCAGGGCTTTGTGGATTACAGTTTTTGGACACGCTACTTTAAATCCTGTTTCTAAGGCCCCTAAATATTCCTTTGGGCCCAGCCCCTCATCTCTGCAGGAGGGTGTTGGCCAAGAAGCTAGCTGCCCCCTTCCCCTCCGTGTGCTCTGCCCTTCTGAGAAGGGTCAAGTACTGTCCCTCTTGCCATCGCATCCCTCCCAGGACTGTTCAGAAGTATAGAGAAGAGAGAGAAGTCCAGCTACTTGCTAGGTTATTTTGAGTTCAGACACCACTTCCTGTGCCCCGTGGTCGTGGTTACTTTTCTGTTTGCTCTTTGATCTATAGTGTATGGCTTAATACACACCATGCAGCTGTTTTGACACTTTGCCTGGAAACAATTATGCTAGATGTGTCCTGTGTCTTCCAGTTAAAGGGTCTGACTCAGTAGTCTGCAGTCCAGGAGAGTCTTCCCATCCGCTTCAGCCAGCTTTGGATCCGACTCAAAGTGCACTTGGTCCTCCAGTGTGAACTCTTGGCTGCCAAAGCAAAAAAACCCAAAAAACCCCACCCTTCTACTCTTTCTGAAAGCAAGACCAGAGGATGTAGCATTGAGAGACTTATTTCGCTGCAAAGCAGAGGAAACCAGCTACGTTTATGCGGTGATAGCTTTTAGGAATTCCCCTAAGTACGGTCATTGAGAGAAGCCTGCTCGAGTTGCAAGATGCTCCGATTATGCGACACAGCTAGGGCATTTCTCTTCCTTTAGTAGGAACAACCGTCTCCAGGAAGAGGAACTAGCTCAGGGATTTTTTTTTTCCCCTTTAAATCAAATAAAGGGCAACCCTCTCATTCATTTGCTTTGTGAGCAAATTGGTCCAGTAGGTTCCTAGGGACTGAACTCTCATTTTCACAGCAGTTGTGTGTGTCCACTTTGAAAGTCTCTTTGGTATAACACAACAATCAAAACGTACCAGGAACCATTAAACTCTCGGCTGCTTTGAACTCATTGCAGATGTACAGAAAGGATGATGTCATGCCTGTGGCAGCCTCTGTGGCCTCGGGAGGTCCTTTCCCGTACTATGTTCCTACGTAACAGACATTACAGCTATTGGCTTTTGAAAGAGTTTCTCTCATTAAGTCCATTGATAAAGATGAAAACAACTTCATCTTTTTTGGCTTAGGCTGTTCTGTGTCTCTTCCACCGTACACCAGTGTCAGAACAGTACCATCCCATCTGTAGGTTTCACTTCTTTTTTTTTTTCACCTTGCATTCAGTTGGATTCTTTTTCTATTCAGAAAAATCTCCTTTTAATGACCCTTGCATCAACATTTCAGTTGGTCAAATGAAACCCAAAAAAATAGCATTTACAGACCATTTTCACTCTTCTCCCTCCCCCAACCCCTTTATTTTTCCACTTTTATTGTATGATCTGTCCTGTGAATAGCTGTTTCAGTTCAGGTCCCAGTCCAAATCTTGTCCTCTCTGAAAGCATATCTTGTATTACTTTGCCCAGGGGGTCTGATTTAAGATGAACAGGTTGTTTTTTTTCCTTTGGATTTCATACTTGATTTCAAACTCCCATGTAGCCTTGAGGTATCTACAGGTTAGTGTAGGGACCTGAGCTGGGACTCTTGGGTTCTATTTGCAGTTGTGCCGCTCCAACATTTACAGCATCCAGCTCCATCATTCAGCTCCAGTTGTCCACGATGAAAGCTGGATTTGAGACATTGATTAAATAATACTTCATGGAGATGAATGAGAGTAAATAGCGTCTGAAATGCTTTTCACCCTTCCAGTAGAAGATGGTAGTATATGGATATTTCTGACTTGTTCAGGGCCATCTAGTCTGGCTGGCTCATCTTCCGCAACGAACTCCAAACATAATTATTTAAAGTTTGATTTTTTTTTTTTAATTTTTATTTATTTATTTATTTATTTTTTTGAAAAGGAGAATTTATTCACTGTCTCTGAACTTATAGATTTTATGCAAATCTGTTCAGGTACATTTATTGGTAGAGAGCTGAAAATGCAAACATGCTATCCATTATCCTGGCATTGATTACTCTCCAATCAATTATTTTAGTTGGCATTTGAAGTCGAATGTCTCAAATGAAAAAATTTAACTGATAAACAACCTGGGTCCTTGTGTGAATACATGCTCTTGCTGCTATAAGTATTGTGCGTTTTAAGATCAGCTCGGATGCAAAACAAGACGGTAATAATTCCCAAATAAAAGGAAACTGGTGAAGAGCTGATATTCTAGTTTAATGAAGAATTACTGTCAGATGAATCTGGTTCTGAATTTAAATCTTGATAGAATAGGAGCAATATCTGAAAGCCCGTTGTTTGTATCTCTCTATGATGTAACTCCTGTTACTGTATTAAGGTAACCCTCTGAAATGGGAGAAGACTTAAAGTACTTAGAGATGCGATAGGCTTGTTTTTATTAAGAATCAGCATGCCGGGTCTGGGGGAAGAGCAACAGAAGTAGAAAAGGGCTGTGGCTGTTTTCATGCGGTAACCACAGTGCCATTGGAAATGAATAGGGATGGAGGGGTTCAAGAACTTTTGATGCAAGACACAAAAATTGCAGCCCGTGCACTAGTACAAGAGGTGTGGCTCCACCCAGGCTGGCAAAGGCAAAGGATCAGCTGGTGTGATCACAGGTGGGGGCAGAGTTTTTATTTCCTGTAAAGGCTTCCTCCGGCTTTTGACAAGTTGCTTCAGGCCCGATCCCAGAGATTCACAACACCTGCAGCTCTTGTAAGTCACGTTGATACAAGTGACTTGCTCTCCCAGGTGGCCTCTTGCTGAAATATGCTGTGTTGCTTCACATCTGTGACCTCCAGACCCGGAAGATGTGTTGCCACAGAACTATGGTACTATGCACGCAGGTTAATTTAGCTGTGCATCTCAGCAGAGCGAATAGGACTAGAGACCATGCAAATGTAGCTATAGCATTTCTGCTAAGTTAGCTGGGTTAGCTTTAACTAAACTACAGGTTAAAGTTAGTCCACATTTCAGCAGGGTTCTAGCATGGTGCTGGGAACAGGTGAAAGGACACAGGTGGATTATGGCTTTTCCAGGTCCTGAACTCCAAAATGAAAGATTGTGATCTTGCTATTTCTCTACTAGTCCTGCCCCTTTTCTTAGCT
>NW_005842204.1:302785-322338 GCF_000455745.1 Alligator sinensis | reverse complement strand
CTTTCCCTAGTCATTTTACTTCATTTGGTGGGAATTATGAATGACAAATATTCCTAGTTTATATTAGGAAATGTATACAAGTTTATATTTATAGGAAATTTATGTAAGTTTCAGACTCAAGATCCTGAAGTTTTGATGTACAGACCTACTTGTGCATAAGAAACAATGGAACAGGCTCTTGTCTGTCCCATTGCTTGCAGTATTGCTTCACATGTAGGCTCTGCCAAGTCAGAAGTAATGGTTGCATTCTTCTAACTAAAGAGCTGAAGTATTCGCGTGAACTCCCTCCACACAGTTGGGTATTTCCAGACTGAGAAGGATTCTCCAGACACAAACTATCCTTCCTTTTTCCCCAAGCAAATAATGGAAACAATGGACCATCTACAGTGAAGCCCCAGCAACCGGAAGTTTTTGCAGGCTGCTGTCTGGGTTAACATCATGCCAGTCATGTTGCCTTTTTTCAGAGAACAGTTTTTAATTGCAAAACACTTGCATCAACTCAGAATGCTCAGTCACATGAGCAAATTCGCAGACTTCCCCAGTGGGTTCACAAAACAGGGGTTTTAGTTGCCTTTTGAATCTTGGTCTTCGGGTAGCAAACGGAAGTGCATTATTTGTAGAAAGTGGGTTTCAGAATAAACCCTAACCACAAACTACAGCGCTGGTTCATTCTGGGAGCTGACGTAGAGGAAGTATCTAGGTCTAATGAGCAAACTTTTTAATTTTCCAGATGACAGAACAGAGGAAGCAGAAACAGCGAATCGGCCTCCTCGGCCATCCTCCTCCCATGAATGTGAACCCACAGCAACCAGCATAAATCAGCAGGGTCACTTGTCCCTCTCCCAGCAACATGAAAATGCTAAACAAGAGGTCAGATTCAACCACTAAGGCTGCTTCTGTATGTTTAGTTCATTTTGTAAATACCCTGTTTTTATACTGTATGTATATGACTGCTACTAAAAAGTTTTTGGGGCATGTGTATTGTAAGTAGAACTGTTGGCACATGATGGGGGGTTATTTTTGTGCCAAAAGTATCAAAACTGCCTTTTTTCTTAGAAGGACTAAAGAGAGCACCTGCATTGCACTTGAAAAGGTTTATCGACTAAAGTATGTGACATGTATTTTGTATTTAAAAACTAGAATAGCTAGTATTTATGTTTTTATACAATTGTGCAATATGAATTATGCAATCACAATATCCTTGCAACTCCTGGACATCCTGAAGGGAGTGAGCATCTTCAGATCTGGTGTGTTTAGTACAATGTAATAAATGGTATCAAATTTACAGATGTAAATGAGGCTGCTGCCAAATCTGTGTTACTGGTGATTTTCAATACCCCTGGGCATTTTTGTACCATATGTGTAAATAGCCTATAATGCCATATCTCATTGCCTCTTCCCTCCCAGGGATAACACTGGGAATCCAGGAGTTGTTAAATTGGTATCCATTTAAAAAAAAAAAAAAGCTAATTTTGGTTTTTAAATGTTCCTTTTGAAGCCTCCAAATTAGTAAGTGTCTTCAAATACAACCAGGAGCCATAGAAGAGGCACAAGCACTAATTTTTGGAGAATGCAACACATTTCTTTAAAGGGAAGTTTTTATGCGAAACTAAGCATTGGATAAATGTGCACTGCTGGCGAAATCAGTGCCATCTCCTCAAGGCATTTTGTGCCGTATCACTAAGAACTTGCATATAAGCATTTCCAGAGCTTGCATTCCCAGCGTGGGGTGTTTTTTGTTTTTACATTCTCTCATTAGAGACAAATGCCCACCGAGGAGTTTTTAACCACTGTGCATTGCACCCATTGAAACCCAAACTGTCCCGTTAGGATTTGTAGGTGAGCACTGACATGCGTAATACTTGTGAAGAGCCGCTCATTTGGACTCCTTCTCCCTTCATATGGTCACTTTTTTGCGTTTCCCCCAGCTGAACGGTATGAAAGGAACCTTTTTTTATCTGTTGCCTAGTTTTGTACATGGACCTCATTTTACAAAAGCTGATTCCTCTGCAATACTGTCTACAAAAAACAAAATAAAAAAAGAGTTATGAAAGGAAAGCTATGGAAGTTTGTAAATGCATAAAAATAGATATTTAAATAAACAATGCTGAATAATACTGTACAGAAACAGGCTATTGGTGGTTTGTTCCCCTCCATTGCAGTGTTTTTACCCAGCATTCCTTTTTTTAAATTAGCCTTAACCTTCATCCACATGAAAACGGCACACAGCTGTGTGGACGGAATAAATGAAAAGGTAAGAGCTACAGAAAGGACTACTGAAATGAGCCACTGAGGGACCAATCTTTTTTTGGTAGCAGCAAGTAATTGGCCTCTGACAGAGGAAGTAAATCTCAGCAGGGATGGTTCTCCTCACCCATGGCTCCTTCACATTTTCCTGACGGAAATATTTAGGCTCCATCCTAGCTTTAACAAAAAGCCACTGAGCCATGTCGCAGCCACTGCTGCTCCCCCCTCTTCCTCCCACTGAATAAAGCGCGGCGAAATCTGCAGCAGAGCATGAAACCTGCTCCCAAGACAAGAGGGGTGCTCGTGGGGGTGTTCGCTGAGCATCGGAGCATGCGCAGCAGGAACTGGCTGGTGCAATTCATTGGGTTTTAATCTGGTAAATAAGTGCAGTTGTCTTGAAAAGGATGCGATCCACCTCCCTAGGTCATGGAGAAATAAAATCAATTGCATTGGGAAGGGAAAGGGAATCCTGATTAATAATACCACTGCAACCAGAGATATTTGTGACCCTATTATAACTTCATCGTACTTAATTTTCAACAAAACCAAATGATGCTTTCTCCACCAAGGCTTCAAACCTTGGACGCTAGCTTAGGTGTGTGCGTAGGTGATGGTACATCTGATAGATAGAATTGCTACCAGGTATGTGTGGTTAGGTATGGGGATCTGCCTGATGGATAGGATTGCTCCCAGAGTTGTGCAACGAGTGGCTTAGACTCTTGCAGTGTTTCCTGGCAGCTGGGACATGCACTTACCTCGTTTCTTCTCTTCCTCCTCATTGAGGAATAGACGTGTATTAACTTGTCAAAGTCAACCTTGCTGTGACGGGTGGGTACTGCATTAATGTGCAAGAGCTGAAGCTCAGACTTGTCCTGTGTCCTTACAAGACAAAGTCAGAACGCTTGCTTCAGCAGGGAGGAGCACAGCTGCATCTCTCATGGGCCGGAGGTTCGTGTGCACGTGCTAACCTCCCTGAGCATCCTGTGTGAGAAGCCGTTTTCAGTGCTGCAATACTTTGACATACCTCAAGCCACGGTGACATGGAGAAATTGGTGTTAACATTGTACAAGTGTGCACAGTGCGTCTAGCTGAAGTACAAAGCGCCTGCTTGACAAGTGACAAGTACGCCCATTTGCGTGCTGCTGCTGGGCTGCTTGAACGAGGAGGAGCTGTTACGTGACAAAGAGCAGTCGGCATGTTCACAATGCTTTCCCCTCTGTATTGACTTGTAAGCACCCTGGGGGCTGCAGGTCATGCCGGTCGGGGCTGTATCAATGTGGGCCATGGGCCTCCAGCCTTGCGCACCACTCATGTAGGGCCTGGCTTAAATCGTGATTTCGCCTTTTTTGTAAAAAAAACCCCACGAAATTAAGTCACTTTCGTGAAAAATGCCATTTTCAATGAAATGCCACAATGTGGAGTTCCCCAGCAAGTGGCCACATCATGGCATTTTGTTGCAACAAGATGGCTGCTGCAGGCTGGGACAGCCCAGAGGAGGGGGGAGGAGAAAGCTTGAGGATGGGGCTGTTTGCTTCTCACAGCATGAAATTTGGGGTGCGAAGGGTTGGGGGCTGACTTGGCAGATGGTCCTGGCACTGGGTAAGGGAGGGGCTGTTTGTTCCTCTGCACATGTTTTCTCACCCGGAGGAGCAAGCAGCCTCTCCCCTCCCCATTTCCAAGTTCTCTTCTCCCCATGTCCCTTTTGTGTCATTTCCACCCCCACAACTACTAGGGTTTTATTGCTGGCTGCTAGGATTTGCAGATGGCATGGCAGGGCGCCACAATCTAGGTGTGAAAATGGTAGCCCCTGCCACAATTGGGCCACGCTATCAGCGAGCGGGCCTGCAATTTAAGCCAGGCCCTACACATACCCTAGTGCTGCACCATGCTACTTTGTCCCCTGCCACCCTCCGCCCACTACACCATGGTCACAACCTCCCCTGCCGTACTTCAGTCCCAGGCGCTGTGCTTGCACTTGGCTCCCCTGCAGCTGCGCCCCACAGGCGTCCCAGGCCGGGGGCTCCACCACCCCTGTGTGCTGTGCTGCAATGCATCACCTCATCCCTTGGGGCAGGGCAAGGGAAGCTGGAGGGAGGTAGACCCCAGCCCCCTAGCTGCTTCAGCAACTGAAGCAATGGGGGGATCAGTGGTGGGGTGGGAGCCTGGAGGGCCACACTTTTAAGTCTTCACAGACACCAGCTGGACAGCCCTGGCATACATCGAACAAGGCTTTGTACTTGTTTTGCCTACTTT
Source organism: Alligator sinensis (assembly GCF_000455745.1). NCBI lineage: Eukaryota > Metazoa > Chordata > Crocodylia > Alligatoridae > Alligator > Alligator sinensis. The sequence continues at coordinate 317,838 of NW_005842204.1, read as the reverse complement.
TTTATCCCTTCTGCAATTTTTTTCTCGCATACTTCAACTGCTTAACTCTTCTTTCAGCTTTCACTTTTCCTCTAAAATGTCACTTCATCACACACAATTTTTTCTAACATTTCTCTCTGCAAATGGGCACTTGATACTTGCCAAGTCATTGGAGCCTTGGTATTTTATTGCCCTAATGACTTTTTCTATTCAGTAAAATCTGTTCATCTTCCCCTCCCTCTCTTCCAATTTCCCTGAATCAGTTAGTGAAGGAATCTGTTTCTGGGTTGTATTAGTTACTTTTTGTTGTTCTCCTCATGTGTCCTTCTGGGGGTTCCCCCTTGGGAAATGGGAAGAAAAGAGGTGCCCCTTGGGGCTAATAGAGTTTGAGCTTACAGAAATGTAATGGCAAAATTAACCTTGGTGTTGTTGGATCATGGCATAGCCATGGCTGGGGTTTCCTGATTCTCCAGAGCTTCAAATGATGCCAGAGATGAGACTGAACTCCCACACATGGTTAATACCTCAGCCGAGGGGGATTGCATCTCCCAATTCAGATTTTGAAGATCATGACTACTTGTTCATGCAGAAAAAACAATCAAGAGCTTTTATTTAAACATACCGTTCATCTTTTCTCTATAGCACAAGTTGCTTAGCTCTTTAGTGAGGAGCACAAAGCATTGCTCATGCCTTGCAAGCTGTTTAGGGAAAATTTCTTCTGACTCTAAAAATGAAGGCCTTGGTGGTTTTAACCCAGGATATGCAAGGATTTTTTTTCTCGTCTCCTCAAGTTGAACATCAGTGTTAGAAAGTTGGCTAAGTGACCTCTTGGAGGCTCTTCTGCTCTACTAGATCTGTGGGACTCCTATTGTTGTAGAGTTTGGGGTAGGTGTTGGAGTCGGGATGAGGGAGGGGTGGCAAAGGTCCCTGCTGAAGAGGCATATGAAATGAACTGTCACGTTGCATCTGAAAGCTGTTTTTAACCTGTGGACTTGGTGTATAAGGTTTTAACTCAGTGGAATAACTATGACTAACAAAAGGTAATTTCTCCAAACCACTGAAGAAATAAGGACATGAGTAAGGGGTAGGCTCTCTACTAACTTTTGTGATATGAAGACCGAGCCTAATGTTTGTCCTTAGTGAGTAATAAAACAGACACGCAAATTATTTTCCATGAGCTAGTAGATAGCGTGTGTATAGAGGGGAGATGTTGAATATTGTTAATACCGCTTGGTAGCAGTGGCGAGACAGCAGGATTGCGGAGGAGGAGCTGGAGATTACAGTGCATCCCACACCAAATATGGGTCAACAATGTGATGCTGCTGCTGCAAAAAAGGGCAAATCTCATTTGGGCATGTATTGACAGGAAGTCATTGTTTGGTTCTACTTGGTACCGGTAAAGCACCTTCTGGAGTCCGGTGTCCATTGGTATCCCTCTGGTAAAAAGAAAAAAAACAAAAAAAACAACGCCACACTTCATGAACTACATAGCCAAACTGGAGAGAGTCCAGAGGGGAGCGACAACCCCAGGGAGGCTGGGGGATGACCTATGAGAAAAGACTGAAAACAAATATATTTGATTAGTCTAGAAAAGAGAATACTGAGCAGAATAATAAGTCTTCCTATGTATTAAAAGTTGTTACAAAGAGTTTGGTAATTGATTGATTGTTCCTGTCAGCTGGGGATAGGATAAATAGAAATCAACTTAATCAGCAGCTAGGAAAGTTTCAGCTGGATCACAAAGCAGGAAAAATGTGTCAGTCTCATACAGACACACACAGAGGAATAGTTGAGCACAGGAACAAGCTGCCTAGGGAGATGGTGGAATTGCCATAACTGGAGATCTTCAAGAGCAGGCTAAACGGACGTTCGTCAGGGATGCAGGTCCCTGGCAGCTGGGGGATTTCTAAACCTCTCTTCCTTCCCTAATAATTTCTATTAAAAATGATCTTCCTTGAGCATCAGATGCTCTTACAGTGAATACCTCCAAGGATCTTCCAGAGAGAACTGTTACACTTCTCTCTTTTCTCAATCAATAGGATAAATAACCTGTTGCGTTGAGAGCTCTGGGTCTGTTGTGTGGACCGCCTGTTAAAGAAAAGTAAGTTGAATCTGTCCTTGCCCTAAGCCGTCTATGAGGTAGGCCAGGTATTCATCTCACTGCCTCACTTTGCAAATCTGATAAAATAAGCTAGTGAAAGATTTTAGAGGGGACTTTAAGAATTGGATAGGTACGTGGGAGTTTCTGTCTCCCAGTGTCATGCACACATGCTATTTCTTAGATTAGTATAGGATTTTTTTTTTTTTAAAACAAGATTCCTGTATTTTGAAGTTAGGGGTTACAATTATTTTGAATTCAAATAAAGCCTCTCATGCTGGACTGAAAATGAAAGTTACCTTGAGAAGAGGAACAAAAAGGATCAACGAATTCTGCTAATAATGAAAAGTCATCGAGGGGAAATATCTCCTGCTATTTTTCAATTTGCATGAATGGCTGAATTGGTGGATGAGAATTTTCCTCGCTAATGAAGTAGGTGACATGCTAAACAAGGCGATGCAAATAGCTTCCAAAAGTACAGTAATGCAGTGGGCCTCGGGTTGTTAAAAGACATTCTAGCCTGGTCCTCGGTTTCAGAGCAAATTGGCACCGAGCAGGACAAAGAACTCGGATTACAGTCTGCCTGCTCCCTGCAGGGACTCTCAGTAAGACTTGTGTGATTGATACCTCGTTACATAATGGAGTCTTGATTGATACTTTGTCAGTGAAGTCATAATATAGCTCCACATAACAATTCAGCCTGTCTCCCCAAATGGGAAATGCACCTACACACATACTTAATGGGGGTTTTTTTTAAATTGCACGTTGTGTTTTTGAACAAGAGCAGCTTATTTAGAGTACCTTCCCTTTTATGTTTAAAACACAAGCATCTGAAGACACAGCCTTGTGTGTTCTCTGTGCCTCTGTGGACTGATTTACAATCCTTGAATTTTTTTCCAGACAGTTATTGCAACACAGTCTAATATGATGGTGCATAGAAAAAGCCTAGTGCGTAGAGTATTGCCTAAAAAACTGTGCAAAATGATCATTTCAAGTAGGTGCTACACTATGATGTACAATATCCTGCAAGTTTTGGGCAGTAAATTTGTTGTCAAATAGGGATTGTTTTGTGTTGCGCATCATGGAACCGGTTTCACAAATTTTGCCTAATGTAGGCTCACCGTTAGCGTGTGCATTTCCGGACTCTTCAGAGCTTTGCTTTGCAATGCTACTGCTTTTAACAAATACAATAGCTATGATAGGAATCTCTCGATTTAAATGTGAGGATTTATTAAAGGTCAGAGTGATGCAAAGTATCCATGAACATGAAATTTGGTGTTTCGATTACTGAAGTAAGTGAATATCTGAGGGAGGACGAACTCCTTCAAAGTGTAATATTTGCTCTTGCTACCTTGTTCAGCTTTCTTCAGACTAAACATGTTAATTTGATAAATGTCAAAACAAGCTAAAAGTAAACGATTTATGTTTTTGCCCATGCAGTAGACTAATGCTGATTTGTTTTTAGTAACCAGTAAGGATACTGGAAAACCCCGATGAAGATTTCATTTTAAACAAAAAGTACCAAAAACTCCACCAGTTTTGCATCACAAAGTAGTGGTTAAAGTTAAGATTTGAGTAAAGCAGCATATCTGTGGTTTTTGTGGGTGGATGGATGCATCTCAGAATGACTATCAATCTGTCAGAGGGGAGATCTGCATGTCATCTCTGCATATGACAAGCAAAATCAATAGTGACAAATATCTGTCCAATATCAGTCTACAGCAAGAGCCACAAAACCCTCTTGCCATCTCTGGCACTTGTCTTGTCAGCACTTGAGAGTATAAACCTTTTTTTAAAAGGCTTGTAACCAACGGTGAGATGAACTTAGGAAGGAAAGACAAATATGGAAGTGATACTAAAGCTGCAACCAAATGTCACTGCCAGCGTGCTTAGTCATATTCAGATTGTGATACGTGTGCGAGGGATGCCATGCCAAACAGTTGCATGGCTGCTGCCCTGCTTGTAGACTGTTCTCATGGGTACTTTATGGTGCTCCCCTCTGTAGTTTCTGGCTGTCTGAGTGGGACAACAGTGGGACACTTGGAAGTGAAACCACATAAGGGCATAAGGAAAACAAAGACAATGAGAACAGCTCAGGAATTATGATGCACCATCAAAGGAACTTGGACAATTTTACTGCACTCACAACTGGGTCTAGTTGGAAACTTTTTACTGAGATGCATCCATTTTGGTGGAAAATGCCAGGTTACTAAAACCTAAACTGTTCACAGGGCAGTGCCCTAGTCTCCAAGTCCACAGGCATAGTAGGGTGGTGGTCAGGATGCTCATCTGGGATAGTGGCGGACTTGGATTCTAGGCACCTGTGCACTGGGGTGATTTGAATCCTGGCCTTCCCCATCCCGAGTGACTGCTCTAGCTACGAGGGCACTGGCCATAATGGCATCTCAATCTCTGTTTTCCACTGAAAACCTTTAAGAAGTTCCAGATTCATCCCAATGCAGCATCAGGAAAATTTCTAATGGCTCGAATATCCATAAAGTGGGAAAATCATTTTCTGTTCAGCTGTAGCTACAGGATGCAGTTATTGTCTGCATGGAAACAGCTGGGAAAATCCCTTTAAATTAGACGCTTCTGTCCCTTCCAGCAAAAAACACAGGAGCAAGAAGAGCAGAGCTTTAAGTAAGCCTGTATATGCTTAGAACAACCATCATGTAGCAGCTGCCTCCTTAAGCCTTGCTCCCTGGCTCTCAGCTCCTTGATGCCCGGTCTTTCTCCAGTGCGGTCTGCTCTCCCCCGGCAGTCGGTTCATTTTTGTCTGCTGTCCTTGCGTCGTGATCTTTCATTCTTTTCCCTGATGGATTAGCATCTGACAGAACAAGGGTCAGAAAGTGCTCAACCCAAAGGAAAGGTGCAGAGTCTGCTCTGTGGTTATCAGTTCCTTGACACGTAGCTTCTGCCCTACCTATTTCCACCTGTAGTGCCATAAAAACAAATGCACAGTGACTGATTTGCTACGCTATCTTGGTACCTCCTGTATCATTTAAAAAGAAAGTTTTGAGCGGTGTCTAAAGTTTGAATTGCAGTGGGAATCTTTAAGTAAAACAGTAGAGATAATACTTTGTGATTTTCCATTAACCTTTAATTTGTGTTTTCTCATTTGTCTTCACATCACTGTCTTTAGATGAAATGGGCTGAAATGTAATCCATTAACTCTGTAGGAGACTTCTGCTTTTGCATAGCATGAATGATAGAAGTAACATTGTGTACACTGAAATTACAGTGCAGAAAATGATACCTCTGTGGGGTTCTACTGTACCTGAAATGAGTTCAGAAATGCAGCTTATCTCTGTGTAGACATCACCTGAGGTTTCATGCATAGTTAATCAAGATGTGATTCATAAATGTTGAAGCCAGGGGGACCGTTTTGATTGCCAAGTGCAGAACTCTCAAACATTTTGGGGGGGTCACCTACTCATTTTTACTTTGGTTATACTGCAATGTACCCTTATGAGTGCTTGTGATAGATAACAAGAATAAAGGTCATACTTCTTGCCATTATAACCCTGCTCTAACCTAGGAAAGATTGTAGAGTTGTTCTTCACTTTTAAGTTTTCTCCCATTTCCTCTATTCATAACTCCCCTCTCCTTTAATTCCGTTTTCCCATTGAGCTTCTCATGGAAGTTCATCGCATGCCCCGGTTTGAGAGAAACAGGCCTAGTGTAATTATTTGTATAATGCACAATATCTTATAGTGGTTCCTGCATCAGGTCCAATAACCTGTGGTTAAACAAGCCCGTATCTTCCCAAAAGATATCCAGACATGATTTAAAGGCTCCACGTGATGGAGAATTTTACTAGTTCTAGTGATAAGTTTCCCCTACAGCTACAAATATGCATCTTATTTCCAACAATCGGATTTTATGCCTCTGTCTGCTGGAACAAGTGTTTCCAATTATTTGGATAAAAGGCTGATGCCAGGTGGAAGAGGGGACCAGCCACTCCCCTCCCTCCATTGTTTTTTCTGTAGCATCAAGCAGTGAGATGCCATTCTGCTGTGTTGGCTCCCTCCACTGTAAGCCGCAACATGGCCACCGAAGTACAGTGCTGCAGGCAGAAGTAGTGCATGCGGAAAGTCAGGTGGCTCAGAATGGGATTGAGAGCCGCCAGCACTTGCCACTTGCTCAGAGCTACCCAGTGAGGTAGCACTGAGGAGCAGGGCAAGTCTTCACTTCTGCCCCTCAGGGCAAGTCTTCAGCCTAGAGCCCTGTTCTGAAGGCAGGCACCTGCACCTTTTTCTTTCAAAGAGCTGAGCAGCCTGGCTCCTTTCTTCTATGACACAGGTACTGGAGGGGATGTTGGAGTGTGTTATCCAATGACTTCTTAACAGAAAATACCTAAACTCACCTATGTGCAGAAATCAGCATGCAAGCCATCCCCCTCCCACATGAGTGTCCTAGCCACTAGGCGACAGATACACGCTTCCTCTTGTGCTCTCCTTCCAATTCATCTTCAGCTCCTTGCACGGTGGCCCAGTTTCAATACAACGGGAGGGGAGTGCCCCCACCCAGTGTGGCTTCAATCTGAGTGTTTATAGACTAGAGACAGGAACCAAATTCTGCTGATTTGGGCAATAGCATAATTTGGGGTGGGCAAGCAAGATGCACGCCCCAAGCACCACTTGGGGCGAGTGGCACCAGAAGGATGTGTGGGGGGTGCCTCACCCCAGGGTTACTTCCCTGAAAGCATTTTTTCCATCTGATTTTGGGGGCTTCCTGAGGAAACAGGAGACCCAACTCTAGCAGCTGCTCCAATGGACATTTAATTAAAGTACTTAATGATTCCTTAGAGGAAGGTTTGGAACCCGGTTCTCCGGGCTCTAGCCTTAAACACAAGGTTATAGACTTGCTTTCTTGCTTACCCAGTAAAGAATTATATTATAAAAAAACCAAACAGCTTCCCCAGGAGAGACTGAGAGCTCCCCGCTCCATGATGTCCTGCAGCTGGGGATGAGCACAGTCCCATCTAGGGCATGGGAGGGAATTGAACCTGGTTTCTCTCCCCCTGGGTGAGTGCTCTAATAACTAGACTACTTTTCAAATGAGGAAGGGGGGTGGTCTTCCTGCCCTCAGACTGTACTGTCTAACAGGGCTGGCGTACCCGCCTTCTTGACTGTGAGCTCAAAGTGGAGGAAGGCACCCCTACACGGCTAAGAGTTAGACCCTCAAGGCCTGAACTTCTCAAGGGCTTGAGTAGCACCACTATCCCCAGCACTTCCTATTAGCTGGTCCTGGCAATGCCCTTGGCTTCTGTGGATGCCATATTCAGGAACCATGCCCTTCCCGGGCATCCTAGAAGTTTGGGACTCAAGCCTGAGGTGGCTAGTGTCTAAAAGTCAGGTGGCTACCTCATCCCTGCTGTGGATCTGGTCCTGGGCAAACTTCTTTTAAAAAAAAGAGAGTCTTGTCTTTACAATGCCATCAGCAAGGATCATCTCTCACTCTCTCAAACCAAATCCTCTCACTTCTCCTGTAGCCCTCATTGTGGGCAGCCTGGATTTTAGTGCAAGGGTGCTGGCACGCTGTTTTATTGTGGCACTACCACTCACCTTCTCCATCAGGGAGAGCTGAGCAGGGGCTAGTGACCATGCAGCCATACAGATGATGAGGTTATCCACTAGGAGGCTAGTGGCACCCCAGTTTATGCAAAACATTTGTATTTCATGAAATGGAAAAGCAAACAAACACGATGCTAAACGTTCCACGCAAATACGTAGATGTGGTGCATGAAAGAGTGGAACAGACATGGGTAGGCAGAATGAATCAGCAGAATGGGTGGCAGCCTGGGGAAGGAAAGCCCCATTTTATGTGTGCCACAACTGGAGCAAATTATGTAAAGATGCATTTTTAGTAGGATCCTACTCACCCTGTCAAAACAAGGTCTATATATCGATAACCAGGAAGGCCATGGTCCAAGTCATCTGGGCTCAGGTCAAGACCTGGAGTGGATCTTTAATAGGCTAAAATAAAATTAGGTACACATTTCTCCTAGATCCTCCACCTTTATTCTGCAGACTGCCCTGTCTCAAGCACGAGGTATTAAGAGAAACTAGACATGCAGTTGTCATCTCCTGAAAAGAAGAACACCCATTACCATTTAAAAGCTAGTTCTCCAAAGGGTGGGAAATTCTCTTTGTGGAGATCAGTCAGTAACGGGAACAAAAAGATGGAGATAATCTGGCTCTCTTATTTGATACTCAGAAAAAGACAGCACACCAGCAGGCAAGCCATTACATTTACCTTCTCTATTTGTATGTTAAATTCAGCTACCTCTCCCTGCTGAAGAGACTAGGCTGTACACAGCTGGTGACCTGATTGTTAACTTAACCTTTGTGCATCATCTTTCATGTACTGTAATTGCCGGAGGACAGTAGGACGCTTCCTATACTTATGTTCGGTTCATACACTGTATCATCTCTGGAACCTACTTGGTAAAAATCAAGATAGTTACAAGTCGCTAAACTTATCCTGTTTAATGAAACTTGTGACACTCCTAACACACGTCCCGGTACATTTTCATGACCATTCCTCAGTCTGATGAAAAGAAAAGGCCTTGCCTGCTCTGTTTTTGCTGCTGTGATGAAGAGTGGAATTGTGGAAGTTGTAACATGCTGCTGGGCTGCCCCTCTGTAATAATGCTGCCCATAAAGGTTAAGCCTGCCACAGATGATTGTACCCAATGGCATTGCTTGGCTGGGTTTTGCAGCCTAATTGCCACTGACCCCATAGCAATGAGGTAATGTCTCTGACTTCTGGGTCAGATAAATGCTACTCGTTTTATAACTGCTAGACATGTTTCTGAAACAGATAGAAAACCACAAAAAAATCCCATGACCAGCAGAACATAAACTCTGCGAAGACTATTATTCCAGTTCTTAATTTGAATGCTCTTTCTTTTTTTTTTTCCTGCTCATTGCTATTTATGGAATTCCAGATCTTTGTTGGCCTTCTGCTAAGCAAGCCTTACTTTCCCAACATTTTCTTCCGAATTCTGAAAAATTCTGAACAATTTTTTCTGGAGTACCGTGTTCAGTTTTGGGCTCCTGCCCGCTACACGAAGGATGTGGACAAATTGGAGCCAGTCCAGTGGAGGGCGACAAAAATGGTGAGGGGGCTGGAGGACATGACTTATGAGAAGAGGCTGAGGGAACTGGGCTTATTTAGTCTAGAGAAGAGGAGACTGAGAAGGGGATGTGATAGCAGCCTTCAACTCCCTGCGGGGTGGTTTGAAAGAGGATGGAGCTGGACTGTTCCCAGTGGTGACAGATGACAGAACAAGGAGCAATGGTCTCAAGTTGCAGCAAGGGAAGTTTAGGTTAGATATTAGGAAGAGATTTCTCACTAGGAGGGTGGGAAAACACTGGAGCAGGTTACCCAGATTGGTTGTGGACTCACCATACTTGGAGATTTTTAAGACACAGCTAGACAAAGCTTTGGCTGGGATGATCTAGTTGGGGATGGTCCTGCTTTGAGCAGGCGGTTGGACTAGGTATGACCTCCTGAGGCCCCTTCCAACCCTCATTTTCTATGGTTCTATTTCTAACTGATTTATAATTTGGGCATCCATTCTGATTTTAAAAAAATTAAAGATGTCAGTAAATCCATGATGGGGAAAGGGTATGGTCTGTATATCCTAATGCCATTGATTATTTGCCAATAGATTCTGTGAAGCCCAGCAACTTTCAGATAGTGTTGCTGGAGACATGAAAATAACCAAGGCAAGAGTTTCAAGCGAAGGACTACTAACAACACTAATTAAAGGGGTTGTAAATACACTCCCAAACACCAAGGACAAAGTACTAACCTAATTAAAGGCAATGGCAAAACTCTCATCAACTCTAGGGAGGCTAGGATTTCACCTATCTAGTCTCCATCCTTTAGTCCCATGACATCCAGAGCATCTTGCTAAGTAACACCACAGCTGTGAGGAAGACTTTGTGCTTCTTTTGGAAACCAACTGTAACAGTGCAAGCAGACTGGGAATGTAGACTAGAGTAGTCATTCAAACCCTGACTCTAAATGTTATCTTGTATTGCTTAATAGCTCATCTTAAGATCCACCTCAGTTTCCCCTTTTGGAAAACGTTAATAATACTTTTCTACAGTTGGTAATGCTCTAGGATAAACCCTGTTTCTCCCAGATACCTGAAATGAGAAACTCAGTGGAACATAAAATAATAGCCTTTAAAAAAAGATGTAGAAAAAGCTAAATCAGTCCTGCTTTATCTTTAAAACATTGCTTTTTATGCTATATGTTAACTATTTTTATTCTTTTTTTTACTAGATACACTACTTTTTGTTGCAACCTCGAGTCTAGAAGATTTTGGGGGTTCATGTTCAAAAGATTTTGAAAGGTAAAATGTTCTAATTGTGTTTTTTTCTTGGTATCTGGTCAGTTACAGTAGCTTCTCGAAGTCTAATGTTTTAAAGAAAAAAATATGAGGCTGCCTATAGATGTGCTGGTTCGCATTATAATTAGAACGTACCAGAGCAGAGCAGACTTCAGGGGGTGCTTTAACTAAGGCTCATGTCATGAGTCCCGGCCATTTTAAAATGTGGGGTGGCTTAAGGGGTGTACAAGCAGGGGTGATTTAATACACATGATGGAGAGCCCTTTTAATTAGTGGCTGTCAGAGAAGCACTCTAAAATGGCCTCTCCCCACCCCCAAGCACGTGTATAGGCACATGAAGTGTTTAGTTTCATTTTTAAATCAGTCCTCATCTTACTGCTATATGCTGTTCTCCAATCGCAATGCATGTGATATTTCACGTGCAATGCAAAAGTTGCTGAGTGGTTTTTGTTTTTTTCATTTCATGCCAATTTTTTTCCCCCAAATATGTTTTCCCACCATATGTTAATTTGCATTGTTTGACACTTCACACCACGCTGCATAAAAACTGTTTGAGTAAGAAATGGTCACACATCATGGACTTTGTTTCATTACCTCCTTTCCCCACTCCCCAGAGTCCTTTTGCATGTATTTTGGTAGGAAGGGGAACTCTGACTTAAGTTATTTAATAACATTACCATTTGTCATATTTCTGTAATGTAAGTGGTACTGTTCTATCCTTCTCATTATTTGGGGCTGTCCCATGTGCTAGAAACTAATTTTCCTACACGCGGCACAGATGTGTTACTGATCCTTTTTCTGTAACAGAATATAACCAACTAATGTTTATAAAAGCCAGCAACCCTAGAGAGAAAGTTTCATACTCTTGCCTGCATTTCTATATACAGTGAGTTTTTATTCTGATTTTTCAAGCATTGTTCATTATTAGTCATTTCCCTCATCAGGAAGATGTTGTGGGGTTGCCCACACAGAGACTGGTGTTTAACTTCAAAGTATGGCTCCAGCAATAATACAGTGGTAGTTCTGCCTTGCTTCTGTGTGGGTAAGCCATTATCGTGTGAGCTGCCACTTCTGGCTCAAGAAAACGGAGATGCTTCGCAGAGGTGAGAACCTTGTTATGAGAAAAAACTTAATGAATACCAACAAATGCAAATGCACATAAAAAGCCCACTGACGTTATATACGTTGACCATCATACCGAAACACTGAAAAAGAAAACTCTAAAATAAGTAATCTCCAGCCCCATAAAGCTGCCTTTTTTTCAATATCATGTCAAAATTGAAGAGGCTTTACATACTGACGTAACATTTCTAAGGCCAAACTTCCCCTCCTCAAGTAATATCTTCAAATACACTTTAAAATGCCTCTTCTAACGAGAATCTAAATCTGTTGCACTTATTTTGCTCAGAAATGTATTATAAGTGGGGCAAACACTTATTTTACACATTAATGCAATAGTAAGTAGTTATCTTAGGGAATTAGCTTTCCCCAACAGAACCAGCAAGGAGGCCACATTGGATGCTAGAAGGAACCCAAAAGGTCAAACTCTTCAAATGTCCTTCCTTTATTCATTTAACAAGGGAAACCCACCCATCCAAAGCCCGGTTGTAATACTCGAATCATTATTTGGAATGGGAAAAAAGGCTCATTATCCCTTCTTTTAAACCCCCTTCATATTGTAATCATGTGAGAATGTTTAAATAGGTTTAAAAAATTCTCCTTTTTTGACTTGGCAAATCACCCTATATGCTTTGGTTAAGATATGACCAAGGCGTTTGCTTATTCCACTTGACCCTTGCTGCCTACCAGCTTTCCCTCACTACTGACACAATGAATAAGAACACTTTTAAAATATACTACAGGACTGAAGCTTACAGTAGTTTTGCCCTGCACTGTCAATGCTGCAGGAAATGTGATATATTCTTATTTTCCATAAGACAAACCAGAACTCTGCTTCAAAACTTTTATGGGGGTGTGTTTAAAATATTTAAATGAAATAAACAGGGAGGGGAAGTAAAGATCTTTATTTAATTTTTGGACAATGAGCAGAAGAAAAAACAAGATGATCATGCAGCAGTGTTACATCATAATTTTCTACTGAAAGAAGTTAATGCAGCAACAAGATAAATATCAATGTCTAGTTGAGATGATATCAAATGGATGCCTCTGCATTCATCGCTATGTTGCAGTATGGAACAAAAATCGGGCTAGTTATTGTTCAACACCTTAAGGTAAGACCTCTGCCCCTACGACCTGAGGACCCGATCCTGATGATCGTTCCATTCTTGCTGAGCCTTGGAGAGAGAATTCAATCGTTTTTCAGATAGGTGCAGCACTGCTGTGGCATACAATGAATTTTTGGAGAGAAGCCTAAGTAGCAGACCTTCTTTTATCTGTAAGATTTTTTTGAACACTGGGCAATGCACTATGTGAATATTGGTTTCTGAGCAACTGAGTTCTAACTCCATTTTTATTTTATGTCAGCAGTAAAACGTGACCATGTGTGTAGTTCTAAAGGTAATAATATTTTAATATTATGCAAGTGCATTCTCAAGGCATTGGTAAAGAACAAGGTCCCATTTGTTCATCTCCTGCAAAGGTCTGATGTACTTCATGAAATTTAGGATGAATTTGCTTAACCATAGGTGGCCTAAAACGTTTTGAAATGTTCTTTAAAATGCCAGACCTTCTACAGAACCCATCAGACTCTGTCAGCAGAGTGCTATGAATTTAATGCCAATCTTGTTTGCCATTTTACATACAATGTACATTCACACAGCTGGTTACTCGAGGTATTGGTTGGTTTAGCAGTTGTAATGTGACATTTCCTTTCCCAGACCTTTTTAGTTAGACCATCAGAGAGCGGCTTAGCTCATTAATATTCTACTGTCGTTCTTTTTTTTTTAAGCTGATACTAACAGCTCCATTAACGAGAAACCCTATTTACAGCTCAGGTGGTCCATTCTAATTTGAAGCTGCGGCTACCTGGCTTCATTTTTCAACACAAATCTACTTGACAAGAGGTCATCTGAAATCTGTTTGTGATTCTCTGCTACACAGGCTAACCACATCCTGGCATAACACATGTTGTTTCATAAACAGAGAGAACACGCAAACTCCCTGCCACTGTCAGCACAGCTCAGCTGCTTTGACTCTGCAGAGGGGTTGGCCCCAAGTCTTTTTCCAGATGCACCAGCTGCCCCGGGCTTCCCAGGGGAGGGGTGCCGCCTGGCCTGCCTTCTCGAACTGGTGTCACACAGAGCTCTTGCTCATGCAGGGCTTCTCACCCTTTTTCAGAGGCGAGGCCCCCCTTGATAGATGCAAGGCACCCTTGGTAGACTTGAGGCTCCCCTGATAGGCGTGAGACACCCTTAATAGACATAAGGCCCCCCCATAGACTTAAATCACCCTTGATGCTTGAGGCACCCCTTGATAGACTTGGGGGGCCCTTGATGGACAGGAGGCATGCTTGATAAGACTCAAGGCTCTCCTAATAGACCCAAGGTACCTTGATAGACACGAGGCCCCCTGATAGACGTGAGGCACCCTTGATAGACTCCAACCCCCACCTTCATAGAGGCAAGGTCCCCTGATAGACCCGAGGTACCCTTGATAAACTAGAGCCCTCCCTCATAGATGTGACATACCCTTGATAGACTCAAACCCCCCTGGTAGACTCAAGACCTCCCGACAAATGTGGGGTAGCCTTGATAGACTCGAGGCCTCCCAACAGATGCGAGGCACCCTTGATAGACATGACATCCCCCGAGAGCTGTGATACACCCTTGATAGACTCCCGGTCCCTCGGGAGATGCAAGGTGCCCTGATAGACTTGAGGTCCCCTTGATAGACTCAAAGCCCCCCGATAGACTCGAGGCCTCCCGACAGGTGTGAGATACACTTGATAGACTTGAGGTCCCCCAATTAATGTGCGGTAACTTTGATATAGACTCTTTCATAGATGTGAGGCACCCTCTCTCAGCAGCTGTGAAGCACCCTTGATAGACTCCAGGCCCCTTCATGGAGGCAAGGCCCCCTGATAGCCTTGAGGTACCCTGGATAGACTACTGCCCCCCATAGATACCTTTCATAGACTCGAACCCCCCCAATAAACTCAAGACCTCCGGATAGATGTGAGGTACCCTCGATAGACTGACAGATGCAAGATACCCTTGACAGACTTGAGGTCCCCCAACAGAGGTGAGGTACTCTTGATCGACTCAACCCCCCATCCGTGCGAGGCACCCTTGATCGACTCTGAGCTCCCCGATAGACTCGAGCCCTTCGGATAGATGTGAGGCACCCTCGATCGACTCCAGACAGATGCAATACATAGAGTTGAGGTGCCCTTGATAGACTAGGTCCTCGCCCCGTCGATGAGAGTCACCCTTGGTCGTCCCTTAATCCCCGCCGATAGGCTCGAGCCTTCCCAACAGATGCGAGATACCCTTGACAGATGCGACGTCCCCTTGACAGACTCAACCCCATCCCCGCTGGATGCGAGGTGCCCCGGGGAGACGCAGACCCCGCGGGGCGGTCGGGCATCCCGCGCTTTGCTGGGAGCGCTGCCCGGGCTGCCGCGCGGCTCCCCGCCCCCCTCCCCCGCGG
>NW_005842204.1:292281-302554 GCF_000455745.1 Alligator sinensis | reverse complement strand
TGCGAGGGGCTGGCGGGGATGTCGACAGGTGGTGCAGCCCCTGCGCCAAGCAGGGAAGAGAAGTGGGGGCAAGTGAGCGCCCAGTCTCCTCTTGCTTGCACCGCGTCTGGGGGGAGCTTCTTCCACAGTCTGGACACCCTGACCGGGAAGGTTTTCCCAATGTTGAGCCTGAAATGATCTTTCAGGAGTGGGTGGTCATCACTCCTAGTTTTCCCCAGTGGTGCCCTGGTGACGTTGTTCGCTGAGCTCTTGATGTAGTGGTAAATTGCTACCGGGTCCCTGCTCAGCCTCCTTTTTTTCAGGCTGGAGAGTCCCGGGTCCCTCAGCCTTTCCCCGTAGGGCTTGCCGCACAAGTCTGATCATACGGTGGCTCTTCTCTGGACTCTCTCCAGCGTGACCACGTCCTTGTTAAAGTGCAGTGCCCACAACCACAACCTTGTCTGCCTATGTCCTTACACCAACACGGCTACAACCTACACCCGCACAACCGGACGCAGTGCTCCAGCTGTGCTCTCACCAGTGCTGAGTAGAGTGGGAGAATCACTGCCTTGGTTTTGCTGGAGACGCATCAGTTGACCATGCGCAGGGGCACCAGTGCAGGGCATGCGCAGCACACGGTGCGGCCCTATGCGTTGGCTCTGACACAACCCCATCCAGCCCACAGACCAGCCCCGACACTCATCTATCCCATGGGGCCGGGTGAGTTTGACACCCCTGTTATGCTTTGTATTCATTTGCATGGACTTGGCAGTAAATGATATGTTGTGGGTGTGGTGCCCTTCATCTCAGCAGTTTCAGAAACCATTTGCAATCTTTGCATGCCATGGTCATTTGCATCAGCTTGTCCACACGGGATGCAAGGGGCTGTACAGCTGGAAGTTCCTTATTATTTATTTTTTTTAAATCATGCCTTGCCTAACCAGACACCGAGGTCCCATGATGATTCTGGCCACAGACTGAGATGAAAATAAGTTGCCTTTGGAAATTCCAGCAGTAGTTTAATCTGGGCTCCATTTTTCTACTCCAGCTTCAACCAACAATCGTGGTGGGTTTTTCCTTACTGCCCCAGCTGTGTGGAAGGGGCTTCTTGTAAACAATGGCGAGACCACCTCTCTTTCACTCTTCTGTTAACAGGCTTGCAGAAAACTGATCTAACAACACCTTGTGCCTTCCCCAACTTCTCTATTATATCCAGCTGATCTCTCTTGCCTTACTTTTATACTGAAAAGTATACTTTTATACTTTTCTTGTGTGCAAGTGTCCAAATCTAGTACAACAGAGCTCCAAATACTTATTATTCACATAACAACTAGGACAAAAGAACATTATTAAGCTTGCAAAGTCTAGCCCTCAAAAGTTAGGAATGCTTGTGCCACCTTAATTTGGCTTCTCCCTGTGTACGTACAAAATGGTTTTCTATTATGTGATAATATGCTGTGTTTTCCACAGGACCTCTGCTTCACTGAGTTCGCTGAATAGCTGGCGTTCACGTAATGAGCAGGTATTTAGTATTTTGTTTTGTCCTCCTTTTCCAATGACTGGCCTGAGGCCTTATTATTAGTCAAGCACTGCTTGGAAGACAGAATTAGTACTGTTTTCCAAGTCTTTTCTACTATGCAGGGTTAGATCCACTATGATTGGAAATAGCAAAGTAACTGATGGTAGTCATCTGTGTTGATCACTACTAGAAAATGTGCTGGGGGAGAGAGAAGGAAGGGAGTTCACTAGCTGCCATACCAGACTCTGAAGGAAACTTTGTTCTAGGGGAACAGTATCCCCAAAGCTTGACCCCTTCTGCTCTCTCCCTTTTATGCAGTCCATGTCCCATGCCTGTATCTTCCCCACCTCTGGGTCCTTGCCCCACTCCTGTTTTCACCAAGCCAGTCCCTGTGTCTATTCCTCAGATTTCGTGTCCCTTTCCTATTCTCTTTGCCCAACAAGGTCAAATCTTGCCCTCTGAAATCCTGTCCTGTTCTGTCCAAGACCTTTGCCTAGCCATTCCAGCACTTTTCATCCAGTTATAGGTTATGCCTTTAGACCAGGGATGGGGAAAATATGGCTCGTGGGCCAGATTCGCGCTGCCAAGGGATTTTATCCAGCCCAGGTAACACCTAGCCCAGGAGCCGGGGGCAGCCAAGGTTATGGTGCATGTGGCTGGTCCTGCTGCCTCCAGGCTGGGGAGAAGTGGCTGTCGGATTCACTTCCTGGCAGCAGTGGCTCCTGCCAGCTGCCACCACTGGACCTGGCCCTGCTGCCTGCTCACCCTGGCTCATCTTCACGGGCAGGTGGGGAGTGGTGTTTGGAAGTGGGATGAGGCCGGGATCTTGGGGCGGTGCACTTGGGCACCTGCCTGCCTGTCCCTCTCCTGCATGCTGCTCCCCCAATCCCAGCCCCATCCTGGCCAAGCGCAGAGCAGAGCCATGATCCGCTGCCCACACGCCCCTGTGACAGGCACCAGTTCTGCGGTCAGGGCCACCTGGGGAGCAGATCCCAGCTCTGCTCCGGCCCCACACACTCACTTCCCTGTGATCCCAGGAACTCCCTGGAGACTGGCCGGGAACCACCTGGGCAGGGCATGCAGCCAGGCGGATGGGATGGGGCTGCTTAGGGAGTTTTGATAAGCTGCTGCATGGGGTATGGGGTTTGGGATGGTGCTGACCCAGCCCACAACAGCTCATCCAAACTCTCTGTGTGGCCCATGGGCCCAAATAATTGCTTTACACCTTTTGTTTAAATCTAACTCCTGCCTCTCCACATAGGTTCAGCTTTTGTTCCCTCTGTATTTGAATTAAGCATCTTTCTCCACCAAGCCAAACTGGCCTAGCAGGGAATCACTGAGAGCACAGAAGACAGAAATTCCTGGCTTTCAGTTCAGGTGCCCAAACCCTGCCCAGACCACAGCACCCAAGAGCTGCAATTACAGGAAGAAGTCTTGCTGAGTCCTGGGCTTGAACATGCCTAGTACACAGATAATCTTTGGGGAACGTAGCAAGTCTCTACCAAGCCTGCATGAACTGCAAGTTTTCAGAGACATATAATGTAGGCAATTTAAGGTGGCTGTTTCATAGATTTCATAGACATTAGAACTGGAAGGGACCTCAGAAGATCGTCGAGTCCAGCCCCCTACCCCCTGCCCTGATAATTTGCAAGGCTAGCAAGAGAAATCCCCATGATATAAAGACCTGCCTTTATTCATCAAACAAATTTTGAATTCCCATTTCAAAGCACAGTAGCACTAGAGCTTTCCAAAGAAAAATTTCCCAAAAGGCATAAAGCCTGCTGACCACCCTTGTCCGGTACGTCACCCAGAACAGTCAAGATGTCAAAGAAAGATATCCATACTAAGCAAATTCCCAAATTGAGCCTTAATGTGGACGGTCCCTGGAGTGCTGCTAAAAGAAGTCTGTTCGGCAAAGAGTGTGTGTGTGTGTGTGTGTGTGTGTGTTGGTGTCTTTCACCAACCAAAACAATTCATCTTGCTGCAGATTTTACACAAGTGGTTAGCTAGCTAGTCAGTGGTTCTCCACACATTCACGTAAGTGCAATATGAATTAATTATCTGAGGTGAGCTCAGAATTATCTGAGGTCAATTAATGTGTTTGAGGACAAAGGAGAACTGTCCCAGAGGATATTGGATACAGTAGATCTTATTTTTGTACAGTGATATCTTTCAAAATCATGCATAGAGCCATCTCTTTTTGATTTTCAGCTATGATAAATATCCCCTCTTCAGGGAAAGTTGTACCCTTCAAAAGTCCTTACTTTTAATGAACAGCACAGATTTGAATAGGAGAAATCATATGCCTTTTCTCTGTAGCATGTCTCATAGCAAAATTAATCTGTCAGATAATCAGCTTACTAATAAAAAGCAAATAAACAAGATGGGGTTCCTTTAAAAAATCTGAATCAGAAAAAAGTATTTTTGAAATGACAAAACACTCTAATACTTTAAAAAGCCTGGTTCATGCTGATTAGCTGATTGATGTATTTGTTGAGGAAAGCCAAGGAAATCCCTACATCTTCTAATTTCTTTTGTTTTCTAGCTCAATTGTTCATTATCTTTCACTGTGAAAGAATTCATTTTCTGCCTCCTCTACTATCTTCTTTCTGTATTTCACATTATTCTTTGCAAAGCATATTATGAAACATTCGCCTAGGAGGTTGATGTGTGACTTGTCCCCTTCAGGAGTCACAGAAATGAAATCTTGTGTTTGATCAAGTGCGTAGCAAGACTGTTTCTGTGTCTGTTCAAAAATGCAACTGCCTAATGGTAGGGCAATAAAAAAAATGGGTGTGCTGCTCCAACAGCCTCCATCACACGAAACCCAATGCCTTCTGCCTGAGCAAATGATCTCTGAAAAATTCTGTGGCCTGCAGATGTGCAGCCATCCTTGGAGAAGGCACAGAAGTGTTGAATGCCACATGGGAAGAGTACAGTTCTGGGCAGGTATCAAGTGGGATAGTACTGACAGTCTCTGCAGAGTTTAGGCTTTCCTTGCTGTGCTTGAAAGCTCCTGAGCGTCCCTCTTTTGACAGCTACACAGTATTGTACAAGGAATTCATTGAACAGTGTCTTTGGCAGAAATACTGCTTTACTGGGATCTGGAAAGGCACAGGAAGACCATAGGTTGTACTGGGTCATCCATACTGGCTGAGAAACTGGACAGTGTGGCAGGTGAAACCCACCATAAAACCTAACTAGTAAGGGATTAAATTGCTGGTGTGGATTTGAGACTCCAGGCAGGGAAAATAAGCAAAAAGCTGAGCAGTTGCTCCTGCTGTAGCGACTGATAATTACCAGACCGACTTGGAGGTCCTGCATAAAGAAGGGAATCCCCTCATTTGAGAGTCCTGGGTCATGAACCAAAAATGCCAGGACAAAAAAGCCAGCAGTACAAAGCAGCCATTGTGCAAGATAGAAAGGATTAGATGGTTGGAATCAGACTGTTCCTATCACACAGCAGGAACCAGAAGGGACCCTAGAAACAGAGTGGCCTACAATTAGGAGAAGAGGCTTGGAGTCTGATTTTATTTTACAAATAAAAAGGACCCCGTAGCCCCATGTGATGAGGACAAGAACCTTGTTTTGGTCCAAACAAATGCTCATTGAAGTCTGGGAAAGCCTTGCTGCTGCCTTAAATGGCTTTGAATCAAGACTGCTAGAACTATTTTGTAAAGGCTCCATTGTTCAGTGATGTATGTTAAGTAGGGCCTGGTTTAAATTGTGGGCTCAGCTCTCTAGTATCATGGCCCAAGCATGGAGGGGACTGCCATTTTCACACCCAGGCCCACTGATCAACTGAGGGGGCAGGTTTAGAGCCATCTGGCTGGCTGAGCCCAGCCCCTTTTCCAGGCTGGGGGCAGGGATCAGGAGTGTCCAGCAGGGCGAGGTGGGGGCAAGAAAGTGTCCACGCAAAATGCTGCAAATCTCTCCCCCAGGGCATGGAGCACCACCACTGGAAGGGGCTTGGGGGCAGACTCACCTGGCAGTGTGCCCAGCACCTGGCAGACCCCAGCCTGGCCAAACTTGTCTGGCATTGTGGTGCCCGCAGCCCGCAAACAACAAAGGGTTGCAAAGCAGGTAGGGGGACTGGAGTGTAGGGAGCCACTGCCCCTCAGCCTCACTTACGTCTGCCCCTGCTCCAGCCCCTGGCTCTGCTCTGCACACCAGAGCCCCACTGAGGCAGCGCTGAGCACTTCCATCCCCCTGCCTACCTAACCCACCTGGCAGTGCACGTCCACTGCTGCCACTGGCTGGGGCAGAGGAGGGACAGAGACTGGGCACTGCACAGCGGCACCAGTGCTCCCACAGCTCTGTCTTGTTGCAACAAAATGCCATGATACAGGAGTTCCCCACAAGTGGCCATATCATGGCATTTTGTTGCAAATCGCATTTTTTGTGGAAAATCATTTAATTTTTTGATTTTCATGAAAAATGCAAAATCACAATTTAAACCAGGCCCTATATATAAGTATTTCAGGGATACATACATTAGTTTACAAGATTACTTAGACATATTTAACGTAACCTTCTGCTCCAGTAAGAGGGCAATGTCAGAGCTGTGTGTTTTGACTTGGACACTCTGCTAGAAGCTGAGATACCTGCGAGAAAAGTGAACCAGCCTGCAGAGGACACTGCGGGTCTGAATGCTGGCACGAGGGATGTTGGCGAGCCCATGGAAAACTTGCAGGAGAGAGACAGGGACAGAGAAGCCCATTTGCAAAGGGCGACAGAGAGAGCTGTGTCAGCCTACCCCTATAAATAAAAGTTTTGTCACTTGTATTTTTGAACTCTGCCCCCTCTCCATAATTTATCATTTGCATGATAGCCCTGCTCACTTGTCTTCACCTCAGCATTTATCTAGCAGCAGGCGACGATTATCTCAGGGCAACTTTCTATTCCTTTGACATCTCTTAATTAAACTATGACATTCACTAAGCATGGAAGAGAAAAATGTTGGAGGGGGAAAAAAAACCTCACTGCACTGCACTCTCATTAGACTACCATATTTTTGAGACTTTGGGTGCTGTGAAAAAGAAAAATACGAAGGGGGTTTTAATGGGATGTAATAGAGGTGGCTTTGGTTTTAATTCGCTCTTAATTGTTTAAGCCTTAGTCTTGATTTTTTCTAGAAAAAATGTAGTATATACTAATCATATCTATTTTACCTTCACATGAATTGTAAAGTCTGGGCCAACTCTTATTTAGGGGAAGCTTTCATTAGTTACAAGTGAGGTTTGCAGGATTTGGTTGGTATCTACAAGAAGGTTCTGAAGAAAGTATATTCATATAATACATGTCCTCTGTATTAGGACAGATGATATCAGATACTAAATAGATTAATGCCTGTAGTGTTTCCATATCACGGTGAGAAGTATGCTGGGAATACATAAAACAAATGCAAGCTTAGGGGTGGGGAAATATTCTTATGCCATGTATAAGAACTGCCAGTTCTGCCATGTATACAATAATGAGGCTCATTTGCCAATTGACTCTTCCTTTCATCATACCACTTATAAAAAGGGAAATCTCTTTAAAGTGTCTTTTTACTTTAAACCTTTAATTCAGAGTTCACACAGTATTCAGCTTAGAAGTCTCTTCAAGTCTATTTTTTCTGTTATGAATCATACAGTGTTTTTCATATTAGTAAAGCTGTCAAATAAGAACTGACACAAGAATGCTGAAGTAATCATCTTTCAAATATTTTGAATTAATTATAGCATTTGTGGAAGATGCTGGCTTGATAGCTTTGCTAGCTGAAGCCCTTCCATCTATTGCACGGATGCATTGCAATGCACAGCAGTATAAACACCTTCTTTTCTGGAGGTGCCATTTCTAGAAGATGAAAGGGGTATGCTGGTCTCCATGCTCATTTAGATCTTGGTTTTTTCTGCCAAGACTGCCAACAAGATTTGCAACTAGGTGGTGACCACCAGGTCTTAATTTCACTTCTAAGTTAACTCTGGCTTTCAACCGGCTGTTAGCTCCCCCAGACAGAGCCCATGGGGGAGCTGGCGTCCCCCTACCCCCCGGCCTGTGGGGGATGCCCAGCAGGGCGGGGGGGGCAGGGATTGGGGGCCCCCACACCTGTCCTGCAGGCGCCCATCTAGAGCCCTGGAGGCGCGGGTGAGGGAGCTCCAGGAGGAGGTTAGCAGGCTGAGGGGAATCAGGGAGGCGGAGGATGAAATTGATGGGTATTTTCTCTCCATGCACCCAAGGAAGAAGCACCCCGAGAGGTGCCCTTCACAGCAGAGTGGCAGATGGTCACCTCCAGAACCAGGGCTGCTCGCAGCAAAGCAGTACCAGTTCCTCCAGTTCGGCTGGAGAACAGGCACGGGGTCCTGGTGACACTACAGGAGAAGGAAGGAGAGGAGGAAACCTCCGGAGTGGAGGCAACTCCACACTCTCCACACTCTGAACAGGCTGAAGGAGCTAAGCAGACCCAGAGGAAGAAACGTTGAGTGATCGTCATAGGCGGCTCCATCCTGAGAGGTACAGAGGGTCCCATCTGTCACCAGGACCCCTCGACACGAGAGGTCTACTGCCTGCCCGGGGCAAAGATTCAGGACATGATGGGGATGATCCAGGCCATGATCCAGCCCACCGATTACTACCCCATGGTCCTAATCCATGTGGGCACTAATGATGCGGCCAGGAGAAGCCCTGATCACCTGATGACGGACTACCACACTCTGGGGGGCATGCTGAAGGAGATAGCGGCACAGGTGGTATTCTCTTCTGTCCTACCAGTGAGTGGACATGGAAGACGACACGAGACCTGCATCAGAGAAGTCAACTTGTGGCTTCAGGAACGGTGTCTCAAGGTGGGCTTCAGCTTCCTAGACAACGACCCGCACATCAGGACGAGAGACATGCTCGGGTGGGATGGGCTTCACCTTTCCCCCAAAGGTAAGTGTGTGTTCTCTTCTAGGTTGCTGGATCTCCTCCGGCGGGCTTTAAACTAGTTTCGTCTGGGGAAGGGGAAGACAAGGGCGGAGGAAGCCTTGGACCACTAAACCAAGCGTCACCCCCAAGAACAGCCCAGGTAGACTGACGACGAGCAGAATGAATACCCAGGTAAGCAACAGGGGTCCGGGTAGTACGGAGATTAGGGGGCCAGTGCACACATCTTCAGGAGACCTCAAATGCCTCTACACAGATGTTTGTAGTATGGGGAACAAGCATGAGGAACTTACCCTTCTGCTAACTGACACCAACCCAGACATAGTGGGGCTCACCAAAATGTGGTGGGACCCAAGGCATGACTGGGCGGTGAATATCAAGGGCTATAGGCTGTACAGGAGACATAGGACAGGGAGGAAAGGTTGGGGTGTGGCGCTCTACGTCAAGGAGAAATACACATCCTCAACAAGTACCATGGGGTCAGAGGAGGGGCACACTGAAGTGCTCTGGGTTAGAATACAAGGAAGTCGAGGAGAAAGGGACTTAACGGTGGGGGTCTACTACAGACCACCCAACCAAGGGGAAGAGCTAGACCGGGAATTCTTAAGTCAGCTCACGGAGGCAGTTAGGTCAGGGGACATGGTCATTATGGGTGACCTGAACTTTCCAGACATCTGCTGGGAGGAGCAGTCAGCCAGGTCTGACCGCTTACGTAGGTTCCTAGCTGAGATACAGGACATCTATCCCAGGAGGTGCACAGCGCCACCAGAGGAGACGCCTTGTTGGATCTAGTCCTGGCCACGGGCGATGACCTGGTGAGAGGTCTGCGGGTGCTCGACCACCTGGGCGATAGCGATCATCACCTGCTGGAATTCACCATCCAGTGCAAGGTGGCAAAGGCTTGCAGCAAGGCAGCAGCCCTGGACTTCAGGAGGGTGGATTTCAATGAGGTAAGAAGACTAGATGAGGAGGCACTGAGGTCCCGAGAAGTGGGGGGGGAGGGGGGAGCTGGGTGTCCAAGAAGAGTGGTCGTTCCTTAAGGAGACGATCCTCCAAGCCCAAAGGGAGGTAATCCCATCACGGATCAAAGGGGGCAAGAGGGCTCAAAAGCCCCCATGGCTCACCAAAAGCATCCGGGAACGTCTCCTAGCTAAAAAGGAGGCATACACCCAATGGAAGGGAGGGGCCATCACCATGGAGGAGTATATCTTGGAGTCATTATTGATGCTCGGGGCTGTAGGGGGGTGGTCAGGAAGGCCAAGGTGGAGATGAAACTGGGACTAGCGACCCAGATCAAGGACAACAAGAAGTCCTTTTTTAAATACATTGAGGGTAAAAAGAAGGTACCGGGTAACGTGGAGCCTCTGCAAGACACGCTAGGAAATCAGGTCATCGCACCAGACGACAAAGCTAACCTATTTAATAATTTCTTTGCCTCCATTTTTCTGAGCAGGGACCAGGTCACCCCCCCGCCGCCGGGACCCCCGTAGGTCCCAGGGGAGGCACCCCCAGGCCTCGGGTCAGTGAGGACATAGTCAGGGAACTTCTGGAGGGACTGGATGTATTTAAATCAGCAGGTCCTGATGATCTCCACCCCAGAGTGCTGCGGGAATTAGCAGAGGTCATTGCGGGATCCCTGGCACGGCTTTACGAGCACTCATGGTGCTCTGGTGAGGTGCCAGAGGACTGGAAAAGGGCCAATGTGGTTCCCATTTTCAAAAAAATGAAGATGTGTGCACTGGCCCCCTAATCTCCGTACTACCCGGACCCCTGTTGCTTACCCGGGTATTCATTCTGCTCGTCGTCAGTCTACCTGGCCTGTTCTTGTGGGTGACGCTTGGTTTAGTGGTCCAAGGCTTCCTCCACCCT
>NW_005842204.1:290073-291154 GCF_000455745.1 Alligator sinensis | reverse complement strand
TTGCCAGGGTCATTTGACCCCAGTACTTTTTCCTGCCATGGCAGGGAGTCGGACTTGATGATCTGCTCAGGTCCCTTCCGACCCTAACAACTATGAACTATGAAACTCAGTTCTTATCCATCCACAAGAACTTCTGACCTTAGTGTCATGGTGCTCAGCATCTGTGTTAATTGGCCTGTCCTGGAGGACAGCCTGGAGCTCAACTGCTTCTGATGTCTGTGCTAGTAACCTGCCCATGCTGTAGTAAGGGCACAGGCCAAACCACTCGAAGGTTTAGGTCTCCAGGGCTTTACTGCAATTTCCCCCACATGCCCATAAGTGTGAAATATTTGAATTCACTAAGTTGAATGTGTGTACATGACAGTCTAAGATTAACTTTTATCTGTTGAATTTGCTGATGGCAACTGCAGTAATTCATAGCTTTATTTTATGTTCAAAATATTTTTCAGAGCTGGCCAGCATGGCATCATACTTGTCCATACTGGTGGCTTGAGTTATTTTATTTCTGGCTGCACTTTGACAAATGGGACAGTAAAGACAAGATAGTCCTTCCACAGTTCACAGAGAAAGGATTACACAGGGGCTGAGGTTACTGCAGTACAAAGAAGTGAGCTGTGCCTCCAGAAGTCCATAGGTCTCATGCAGGTGGGGATGCAGCAATATGGCTTTCAGTGTGGGTCTGGCTTTGCAATGTGGCTCTTCGCACCTGGCCCAGGAACTGAAGCCCAGGTGTCACCCAAGTTAACTTGACAATGAGGACATGCCCTCATGCACAGAACACAAACACATAGAGCAAGGAAATCAACTTATTTCAATGACTTTCTGGGTAGGTGTGAACGAAGCCCACACTGCCACGTTCTGGCAAGGATGTTCCTGAACACACCCACTCCCAGTCTCACTCTCCCCAAACCCAGAAATGTGGTGATGAAGCCATTCCACACCATCTACCACAGCTGGTCCTAAGACTTTGGGATCTAGCAGTCTGGCATGTAGATTCTGGGGATGCCACAAGAGGCTTCATTGACACAATCCTGGGTTTTATGGGAGTGGTGCATAGGGTGTATGCATGAGCAGGCATTCC
>NW_005842204.1:263810-290016 GCF_000455745.1 Alligator sinensis | reverse complement strand
GTTCTGGGGACACAGTGTAGACATAACCTTAGTCATTGTTGAGCTAGGTTGGATTTCTCAGCAACCATAGGGTGCATAAAACAATACCAGCCATTGTCCAGCGTTTTGTGGAGGCTGCAGGCAGATGAGCAAGACAGGCTGTTGTTTCAAACTTCAGTCTTTCTGTGCTAACAGCTTTTCAAAGAAGTGAAAGAAGTAATCCCGGTTCTAATATTCTTGTAAAATAAATTTTCACGGCGCCAGAATGATTACCATTTTCCCCCAGGAGAAACAGGCAGGGCTGGCATAACTGCCAGGGAGCACAGGCAGCCGCCTAGGGTGGCAAATGGAAGGGGAGCAGCACACACCTCGCACATATGGAGGGCTGCCTTTGGCACCTGGGCATGGTCAGAAGCGAGCAGGGCAGCTCTGGCACTGCTGAGCTACTGCTCCAGGGTGCTGTAGGGTGCCTGCCCTCACCAGGTCCCAGGTATGTTCCGAGGGAAGGTAGCAACATTTTGTTTGCCTAGGACACCAAAAGTCCTTGCATCGCTCCTGGACACATGCATGCTAATCAGTAGACACAGCTCAATGGCAGACCCCCCCTTTACTGGGGGAGTTAGTGTTATGCACTCGGTGAGGGGCAGGTTTGCTACTGACGGCATCATCCTATTTCCAAGGTACGACCTAACCTTTGGAGACATCGTGAAAATGATTTAGTTTAGTTGTCTCCTAGATGTTTGTTTGCTTCTTTTTTGTTAGCAATCTGCTCATTACTCTGATTAAATTACATGGGGAATAAATCACTGCCCCATGAAAAGTACATAATCAAACAGATAAGTCTTGCATTTCACCCTGGTCTCTGACTCTCACACATGACTTTGCATGTGAATGTTTAAGACCTGTATGCCCTATATTTTTCACTTTAATACTGCAATTAATCACATTATATAACCAGCCTACTGCTGTTTCTAATTAAATTTTTTAGCAAAAAAACAAACAAACCCTGCATTTAAATAACGCAAAGGGTCTGTCTTGGAATGACAATGCCAGGAAATTCAGAGGGGAGGCTTACACTTCATCCTCCCATCACCCCCATGTGCCTAAGGACTGCAGCACATACAGCGTGTTATGTAACATCCGACACTCATTTCTGACTCACGCACACTTACCTCACAATGGGACACACTAAATATAGACTTTCATTCTTAACTGTGCAGAACCTGGCTCTTTCTCCTTCCCAAGAAGACCCTGGATAGGATTTAAATAGAGCAGACTTGTACTTCATTTCCTACTCATCCTCCCCCCACCCCTTCACTCTTATGCAACTGTTATTTATTTATTTATTTATCTATCATTTTTATAGCCTCTGAGATCGTATTAGGTGCATCCAAAAAGGGATAAAAAAGGATCCCGTTCCCAAATCTCATACAAACTGCCAGCAGATACGATGCCATGGGAAGTAAAACTAGACAGGGAGGGGCTGGAGGAAGGGTGGAGAATTGTGGTTGATCACACTGATAACTATGTAGTGCATCATTCAAAGTCTCCTGAGGGGTGCTTATAAGTGACATTTGCCAATGGAGGGCTGCCTAGGCATGTGTGCACAGAGGAAGTCTTTGGCAAGGCCAGAAATTTAACCCACGGGCAGCTGGATCCGTGTGACTATATGACCATTTGCCCTGTGATTCTGGCTCCAAGGGGATCATGCCTTAGTGAATGAAGGGGAAGTGGCCTGGGAATTAAGATGCCTGAATCCTAGTTGGAGCCATGGAAAGGAAGGTAGTCAATGGGCACACAAGACTCCTGGATGTTTGTAGTGTTACTTTTATTAGAGGTGCAATTACGATATTTTGCTCAGACATTCAGAGTTGGCCCTACCCAGACAACATTGACACTGATGTCGGCCGTTGTGAACTAGCACAGCCCTGCATCTGTTCAAAACTATTGCTCCAACTTGGATTCAACTTTTATTTCAGAAAGAGCTGAGGCATAATCACAGGGTCTCCAGCTCAGTTGGTAATAGCCAGACTTGCCCTTTGCACAAGGTGATTGCATTGATCACACACTTGTGAATCCAAGCCATTTGAGCAGCAACACGTGCGTGATGCTGTCATCAGTACGGCACCAGTTGTCTGAGCTCTGGGCCGCCTCACCCTTTAGGGAAATAGGAGTCACATGCATTGGTTCCTACAAGTGTGTCCTTGCAGTAAGGCAAGTCCACGTGCAGGCAGTCAGTAGAGACCTCTCACTTGATATTATCCACACAGGGTACATGTTGTCCACCCCTAACATAGTGCCAAATACTGCCACCTTGGGAAAGAGCACAGAAGGACGTCCAGGTCTCCAGTTTTGGGGGAGAGGGGACTTCCTAGTCTTATAGAGGTGACATGTCAGGGGGGAAAGGAGGGAGGAGCTGCTCCCTTCATATGCTGCCTAGCTTTACTTTGCATCCTTGTGCAGGTGGGGTTTTGCAGATGCTGGTGGAGGGGGTAGGATAGTGGCCAGTGCATTTGCAACTGCTTGGGAGAGATTGGCCAAAAACCTCATTGACCAAAAGTGTAGGGGCTCTGGATACCAATGCAGCTCTGAGGACAGAGTCCACGGGCTTCAGGGACATCTGGGTCATGGTGTCCGCTAAACAACATCCTCTCTGCCCTCTGCAGTTGGATTCTAGATGCTATCCCAGGTTGGTCTCATCCCTGTATTCTGGGGGTCTAAAACCCTTCACCCATTCACCGCCCTCAAGCCCAGAGACAGGTATACTGTCTGCTCTTTCTTCCACCTTAATCTGTCAGCACCAAAATGTGCCACTAGAGCTGTCTGTTCACTCTAATTTGCTCTCTCCCAAGACCAGTGAGATTTACAATGCTCCTAAATGGTCATCTGGGTGAGGCAGGGCTCCCCATGGCCAGCTGGTAGGGCTGTTTCTCGAAGGACACAGGAAGGAAATTGGGAAGAAGTGCTACTCCAGTTTACTCTGAGTCACAATATGTCTGTTGAAAGCTGTCACCACCCACAGCTACAGAGAAGGTGAAATAACCAAGGGTATTTCTCATCTAATCTGTGTTAGTTTGGGATGGTAATGCAACTTCCATTATAAATAGGTATGCAACGCATCTATCTGCCTTTGCTATACCAGTGCTTTGGCTCTTGTGAGTCTTAAAAGTGCTGGCTGTTATTTTTGCATAAACCAAGAAAAAGAACCCCACATGCATTATTATGATTTTAAAGAAAATCTCATGATGTATAAGGCATTTTCATGATTTTGAGTGGCTTAACCAATGGCTTTTGACTGCTTGGCATTAGCTACCACAAAACATGAGTGTCTTCCTTTAGTGTTTTCAGTGGATAACCCACAGGATGAAACTGCTTTGTTCATTCATAAGGCCTAAACTTTTCTTCCATCTTTTATCAGCTGCTATCAAAAACAAGTTATTTGGAAGGAAAAAATATCACAGACATAATAACCCTTTTTATTTTCCTCTCAGTTGCATTTCTTATCTATCATCAAGTAAATTGTCTTGTTTTACTATTAATCTCAATTTAAGCTGATTTTAAAAATACAATTGTTGATGGACAAAATGAAGTGTAAAACCTTTTCTTTTTAAAAAAAAGTTAAAACCAAAGTGTTTGCTTTCCTAGTTAGTCAATTTGAACGTGCTCTATATAGCTTTATCCTAATGCAACAATTTCTTACACATAAACCCCTGAGCTTAAGGAAATTCGTGACCATTCATTGATCACTGAGCTAAACTTGCAGAGTGTTTGTGAGGAATTTTAATCAGGTTGAAGCTAATATATCCCCTTTTATAAGCCATGTAAAGGCTTGGCTTCTTCATCTTTCCATTTCACTCCAGGTGCACAGACACTAGCAGAGCAATTTAATCTTGAGCTGCTTTGTTATTCTGTTTTCCATCCCTTACAACAGCCACAAGCTCAGTCATCTCCTGCAGCTGGGAGTACAGAAAATTTTCTTTAATAAAAGCTATGCACTGTTACTCAGAGACAGTTATCTGCAAGGAAGCCACTAGGGCCTTCAAAAGCAGCAGTCTGGACTGGACTCTCATGTTATCTTCCATAGGGAAATCTCCTCCTATGTCTTGTCCTGCTTGCTCTGCTTTTCCATAGCTGTCTTTACACAGCATGGCTGATCTCGGTGAACTCAGTGAGCTGTTTTATGGGTGTAGCTGATAGCAGAATACGCTCCTATATCTGCCTTTGTGGTGTTTCCTGGAATTGCTAGATTATTATCACCTGGTACATGTGATCTAAAAACAAATGCACACTACAGGGACTAAGCCTGGGGAGAAATAAGAGCAGAGGCTAAACTCTTGGGTGGGTGAGAGGACAAAGCAGGATTCCAGGGGTGAGGCAGGGAGAAAGAGAGAAACGCTAGTGAAGGAAATCATACAAAAAACTAGAACTCTTGGTTCCAAAATGATACCTTTTATTAGACCAGCTGGGAAATCGCAAGAAAATTGTCCTATGGTGGTGAAGGAAATCGGCATTTAGCAAAGAAGAATTCCATTTTAAGGGAGAAAGAAGGAAGAGATATAAGAATGAGTGCAAGGGAGGCAGCAAAACAGGGAAAAGAGGAACTCTGAGGCAGAATTAAAGAGGGAGATGGGAATAAACACCAAGGAAAGGGGCAAAACTATGGAAAATGGAGAAAGAGACCAAGCTGAAGGTTAGTGGACTGTATTACCATAGTAATATATGCAAGTAAGTGTATTTTCCTGATATGGGTCCCAAAGGAAAGGCTGTAGCAGAAGGATGGTGCTTCGGGAGCATGACACTAATACCGCCTCTTAGTTTGGCACATCTTAGTTCAACATACACTGGGTGCATCTACACATAGTATTAAGGCGACAAAATAAACTCCGGTGCAGTTTGCGCTGGAGTCAGCTGTTCCTGGGCGCAGCGTCTACATATGCACCCGGGACTGCAGCACTTTGAGCTGGGGTGGAGCAACCCTGGTCTGGCAGAGGGCCTGGGGGGGTCGGCCCCAGGCTCCAGGTGGTGTCGTCAGGTGGCTGGGGCACAACGGTGCTAAGATGTGGGGCTAGGTGGCAGGCAGCGCCCACACTTTAGCACCTCGTGCCTCAACCAGCCCCTGTCACCTTCTACTTGTGCGTTTCTGGACATGTAATTACTCCACCGTAATTACAGATAGTACTGTTCCAGGCAGTACTATTCTATGCCAGAGTTCATTTCCTGCACTCAAATACCAGCACACGTGGCAACTGCGATGCTTTACTGCAGAGCTAATTAGTCAACTCCGCAGTAAAGTGTACGCGTAGATGCTACCACTGAGAAGCAATCCTCCTCTTCTCCGCTCCTTTGAGATGAGGGAGGGTGATTTCAAATGACTTAAACAGGAATGAAAGGGCCCTGAAGATGGAAATGGAAATGGTGCTCATGGGACGGATGTACCCTAGAGATCACTTCAACGGTATGTATATAGTTGCTGGGAAAGGGGTCTGCTGGCTACAGACCTGTTCTGTGGAGGTATGTAAGGTGGTAAGAAGTCCCATCCTTAGGGCCCAGTTCTGCCACCCTTATTCACACAGGCCAGGCTCTCCTGTCCTCTGAGTTCACAGGGCTGCTTTACATAGCATAAAGTGCAAGTAAACCATCTGGAGATTGTCACAGGCAAATTTCCTCTGCAAAAAGGGAATTTCTGCTGGCATAAAACTCAGAGAAGTGGCACTGCTTCCTCCTACACCATCTGCCCACTGCTCTCTCTGTGAGGGGTTAGAAGTGGAGGAGGGAGAATGTCAGGAGTGGGAAGGTGTGCAAGCTCCTCTATATCTGATCCTCTGGAGGGAAGAGAGCTGATGATAATGATGGAAATGAGAGTGGAGCCACTGGTGCTGTAATTTCACAGGGACAGAAGAGAGGAAGATCAGAAAGCCGCAGCCAGCTCTCTGTGGCTGCAACTCACCACTGTGTCATTGCAGAGAATCAGGGCCATTGAGTCATACCTGACTACACAAGCCTAATTTCAGACTTAAAGGAATGGATTGTCAATGGGCTGATTCCTGCCCCATCCCCTCACAGCTTCTTTCGGGTCATACTCCATGGCCAGCCCCGCTGACATCGCTGGATCTTCTCAGAGTGAAGGGTGCTATTTGGAGCATGTAGGCTTGGCAGCATCTGACCGAAAGGCCAGCAAGGCACTGTCCTGAATAAGAAAGAATGGCAGAATCTGAGCTTCAGCGGAGAGGGGGTGGATGTCCTCCCAAGCCCAAGTGTCCATGTGGTAGGGCAGTCCACTGCTAGCCATACTGCCGTTGGTCCAGAAGGAGAACATGACCGCACCAACAGTGCAGGAGATTTGCATTGATCTGTACTGACAAGCAGCCACACCTTTTCATCAACTCTCACGGTGATGTTTCATTACAAAGAGGCTGCATTACTCACTGCACTACCCAGATTTTCTTGCTGGAGCCCGGAGTAAAGAAACACAAAACCTGACTTAGAGTAAGCTGTTCCTTGGACTCTAAGAGCAATCACTTCATCAGGAAGTTCACTACTCGTTTTAGCATGCTGAAATCACAAGGCAGGATAGTGAATTCAAAGTGAACAGAGGAAAAAAAAAGACCTCTGGAAACACAACATTAGAAGAGCAGGGAGACAAAAGCAAAGGAAGCCTTTTATTTTTTCAACTGTGCAGTGATCTCTGTCTTTAAGGAAGTTTTCCCAAGTGCCTCAGGTGGTATCCCAAAGAGACAAAATGAAGTATGCACATGGAGAAGGACACACAGGTGTATGATTCCTTACTTGTGAGCTAGCCTGCAGTCAGCATGTTCTAGAGGATCACTCATAGCCATTGCAGCCCACCGGCAGTGACCCATGCCCTCCCCAACAAGCACTGTGCTTGCACCACAGCCACGGCTCCTCTCATCATCCTCTGCCTCTCACACGTGTTTTGCATGTATTCAGCTTGTGGACCTCCCATCAACATCAGTGTGATAAGTGTGAAAATACACCCCTAAGCCACTGTTAGTCTGTGCAGCTGGGCTGGAGAGTCTGGCTGGAATTAGACGGTTACCTGCAGGGCCGTAATGCTTGGTTTTTGGATGCATAAAACCTGCTGCCATTGTTTTAGTTCTTATTAGAGCTGGTGAGAACACCTTTTGCTTTCCTAGCAGTTAATCCAGTATAGGGTCATTTACACACATCACATGTTGGGGTAGCAGGGAGCTCCAGTGCCATTTCAAAAGAGTACAGTGTCTGCACTAGGAGTCCTTCTCTAAGTTCCCTTGTGAGTGTGGGGACTCCAGACACCCTTGCACCCCTGCTGTGTATACCACTTGAACACAAACCCAGATATTTATTATCCATAGGACCTTTTTTATCTCCAAGACACGTTTGTGGACTATGCAGTGTACTGTAGCAATGCATGCTCTGGGCATGAGAGAGCCACTGCCTTCAAGTTGCTGAACACCTCACAGGGAATGGAAACTTCCCTCCTTGGTATTATTTGGAAGGCAGAGTCCAGCACCTTGCAGGAAGCATGAAGGCCTATGTTTTTAATTTGGTGTCCTTGTTCAAAACGCAAGCCTAGCCCCCGATGGATGGCATTCATTGGTACCACACAGGAAACCATAGTTTGCATGTGGACATTTCACTCCTGTGGCTGGCTGGGCGTGGAGACATCAAAGGCGTGAACCTCTTCTTGTATTCTCTGGGTGTCTAGCTATTACTGTTAGTTCCTCATGTAGGTGAATGTTATAGCTACGTATGGCCAGCTATATAAATTTACAAGGAGATCTTTACAATCTGTATTGGAAAACAGTATGAAAGGGGGGTGAGAGATCTGGTTATCAAGAGGTTAACTTGTTGAATGGTTTGGTGTCTGGCTCTGTCCTGTTTTACTTTGAGGTGTGTGCACTGGAAGGTTCTGATCATCAGCTGATATCATTGTTGTGTGCAGTCTAATTAAGCAGCCTGATCAGACACCAGTTCCTGGTCGGATTAGTAAATTTGAAAGCGTCACTCTGAATAGAGGTCTTGTTATAATGAGAGGGAAAAATGGACTGTCCACTAGAAAAGTGGGCAGTTGCAAATGCTATTGTATAGCAGGTGTGTGTGCGTGTGCATGTGCGTGTGAGTGTGTATGAGAGAGAGATAACTAAATAAGCATCAAGGTTTATTTCCTGTTCCAACCCAGAAGGGTTCTTTCTGTGTCGGGCCCTCAGATAAAATGCGATACAACATGATGGATGCAAGATACTGGCAGAAGGCTGGTGCCACTGAGTGCCACTAATTCTCAATGATCCTGCCAAAGCATTAGATAACTACAGCAGTTGGTAAGGTTGTTTGCACAATGAGCTCCTTTAAAATTGGTCAAGCTGAGTTCTTTAAACAGGTGGGTAGGTTGTCTTGATTGCAGGAGGCCCTGATCATTTCAGTTAGCGTGGGGATCCTTTGTCGCAGTTCACTGGCCAGGAGTGGTAGGGTTAATTTTGACAGCTGATGAGAAAAAACCTCTCATCAGGTTTTTGTTTGGGTGAGATCCTCACAAAGCTGAAAGGATGGGCGTTGCTTCTGGGCTGCTACTATTTTTCTGGGTCTCAATGAACCCTTAATCCAATTCTAATTGACTTTTGTCCCTAAAGCAAGAAGGTTTTCGGCAAGAACGCTCGGGGCAGAGGGTTAGTTTCAGGTGATCAAGATGAATGAAATAGCTTTAATTCAGGGAGCAGTTGCATTTTATGTTTATAATGGTGGGGTCCTTTCATGGCTCTGTCATCTATAACCTTGGTTGGATTATAAGTGGGTCTGTTACCATACGTGTTCCAGCCATCTGCCTCCCTGCTCATTTTACGAAGTTGACCAGATATCTCAGAAACCTTTGGGCACAAAGTGAGAAAGGGGCTATTTGGGCCTCGCTCTTGGTGGTGTCAGAGAGCAATTGATTGTAAAGTCTTTGACATCTTTAATTTAATTGCAGGATGTTGTACAACAAACAAATATACAATGATAAAACAATACTGGCATAAGAAAATGTCCTCTACCAACAGATCAGATGTTTATTTTATATCTAGAAGGGAAAACTGTTCACTTCTGACGTTGCTGGTTTCATACATGTGATCCTACCTATAGAATAGTCGTTTGCCTCCAAACCATGTACCAGAAAGAGAGCTGGCCTTGATCCATGTTTTGGAAAAGAGCTGGCATGATGCTGTCCTTGATGTCATCTGGTAAGGGTGATGAACATGAATCAGTCTGGATGTCTCTAATGGATTTCTAGCCAGAGTCTTCAAACAAATATGTACTTTTGCATCACACCAGCTGTTGCCCTTTCTGCCAGTTCCTAGCATTTGCTGTTACCAGCTTGGCTTCAATCCATACTGCCACCCATTATAAACAAATCCCACCCATGTTGTTATGCTTCTGAGATGAAAGTAAAGGTCCACGCATGAAGCACTGAACAAGATCTGGAGAATGCGGGATGCACTTTGATTAGTGCTGCCTAGTCATATGTTTACAGCACGATACTTGTATATAGGAAGAGGCCCACATCCATGTTGAAATATTACTATTCACCAGTGATCCTGGTTTTCTCTGTTTAAAAATTGCAAATTCTCTGATAAAGACCCCCAAATCTGTGATTAAAATGAAATGCCACTGTATATCTAGGTATCAATAAAACACAATGTTTTATTGATATATTTCCAATTGTAAAGCAATTTGGAAGCCTACCAGTGCCTCAATCACTATAATAAAATCAATTCTAAATACCTATACATTTTGCTATTTGATTTTGGGGTTTTTATTATGGAAAATCAGAGCTCCTCCTAACCTCTTAACTCACCAGGACGCAGGTCCAGGCCCCTCACTCCCAAGCCACAGCCCCTTGGCCCTGCTGGTGCCCCTCAGCCCCCACCCACCGCCCCCTACCCTCCGGGCCCTGCCAGTAGGGCCCTCCAGCTGCTAGGGCTATAGGGCCAAGGACCTAGATCTGCAGCTCCCTACGCCCTGCAGCAGTGCTCGAGCCCTGGCTGCTGCCTGCGGGAGGCTACTGCAGCACAGTGGAGTGTGTAGTCCGGTCTCCCCTCCCCTATGGGCGGCACAGCCAAAGTGGAGCGTGGTGGCGGGGTGGTGGATGCAGGCTGCATGCTGCCGGTTCAGGTCTCCCCACCCTGTTGCCCTCCCCTGATGTCTCCACAGCCCAGCAGGTGGGACCCGGCATGGCAGGACATAGTGGG
Organism: Alligator sinensis; assembly: GCF_000455745.1. Classification (NCBI taxonomy): domain Eukaryota; kingdom Metazoa; phylum Chordata; order Crocodylia; family Alligatoridae; genus Alligator; species Alligator sinensis. The sequence continues at coordinate 279,817 of NW_005842204.1, read as the reverse complement.
GCTGGGTGGGGAAGCTTCTGGCTGCTGGTGCAAGCCCTGCATCACCATGGTGAGGTGCCCCCTGCCCACCTGGCAGTAGCAAGGAGCACAACTCTTTGCTGCCACCCTCGCTGCGGCTGGGCGGGCAGGGGGCACTTCGCCAGGGCAGGGCAGGTCTTGCAGCGGCAAGAAGCTTCCCTGCTCAGCCCCAGTCTGCCCTGCCACCCTGGATCCCATCCACTGGGCCATGGAGGCCCCTGTGGGACAGCAGCAGGGTGGGGAACCCGAGCCCGCAGTCCACCCCCACCCCCGCCTTGCACACTGATCTGAGGGGCACGTGCCCACCTGCCCCCACAGGTGTGTATGCAGTGGTGGGAAGCCAGCCTGCCCCTTAGCCCCCAGACGAGATGCCCATGACTCTGTCCCACTCCCTGCTGGGGCCCTGCAGCTGTGCATGGCCCCAGGCCCCAAGGCCCACACACTGCCCAGACGGCACCAGCCCCAGCCGCAGCCCTGCCCAGCTCCCTTCCTCCATCCCTATGGGGGCCTCAATCCCACCTCCCCCGCCAGACTTTCCTGCAGGGAGCTGCTCTCCAAGCTGCCTGGCGGATATGTGCATGGATATGTGTGCACACACACGGTGCCCCCGTGTCTGACCACCCTCCTCCTCCTCCCCCCAGGGCCTTACAGGCTGGGACTCTGCCAGCCTCCAGAGAGCTCTTTGCAAAAGTGGAAAATCCACGTGTTTGTCCATTAAAATGAGAAATCTGCGTTTTTCTCAGTTAAAAGGGATATGGCTTCTTTGACCATGGGATGTTGTTCCAAGAACAAGAACTGCTGGGAAGAGATGGGATCCACCTGACGAAGAGAGGGAACTGCATGTTCACAGACAGGCTCACTAACCTAGCGAGGAGGGCTTTAAACTAGGTTCGCCGGGGGATGGAGACCAAAGCCCTAAGGTTAGTGGAGACCTGGAGGAAGAGCAAGTAGGAGGGGGCAACAGGGAAGGTGCTCTCATACTTCCTGAGAAATCAGGGCAATCAGCTAGTTACATGAATGCACGGAGCCTGGGAAACAAGCAGGAAGAATGGGAAGTCCTTGCACGGTCACGGAGCGATGATATGATTGGAATAACAGTGACTTGGTGGGAGCTCACATGACTGGAGCACTGTCATGGCTGGGTACAAACTGTCCAGGAAGGACAGGCAGGGGAGAAGAGGAGGAAGTGCACTTTATGTAAAAGAGCCATATGATTGCTTAGAGAACAAGTATGAAACTGGAGATAGGTCTGTGGAAAGTCTCTGGGTTAGGGTTAGAGCGGAGAGCAATGTCGTGGTGGGGGTCTGCTATAGACCACCAGACCAGGAGGAAATGGTGGATGAGGCTTTCTTTAAACAGCTAGCAGGTGTTTTCCGATCACAGGCCCTGGTTCTCATGGGGGATTTCAATCACCCTGATGTGCCAGAAGGGCAACGCAGCAGTGTGCGGGCAATCCAGGAACGTTTTGGAGAGTGTTGGGGACAGCTTCCTGGGGCAAGTGATGCAGTAGCCAACTTGACCTGCTGCTCACAAACAGGGAAGAATTGGTGGGGAATGTACTAGTAGATGGCAACTTGGGCAGCAGCGACCACGAGATGATTGAGTTCAGGATCCTGAGAAAAGGAAGGATGGGGAGCAGCAGAGTAAGGACATGGACATCTGAAAACCAGACTTTGACTTGCTCAGGGAACTCATGGGCAGGATCACCTGGGAAGCCTGATTGAAGGGTAGAGCTGGCTGTACTTTAAAGAAGCTGTAGTAAGAGTACAGGAACAAACCATCCCAATGTGCAGGAAAACTAGCAAGTATGGCAGAAGACCAGCTTGGCTTAGCAGGGAACTCTTCACTAAACTAGATCACGAAAAGACAGCTTATAAGAAGTGGAAACTTGAAGAAATAACTAGGGAAGATATAAGAACTTTGCTCAGGAATGGTTAAAGCACAATTCGAGTTGCAGCTAGCAAGGATCGTGAAAGGGAACAAGAAGGGTTTCTACAAGTATGTCTGTAGCAAGAGGCGAATCAGGGAAAGTGTGGGTCCCTTACTGAATGGGGAGGCAACCAAGTGACAGAGGATGCAGAAAAGGCTGAAGTGCTCAATGCCTTTTTTGCCTCAATCTTCACAGGCAAGGTCAGCTCCCAGCCTACGGCACTGGGCAGCACAGTTTGGGGAGGAGGTGAATAGCCAGAAGTGGTGAAAACAGGTTAGGGACTATTTAGAAAAGCTGGACATATACAAGTCCATGGGGCCAGATGGGATACACCTGACGGTGCCAAGGGTGCTGATGAGATTGCAGAGTCACTGGCTGTCATCTTTGAAAACTCATGATGAGCAGGAGAGGTCCCAGATGATTGGAAAAGGGCAAACATAGTGCCCATATTTAAGAAAGGGAAAAAGGAGGATCCAGGGAGCTACAGACCAGTCAGCCTCACCTTAGCTCCTGAAAAAATCATGAAGCAGATCCTCAAGGAATCCATTTCTAAGCACTTGGAGGAGAAAAAGGTGATTAGGAACAGTCAGCATGGATTCACCAGGGGCAAGTTGGTCAGGGCATGCCTGATCAACCTGATTGCTTTCTATGACGAGGTGACTGTCTCTGTGGACATGGGGAAACCGGTGGATGTGATGTACCTTGATTTTAGCAAGGCTTTTGATACAGTCTCCCACAACATGCTCACAGGCAAGCTAAAGAAGTACGGGCTGGATGAATGGACTGTGCGGTGGATAGAAAACTGGCTGGAGGGTGGTAATCAATGGCTCAATGTCTAGTTGGCAGCCGGTATCAAGTGGAGTGCCCCAGAGGTCAGTCCTGGGGCTGGTTTTGTTCAATGTCATCACCAATGACCTGGTAGATGGCATACAGTGCACCCTCAGCAAGCTTGCATGTGACACCAAGTTGGGGGGAGTAGTAGTTATGCTAGAGGGTCAGGCTAAGATTCAGAGTGACCGAGACAAATTGGAGGATTGGGCCAAAAGAAATTTCATGCAGTTCAACAAGGACAAATGCAAAGTCCTGCACTTAGGATGAAGCAGTCCCATGTGCTGGTACAGGCTGGGGGTGGACTGGCTGGGCAGCAGCTCTGCAGAAAAGAACCTGGGGATTACAGGGAAAATAAGCTGCATATGAGTCACCAGTGTGACCTTGTTGCCAAGAAGGCTAATGGCATACTGGGCTGCATTGGTTGGAGTGTCACCAACAGGTCAAGGGGAGTGATTATTCCCCTCTACTCAGCACTGGTGAGGCCACATCTGAAATATTGCATTCAGTTTTGGGTCCCCCACTACAGAAAGGATGTGGACAAATTGGAGAGAGTCCAGCAGGGGGCAACAAAAATGGTTTGGGGGCTGGGGGACATGACTTGTGAGGAAAGACTGAGAGAACTAGGTTTATTTAAGTGTGATCTACTTATTTAATCTAGGGAAGAGGAGACTGAGAGGGGAATTAATAGCAGCCTTCAACTCCCTGCAGGGTGGTTACAAAGAGGATGGAGCTGGACTGTTCTCAGTGGCGGCAGATGACAGAACAAGGAGCAACGGTCTCCAGTTGCAGCCAGGAAAGTTTAGGTTAGATGATATTAGGAAGAATTGTCTCACTAGGAGGGTTGTAAGACACTGGAACGGGTTATCCGGAGAGGTGGTGGTTATCCGGAGAGGTGAGGGATTTTAAGACCCGGCTGGACAAAGTTTTGGCTTGGATGATCTAGCTGGGGATGATCCTGCTTTGAGCAGGGGGTTGGACTAGAGGTGACCTGAGGTCCGTTCCAACCCTCATTTTCTATGATTCTATGAAAAGGGAAAATCTGCAGGTTTTTTCCATTTTTCTGTGGGAAACAGAAAACCCAGATCCCTGCTATTCACAAATCCAAACACACAGTCCTTAAGAGGTGTGTTACAAGAGATTGTTATAGTTAACTCTGAAGTTAAAACTGTTAGCTTATATTTCAAGCGAAACAGCTTCATTGTCTGACAGTAGGAAACTATGTAGAATTGATTTTTTTTCTATATTTCTACGTTTTCTTACTGTTTTCTTTTGTGCATGTGTGTGCATGCTTAAACTTTTAACACTGAACAGAGACTAATCACTGTATATGTCTCACTTGGTTCACACGCTCTAACTGGTGGTTACCTTGACTAAAAGAGATGGGGTGAAAAAGGACCCCCCAAATGACCTTGGTTGTCATGTGGCCTGCATGACTACTGCCCAAGGCGTGTGCCTGAAATATGCCCCTTACTGAAGGAGCCCTAAGTAGTTAGGGTTCTGAGTAATAATTGCTGCAGTGAGAGCATCTGCAGTCAAAAGTGATAACGCTGAAGACAAGTGAGAAAGCAGTGGTTGAAGAAATCTCAGGGTAGCAATTGAACAAAGGCAAGACCATTTCTCTTGCAGTAATTAAGAAAGTGAGACAGAGATCTGTAGTGGGGAGGAACTCCAACGTGATTATTAATGGCCTGTCTTCTCTCTAGAATCAACAGTAATGGAAGACCTCTCTCCTCCTCCTGCATTTCTGTGGGCTGCTTGTCTTTAAATGATGGTAAATGAAGATTTGTACATCATTTATACATCATTTCAAATCAGTCTATCCCTGACCACTTAGCTTTCTGGTGACCAAAATCAAAGGCCTGACCCAAAATCAACAGAAGGACTCCCATAGACTTCTGATGGGGTTGGATCAGTCTGCAAGAAAAATAGCCAGTAGAGCTGAGGCAGTGGCTCTTCAAGCATCCCTCCCAACATGCTTATACTCTTATCTGGAAGGATTCCCCTACATTTTAAGGATTGCTCTGTCCTGGTGGCCAGACTGCTGAGACTTCCAGCATGGGTTCCAGTAAGCACATTGGTAATGTATTTGTGATATGGCTGCCTGCCCCCTGGCAACAGGTCTGAAAACATTTCCATTTTAACTTCCTTTTTACCAGGTATTTTTGCCTCAAACAGAACTGTCCTGAGAATCAGTTAGTGTTGGCCAGTTGACTACATCAGTCTGTTTCCATGGAAAGGTTCATGATGTCACCCCCAGCTGATTTTGATCTCAGATGTAGCAGCAGCAGAGGAAAGCATACAAAACAAAATGCTGGTGCCCTGGAATAGTCTGTAGTAATAGAATATGAAAGAAAGCAAAGAACAAAAAAAATATCAAGCAAAAAATTAATAAAAATAGAGCGATCTCTTTCTATAACATAGGTATGGAGAAGCTGGATGTATTCTTAAAGGGTACTTGTATTTTAGTTCTGATTTCAGGCCTTTGCTGAACTCCCAGGGAGATATACACCAGATAAATCTCCACATTCCCCTGACCTGAAGAAGCGCTTAATTGAAGCTGCAACTCATACAGAAGCACAATATGTCTACTCTAAATCTGACTCTTCATGACTGCCTGACCATGGGTAGGTCCATCCCAGGAGCTATAAATCTCCAGAGAGGCTGCTCATACCTAGTTCTTTTCACTGATTTTAAGAATGGTTTTCTTGTAACAGTGACTAATGCTGAAGTGCAGCCTGGCCTCAGTGAATGGCATGAGACATAAGCGTCATCGATAGCAATTTAGCTCATCTGTGTGTATGCGTGAGAAATCCCTTTGCCTTAGATACTAATTGCAGCCCCTCCCCTGGTTCAACAATAGGCAGTGATAGCCAACAAGTTTGTACTGTTAAATGTGGAGATGACTCAACTAATAGCAGGATTGCCACAGGGTCAGACGGTTAGGGGGTTCGCATGCAGGGTAGGAGACTGTTATAGGTGCTGTTCTTTGGAAAAGATGATAAATAGGGCTGTCTTCTGACCATCCCTGGCGCTTGTCCAAATGGCAGCCATAAAGCCTATGCAACCCTGCGTAGAAAGGAGGAATCAATTGTGTGCCATGGCCAGCTTCCCCTCTCATAAAAGCTAGTTTTAATATCTGAACTTGTGCATGGGCTCTAGTAATCGTGTAGCAGCCATCAGCTTTGCCTATGCTGCCACAGCATTACCTGCATTTAACCTAACTCCTTCTCCAACAGTGCTTTGTGACACCATGGACATGATAGATCCTCTAGGACACTCATTTATTCTGGAGAGAGGGGGGGAGGTCGAGTTTAACGAGAACTTTTCTGAACACGGGTTATTGAGTGGATGCAAATGAACTTTCTTCAGTCTGTATTACAGTTTAGCTTGCCCTGAAAGGGAAAACATGGGCAGCTTGACCAGTAGATGGTATTCTATGTGAACACATTCTTTAACGGACACGCTCGTCTAAAATTGCAAGCTGCCAGTGCTCGTCAGCAAACAAATAACAACAAACCTCCGTATTGTCTTAAACGATAGCAGAAAGACTTCTTGTTCTTCCCCGATACCTTCGCTTGAAGGTCCTCTTGCGGGCAAATAACCTTCAGCCTTCACCTCCACTAGTACTGCTGACATCTGGAGTCTTTCTGTTGATTCCAGTCAGAAAGCCCTTGGACGGCATACACCTTAGTGTCAGTGAGGTTGTTCCTAGCGTAATGGCTGCAGTCTTTGGCCTAAGGTGGAGATTACTGTAAGCCCCATTGGTCACGCCACTTGATCCCTTTTCTCTTACTTGCAGCACGCTCATAAGAGTTTCTGAATGCCTCCCAGAAGGATCGAGAGCCTTCAAGTCCCATTGACCTCAGTATCCACATAAGTAGTTAATTAGCAAAGACAAACAATCATTTTTATGAACTTTGATAATTTTTTTACAGCTTCTGTTTCACCTGAATAAAATGTTTTCTCCTGAATCCTACGTAATAATAAAGGGATGGGTTTGCTTTTGGAGGGGAATGATGGGACAATGGTTAGGGTCTTACCCTGAGACTCAAAAGTCTGTTTGAAGCTCTCCCACAGACTTCCTATGTTTGCACCTTGTCCAAGTCATTTAATTTCTCTATTTCTCAGGTCCCATTTGTAAAATCTGATGTGGTACTTCCCCTACTGCACAGGTGGGTTGTGAGGATAAATTAAAGACTGATTATGAGGATCATAAATTACTTTAGTTAATGATAATACTAATATCTAGCTCATCCATAGTGCTTTTTACTAGCAGACCTCATCTTGGCTAAACTACAGAGCTCTGGATGGTGAACAAGAGCAAGAGGTATGTGCTAACTAGACCCACAAGCCAGCTGGAGGGTGAGGGAGAAGCATTCAATTTATGTCAGTTTAAAAAAATTCTCTCTTTTGAATCTCCCAGCCTACCCATCTTCACTGAAGATATCACAGCAGGTAGATTCCTGTGATATTCCTGATATTTCCAGACGTAAGAGAAATTGCCCCCAAGTCCTTTGTCCACCGCATGACTTCAGACTCTGTTCTGCAGGCTGGGAGTTCTTTGAGGTGAGGGAACAGCCGGTGGATCAAGACAATGATAGATGCATTGTTCCCAGCTCTCGTTTGATGATCGCCCCTTGCTGCTCAGCCTCACTGTGCAGGGAGCTGTATTCTGCAGCACATACCCACTGTGCAGGATCACCAGACCTGCCTCACCTCACCGTTGTGTAGCAGCATGGAAAATGAAGGCCAGGAAGAACTCATTTCCATTGCTGGTCATAATTTTCCAACGGTCTCAAAGTAGAACCATTCTGGTTTCACTTTGAGGCATGTGAGAAAGTTTTAAAAAAGCAACTTCTAGTACCAGTTGTAACACATGATGGTGCATTCTTGGAGTGACCTATGGAGCATCAGGGGATTCACAGAAACAGGAGCCAGAATTTTTTAAAAGGTCTGTTCAATCTCATCATTGTGCAGGGTGCCGTCTAATTAGCCCACATTTAGCCGATGTTTCCAGGCTCGCTTTCCATCTTGGTTTGACAATTCATCAGTAAATCAGTTAGACTAGTAGAAACCCCACAGAAAAGATGACTATCTGTGTATAAACAGTGTACCTTCCTATGTAGTCCTTGTGTTTGAGAGAATTTCTTTAACACCCCAAGGTGTTCAAAGTAAATAGAAGGAAAAATGAAAACTAGCAGAGACGCTGTGATATCCTTAGCAATACATGACAAATCCCACTTTTTTTTCCCTTTTCTGTTTTATTTCGAGGTGTTTGGGAGTGATAGCTGAGCAAAGTTAATCTTTGAACAATGTCTGCCACTGAAGGAGGAAAAAAAAATAAAAGAATGGTCCTTTCAAAGAATCATTGACCTAAATTGCACTTTAATGCACATACCATGCTGTCCACACCACCTACGTGTCTCCAGGAATACTGCTAAATAACAAGCACTAAATGTTTAGTCATTTCCTGCATCACGTTTGCAGGAGTCAGTAGCTTTGTGCTATTAGCATATGTAAGTGCCATGCAGTTCAAACAGTTGGTTTCCATATCAGCAGCTGCTTGGTTTAATCTCCTTTTGGGAAAGGTGCCACAGGGAACATTTCAGTGAACCTCAGGTTAATATTTCAGCCTGCTTTCCTCCGAACTTTCAGCTGAGGGCCGCAATGACTCAGTGCCACTGGGAATTCACGGCTCAGAAATGTCTCTCCCTCAACCTCCTCCTTTAAAAGCATGCTCTGGGAAAAACTGACTGTAAAATATTAAGGGCTTTACCTCTGAAGTGATTTACATTCTGCAGTATCGTTGTCGGCACCAGAACATTTAATGAGCTTTAATGTATTTCTTTTTTAAAACTAGCGTGAGTTTATGGATTGGACTGTAATGGCTCGGGTCAGGGCCCTGGAAAGGTTCCTCTAATCTGCACAGATCAGTGCTTCTTAATCCTTAATGTAACAGTCCTTGCCGTTCCAATCCTGGGCTTCTGTAGAAATGTCTGCTGATCATGCTAGGCTGCAGGGCAGTTTTCTTCTCTGCCCGCAGGTCAGTCTAGAGTGAGACTAGTCTTTTGTGAGTCAGCTCTTAATTCCCCATTCTCCAGAGGAGCATGGGGAGCTCACGGAGCCAGGCTCTGCATACTTCCCTGTGCACCAGCATCCCTGGAGAGGGAAACAGGAATGTATGGAATTTTTGGAGCTCTTGGGCTCAATTCAGCTCCTGCTCACATGGACCATGGAAGGGTTTGCAACACACACATAAGCTAGCAAGGGTGGCATTTGGCCAGGAGTCTGTCAGATTGCTGAAGGGCAAATGGATACGCTCCCACTTTTTTAGTGTCTCCTACAAAAAGGATGGCTGCTTTCTGTTTAACGTTTGAGTAACAGATGGCCATAGTTAACAGAAAATATTTTAAATCCTTAGAATATTCTTCACGATATCATTGTTTTGTTTCTTCCCCCCGCCACTGAAAGGCATACGACAGGTATAAATGAGAGCCTGTGAATGCGAAGGGTCAGAGTCTCCAGTCTGTTTACATGATGTAGATCACATAAAGTGGACGTTAAGAAGGTGGAAAGGGGAGACTTCTCTCTGAGCAGCATTTTAATGGCTAGGGCCAGACATTACACATAAACCAGTTTAAGTGATCAGAAGCTGGTTGAAACCTGTAACAGAACAGATGTACAGTGCACATAAATCTGTTTGAAAATGGCTGAAACTGGTTTGAGATAAACCTGGTTGAATGTAGTATCAGACTTAACTGATTTGGGTCAGACTGGTTTACGCAATGTTCCAGACCCCTTGCTGGTTTAAGTTAAACCAGACTCCCCCTGCATCCCGGCATGCTATCTGAGCTGGGTGGGGCTCTCTGCTCCACAGCAGAGCTGGCCCTTCCCCTCTGCTCCCTGGCCAGAGCTCTGGTAGAGACTTGCAGGCACAGAGTGTCTGCTTGGCTTCCTCTGCTAAGCAGGGATTATTCACCTCTCCCCTCTGCCTTATGTAGACACCTCAGCATTAGCTAGCAGACCACATGCTGCCTATGGTCCGTGCTGTGGGAGACAACAGGCAGACGGGCTTTTTGGAACTAATCAACAGGTAGCTTAATGTCCTTCCTTGGAAGAGCTGTTTAAGAAGAGCTCCATTAATTAATGAAGAGAGGCTTTGTTTTCTTAATTGGTAGATAAACACGGAGTTAGGGGTGATAAACATTCTCTGCTGGACTGCTCAGGAAGGGGCGGAGAATAATCAGAATGTCCTGCTGGGGCCTGGCCACACCCCCCTGCAGCTCAGCACTGTGGAAGGGAAGGGAGGGCTGCTCTAGCAGCCCCTGGCTTCTAGCCTGAGCCACTGCAGACATGTGCCTGCATTTCTGGGATGTCTGTCTGGTTACAAAACTGATTTAACCTGGCCAAGTTAGACTAACCTGCAAAGATTGAATCTATTCAGGCTTAGGCTTTCTGAATGTCTGTCCCTGGCCAACGGATGTAACAACACAATGACCAAATCATCGCTCACATAAGCAATTGCTGCTCTTCTGCATCTCTCTTGCTCCTTAGCCCCTTTGTGAGCAAAGTAGAGAGTCTGCCCTGAAGTACTTTCAGCTGGGGAGCAAGGAAAAACCTTGAATCCACGTCTGTTTTCAGGGCATAGTAAAGGCTTATACAACAGGGTGCATCTCCTTCACTGCTGCCCATCCTCTTCTGTCTCAATTAGCAGAAGGAACAAGCAGAAATCTCACAACTTGAGTAAGAGCATATGCTCTGGGAGACCTTGCTACATTGCATAAGCATTCCCATTAAAGGGATCTGGCTTTCTGAGCACAGCACATGAGTCAACTGCACAGCTAGACTTATAACGTGGGAGTCACACCTACTCTTGGCTGCAGAATTATCCAGAGAAACAGAAGGTTAATAGGAACAAAATAAAGACTAAGAAACCCTTAAAGGTTAGTTACAGGATTTGATTCAGTTGGCAAGAGAGAAAAAAGAAAAATCAACGAACAGGTCAAGCCAAGCAGGAGGGAGTGTGGTAACAAAAGCCTTGCTGCCTGCCTCTGTGCCAGTGACAGAGCAGCTTGGCTAAGTCATAAATTTGATCAATAAACACATTTTCTTCCAAATTAGCCAGGTCGTGGAAGGGCCATTATTGATTAGAAAAAGAAAAAGTCACTTGACTAATGAGCAAGTTGGAGGTACAAGCTTCAGGGTACCTAAGAAACATTAGCTACATAGGAATACTGTTCCCAGAGACAACTCCAAGAACCAGACATAAAAAGGCAGAAGAAACAGTTGTCTAGGCCAGGAAAATATTAGTGGTAGAAAAACATGCTTAGCTTTGCTTCTGTCTTTTATAAAACTATATTTGAAATTGAAGTTTTTTAGTAGCAGGCATTAACAGTAAGCACAATTGGCTTTATTCTTTATATAGCCTCATTACCCTGGCATCTGAGTGTCTCACAGTCTTTAACTTACGTATCTCTGCAATGTCCCTGTGAGGTTGGGAAGTGTTATTATCCTTCCTGTACAGACAGGGCACAGAGGCACAGACAGATTAAAATATCTTGAAGGTACTGAGGTACCTAACTCCCACTGGTTTCAGTGCTTACTATGTGCCTAAATATATTTTGAGATGCAGAGCTACGTGGTTTACCCAGGTAACACAGGAAGTCTGTTGCCCAGGTAACACAAGACGTTTTTGCAAGGCGAGCCTGATCCAAAGCTCTCTGTAGCAGATGGAAGGACTCACAGTGGACTTTGGATCAGGGAGTGCAGACATCACGTGCACGGGAGAGGTCACCCTCAAGTTCTTTGCCTTATAAAGACACACTCCGTTAAGCGTAACTTGCCTTGATACTAACACAATGCAGACTTCTGCCGGTTCCCATTTCAAACAGTAGGAGGGCTCCCATTTTTTAAAGTGTTTTTGCCTAGTTTTAGAAGAAAAAGAAAGAATTCAGGAAGCAATTTAGTTGCCAGGGAGTTATCTTTATTTTCCAAGAAATCAGCATGACTCCACAGCCTCCCAGTCTCTCTCAGTGTGTAGTGTCCTATTTAGTGTTTGTTGTCCGCCTGAATTCATGCTTTGAGATTCATGGGTTGGGATTATCACTTGGGGGTAAAAACCTTAGTGGGTTATATTCTGAATCAAGTCCTTCCCTTCTGGACTTGATCTTGTCCTCAGCTCATTTATGCAACTACACTGGCTTCATTGGCATTACTCCAGATTTAAAGTGGTGTAAGCGGATCATGCCCCACTGTGTCTAGGTGTTGGAAAACATAAGCGATGTTTCATCCTTCAATCCTTCACTCTGAATGCCCTTGAACAGAGGAAAGAGGGTCTTGTGATCAGGGCACAAGACCAGGAGTCAGAAGATCTGGGTTGTTGTAAGGATGAATTCACCAATGTGGAAGGCACTAGAAAATTGCAAAGACTGTATTCACTCACACCGTTGGTTTGTTTTTCTACACAGTCCTTGCTGAATGAATAAGTATGTGGTGGGTTTAATTAAATAGTCTACAGGTGACAAACTGTATGTAGAAGTAAGAAGTAACCTATCCTACCACATCTGGAGTATGTAATACAGTCCAGTGAAGGGCAGCCTTTCTGGCAGACATGCCACAAATTAGCCTGGCACCCTCCACAAGTGCTAATCCAATCCCCTTTCCCTGCCTGACCTGCTGCTCTGCTTCCTGCCCTGTCTACCTGCCCTGCTGCTCTGCTTTCTGCTTCCCACCCTATCTACTGCTGTGCAGTCTACTGCATGCCACACTTGGAAACAGCCTGTGCCACTCATCACATACATACTGTAGGTTGGCCACGACTTGATATAGGCTGTGGAGAGGGTGATAAACCTGTACATTGTGCTGCTAAACCTTGGGGATCATGATTACTGGGATGGAGCAAGACTCTGGCTCTGCTTCACCACTAAAAGACAAGACACTCTAGTTTTACTACCGGTAAAATAGAGGTGCAACTTATAGACTAACTAAATCAGAGATGCATAAGCTTATGAAGGTGTTTCTTGTTTAGTTAGTCTATAAGGTGCATCTTCACCCTGCTTTCTGCCTGACTCTGAAGTAACACAGCTAACTACCTCCCTGTGAATTAGGTGAAGGGAATTGGTGCATCTCTACCCTGCCTTCTCTTTGGTGAAGAGAATAGTGTTGACCTGCATGTCACGGCTCATATTACAGGGGCCCTCTTTACACTGGGATTTTGTGTTGGGAAAGCTATTGCAGGGTAGATCTCTCACTATATACCTCATTCCCCATACAAGCCCAGCATTTGGGCAGTGAAAAGACAGGCTGTCTTGGGTTGAGAACACAACATTCTGTGGCACTATGTTCACAGGTCCATCCACAGCATCATTTGCATTTATAGGAGGCCCCAGATGAACTCAGCACCCCCTGAGACTAACAAGCCTGCAGTAAGTGGCACAGTGACTTCCAATTTACAAGGGAGAAGCCAAGGCAGAGAGACTTAAAAATCTTTGCAAAGGTCACATAAAAACTCAGTTGCGGAGCCAAGATTTGAGCTTGGGGCTCTTGGATCCCAATTGAATTCCATCCTAAATACAAAATAGTTTTTTTCCTTCAGATCAAAAGGCAAGAATCTGTCCTTACTTCATGCTTAAAGAGCTTTGAAATTAGATCCTCCAGCCTTACCTTAAAGGTGAACATCTGCAATGTATCCTGGTACTCACCCCTTAGTCTGCATGCAAACTCTCACCAGCTCCTGAGCAAGGCTTGCCAAATCTTTATAAGCATACATTTGGTACCTAGGGAGCCAGAGCCCCATTGTGGGTTAGATGGCAGAGGGCAGAAAGGGGCATCGAGAGGTGGAAACTGATAAAGTGATATAGTTATTCAGAAAGACCTTGACCTGTAGCCACCTCTGACCAGATCCTATCCTATAATAAATACAAGTTCACCTTCATTTACCAAAATATATGTTTTCTCAAAAATTTGCATTCCCCCCAACCTTCATGGAAAATCTTGATATTTTGTTATTTAAAAACAAGACTTAAATCAGAACCCAGACATTTCCCTGAACTGCCTCTGCTTTCCCCTCTCCCCTCTCTTGCATAGAAACAATGAGAGAAAAAGGGGAAAAAAAAGAAAAGGAGGCAAAACCAACCTAAAAACATTTTCCATAGTTTTAGTGGAAAACTGGAGCATTTGGTGTGACACCTTATTACAGAAAATGTTTGTTTGTAAAGAAAAGGCCATTTTTAATTGAATATAAATTTTCATGTAAAACATTTCAGTAGCCTCTGTATGTAGGATTTCTTTGAACGATCACTACTGACATTTCTTCCTTTCTATTTTGGGCATAATTTTAAAGGTGTCTGCCAGTGCAGGGTGAGAGAGTCTCCCAGATATTCTTGTTAAACTAAAGACAGGCTCCTCATTACTGTGCTGGCATGTAAGCGCACTCATTGCTTTGTACAGTATTTTTGCTTTAGGCGCATTTGTCATCCTGACCAGCTGAAGTTTACATGGCTGTTAAGTCTCTAGTCTCATGACTTTTTTGTTTTTATTTCAGTCCCATGATTTTTTGCTTTCACAGTTTCCAGTTCTATGCCCGTGGCGTGGGAGGTGGGGAGCAGCCCTTGATATGGTTTTTGATGAGTTTTTGGGATGATACTGATGATGTATTATAGAGTGACTGCTGAAAAACAATCAGGTTTTATGATGCATGATAGGAAACGTGATCTTCCTAAAAAGGCTCTCTTTCCATAAAACTATTAGTTCATTATTGCATTTTTATCTTTCCTTTACCCAAGCACGGAGCATCAATCAGCATCAGTCCAGTGGCGTGAACCATAAAAATCCTGGTCTTGTATTCACTTCAGGGCATTTGCTAAGATGTTTTTGTAGGGAACAAGAATGTACTTGACCAATGATGGGTAAAGATTGAATCCTGCTCCATGCTGAGCCTTCAGAACTGAAGGGATAACATTATCCCTGGGTAATTTTAATGGTACGGAGAGGATAAGGATCTCAAACTTGCATTGTGTCTTGTGTCATAAAATGGCCCCAGAGCACACTATGCACTTCAGCTGATATGAAAACTACAGTATGTATCAGCATGAAATGGTAACAGTGGATGGACATGACCCAGCAGCAGCAGAAAGTGAAAAATCCCATAACTGATCAGAACTGTGAAGAGTCCTTTAGGGTCAGGTACAGACATTATTACACTTTTCCCGGTATAAGTGATCGGAAACCGGTCTATACCCCTAACAGAAGTTCGGCACGCACAGACTGATTTAAAACCGGTGGAACTTGATCTAAGATTTGCAACCCTCCCCGCCCCCAACCCACCAAAGGACAAATGTATTCTGTTCATTATGGATCTAAACTACACTGCTTACAGAAAACCATGTAACTGAAATCGATTCTGCCTCAGACTTTTTGAATATCTGTATCTAGCCCAGATGGGCACAGACACAAAGCTGGAATTTGGCTAAGACATCAGTGCTAACACCCCTGCTGCTCCTGTAAGGCATATGGGAATGAGATCTCATTACAGCTCATCTGAGAGGGTGGATAGTACTCTACCTCTCCTTTCTGACCTCCTAATGACCTCCTCTTCTGTTAGTTTACTCCACTTCCCTAATTTTCACTTCCTCTCTTTCTCACTACTCACAGTTGGGGTGAAGGGTTTGCTGTTTTACTCACTGTTGGCCTGGAACACTCTCCCTCCACCCAAGCCATGAGTCACTTCCTCTCATTAAACTTCACCTGAAAACCTTCATTTATTAATCTGAATCTTTGGAGTCACCAGCAATCTGGATAGACTAATACCAACAGGAGACTAAGAATATGAAGGCCAATACCCTACAATACAAGCATGCACACCCCTGACCCACACTACATATGCGCTCAGATCAGCCACTGAGGCAGTCAGAGTAGGTTTACTCCCTTTAAAAAAGGTATCACCCATACCCACAATCATTACCAAACAACTATGTTATGAGAGTTTCCGGTTGTTGACCTCTGTGATAAGAACACCCTCTTCTTTCTTTTCTGCCCTCCCATCTCCCTGCCTCGTACTCTGAGGGCTTGAAGTCAAAGGGGACTTGTTAGTTCTCAGGACCTCTAAGGAGAAAAGTTGCTCAGGCACAGGACACCAAGAATGTATAGCACTAATTCATCGCATCAGTCTACTCCTCTCCAAAACAGACACCTGACTGCATGAATGAGAAATAAGAAAATAAGGGAAAGA
>NW_005842204.1:260154-263799 GCF_000455745.1 Alligator sinensis | reverse complement strand
AGAGCAAAGGTTGAAATATCTGTGCTCAGCTGGTTCTGATTTTGGACGACCAGCTGCTAACACGATTCAAGGTTTTTACTGAGAGTGGGTTTTAGCAACTGTGGTACAAATATGGCACTATAGCAAACTGGAGTTGAGGGAATAGCCACTGGTGAATGTTTGAATCCAGAGTGACAGATCTGAAATGAGATCATCAGTATGTTGGCATAGATATATGTATGCTAATTACATTCGTTTTGGTGACAGATGTCTGCACGGGATGGGGAGATTTAGAAAAGCCTGTGCACTGGTTGAGAATAGCAAGTAAGTCTCTCTGTTATTGTACAGTGAGCTGCATTTAACTGACTGACCCCTATTTATAAAACTAATTGCTGTCTTTTGATCAAGGTCACTTGGACATGCTAAAATATCTGTGGCCAGAACAGGAGTTCCCAGCACTGGAGTTGGAAGAGCCCACAGTGGCCAGATGTCATGTGTCTTTCATACTGCAGATTTACCAAAAGTCACTCTTGTGGGCAAGCTTTTTTTGGACAGAGGGGGATATATATCTAAAAAACAATGACAATAATAACAGCAACTATTTTTCTTATGCTGAGTGCATTTGCAGGTTTGGGGGAAGCACCCTTAAATAGCAAGAGCACATATTTCAGTGCAAAAGCAAGATGCTCTTTTGGAGAAATTGGGCGTGAAATTAAGGCAAAGCAATAAACTCCAGTGTTGATCATGCCAGAGTTCATTGCTCCCAGGTGCTGTGTCTTCACATGTGCCTGGGACCACAGCACGTTGAGCTGGATCAGAGCAGCCCCAGCTGGCAGGGTGGCGCAAGGGGCAGTCTGCCAGCTCGGGGCTGCTCTGACCTGGCTTAACGTGCTGTGGAGGGGCTAGCTGGGGCATGAAGGTGCTTGTGCCTCAGCCCACCCCATCAGCATCTACATGCGTATTGTTGTGCACTAAGGAACACCGCCGCAGGACAGTACTTGTATTTACAAGTACTAATCCACTGCAGAGTTAATTAGTTTCCTGTGGCCTAATAGGGCCGCATGTGTAGACTGTTCGAGACTTTACTGTGGAGCTAATTAAGCAGCTCCATAGTAAATGACTCGTGCAGATGTGCCCATTGCGTCCTCAGACTACTGTTCTTGTTGTGTTCATAACCCAAGTTGTTCCCCGAAGAACACGGCAGATTTTTGATGTTATTGAAGGTGCTAAGGTCTGATTGGGGGGAAAAACAACAGACAAGCATGAAAAGCAGCTCCTGGGAAGGAGAGCTGTTGGGTTAGACCTAAATAAACTGTAAATTCCCTATAATGGAAACAACATATCTGTGAACGAAGGTAACACAGCAAAGTAGATCATAGTATGGGGATTACAGTAGAGGGCGTCACCATCGTGCCTTTCCTACCAGACAAGGAAGGGGTACAGGGATTCCTTAAAATGGTGAACTATGTAAGGCAACCTATGTCTAACCTGACTGCCAGACTCAGCAACCTGAGAGAGCTACTTTGCAAAGTTGTCCAGTAGACATGAACTGCTGCTCTTAATAAAGACTTTGAGACTCTGAAGGAGATAATTTTAATAAACCCGGTCCTGTAGTACTGACAGTAAGCGTAAGAAAAGGCGCAGGGAAAATTCTCTCAGAACAGCGCTGACAAAACTGGAGACCAGTGGCTTAAGGAAAAAAGAAAAATTGAATGTTAATAAGCTCAAGTAGAGAAATAAAATGTTGGTTTAGTCCATTGGTATAAAATGTTGTGCATCTTTATTTACAATATTGTACAAAGTTATACATCTTTATTTATTTTTCAGTGTGTGCTGGGACTGACCATAAATGAGTTATTGACAGAAGAGTTGGGCTAACATTTTTCCTACTTCATCCAAAGACACAGATATCCTTTTTCAGCTACAAATGTATGATTTGCAAACTGAATACAAGTCCTCATTATCTCGAGCTTAACAGGTGGTGGAAACAGAACAATACTAAAAAAACATGGAATCAGACCAATCCATATTCGGCACCGTTAAATTATGGAGTGGCGTCAATGAGGCATGGATTGTTACCTACTGAGATTTTGTGTAACAGGAAACGGAAAACACCAGGGTCCGCCGAGTGTCTTGCAGATGCATAGAGACAATGCAAAACATGATGGAAAATGATGGAGATGCCCTTTGGAGAAGAATTTTAGAAGTACACACTACCTTTCATGTTAAAGGGACCGAAGGCAGCACAGCAATACCATTTAGTTTCTTTAATGGACATTTGTATTTTTAACTGCACAGTGGTAGCTGTTCTGTAATGAAGACCATTAAAGGACCATCACCATATGATTTTGATAATGGGTGTGGTGGTGACCTCTGGTGCTATGGAACCTCGTACATATAAATGTTGCTAGGTGATGCATAAAATAACAATATAAGTTATTCTTGGGGTCAGGGCATGCAAATTATTCAAACAGAAATGAAACATTTACTGCAAAATTGTAAGGATCCTCCTCCCCCACCAGTTTTTACTACAAACCAAAAAATAATATATTTCTATACATAAATAATCATTTGGGTACCATGATGTTCTGAGTGACACCTGGATCCATTTGTGGATGAAAATAGCTTTGCATTGAAAACATGCAATGATGTATGTTTTTCAATTGTTTTCAATGAACAAACACCATAGTCTTGTAGTATATCAGAGAGATTTCATGTAGAATACAATTGTTGATATGTGAAATTGTGCCCAATCAAACCAAAAGCATTTTCATATCCAAAAAGAATTAAATCGACGATGCAAATGTTTTGCTTTCTGCACAGCCCTGTTCAGAGGCTCTTTCAGTAGCCTGAATTCTGAATAAAGCATCGTAATGTAAAAGCAATGACAGCAGCCACTACATAGCTTTGAAGGGGTCGCTAGGATCAACTGATCTGCTCCTCTTAGTCAGCATTCTGACATATGTTGTGAAAGGGGTTTCACTGGAAATCTGGAGGAGGTTTCATGATGAAGAGCAGTCTAAATAAAGGCTTTCCACCTCCATAGTTCCGGCAGCTTAATTTCGACACGGTATCTAGTCACAACGTGACATATCTGCTCATAATAAAAAGCTAACCTCAAACCTCTCTAATTTTGGTCTTAATGTGGACAGCTGGGTGGCAGCCAAATGATTAATGGAGTAATCTTTGCTGCCGTGGGTTGTTCCTGGGGTAGGCTCTCTAATATTTCCTCTACAACTATCAATGAAGATAATCTCCAAACAATCCTTTTTTAGAGGCTGGTTAGTGCTGCTGAAGTTCATCTTTGAGAGCAGACATCCAGAACGGCTTCTTGATTAGTTATTCTCTGTGGGAAGAGTACCTTGTTGCAGAGCCACAGTCATGGTACAACACGCTACCAACCCACTAACCCCAGCAGTGGTTAGTGCCAGCCAAACTGAGTCCATAAAACTCTGAACAAACTGATCAAACCAGGCTGCAGATGGTTATAACAGAAATTGCCCCTCCTGGGCAGGTAATAAAGACAGCAAACTTTATTTAAGAAATGTTCCTTAAAAATTAAAAGCTGTAATCTAAACTGTTTATGTAGCACTGCTAACAGAAATTTCATAGTTTCATAGTAGCTAGGGTCAGGAGGGACCTGAACAGATCATCTAGCCTGACCCC
>NW_005842204.1:255693-259719 GCF_000455745.1 Alligator sinensis | reverse complement strand
GTCCTGCTGCCCTCTCACCAAGCGGGTGGCCCTCCTCTGAACCCTCTCCAGGCTGGCCACATCCCTCCTGAAGTGCGGCACCCAGAACTGGACGCAGTACTCCAACTGCGGCCTGACCAATGTCGTATAGAGGGGGAGTATCACCTCTCTGGACCGGCTTGAGATGCACCTTTGGATGCATGACAAGTATGGCTGGCCTTGCTGGCTGCGGTCTGGCATTGGCGGCTCATGTTCATCTTGGAGCCAATAATGACTCCAAAATCCCTTTCTGCCTCTGTGCTTTCAAGAAGGGAACGACCCAGCCTGTATGTGTGCTGTGGATTCCTTCTCCCAAGGTGCAGCACCCTGCATTTGTCTACGTTGAACCCCATCCTGTTCTCGTCTGCCCACTTTTGTAGTCTGTCTAAATCTAGTTGCAGCCTCTCTCTCCCTTCAAGTGTGTCCACCTTGCCCCACATCTTAGTGTCATCAGCAAACTTGGACAGTGTGCTTTCCACCCCCTCGTCCAAGTCGCTGATGAAGATGTTAAACAGCGCAGGCCGAAGGACCGAGCCCTGGGGGACCCCACTGCTCACATATCACCAGGTTGAGTACAACCCGTCCACCACTACTCTCTGGGTGCACCCCATCAGCCAATTTTTTACCCATCCAACTGTGCAGGCATCAATGCTGCAGTCGCTTAATTTATTGATGACGATCTCCAAGAGCTTCCCAAGCACCGAGGTGAGGCTTACAGGCCTATAATTACTTGGGTCCTCCTTCCTCCCCTTCTTAAAAATAGGGACCACATTAGCCAGTTTCCAATGCCCCGGCACCTGGCCAGATGACCACGAATGCTCATACAGCCGGACCAAGGGCTCCGTGATGGCCCCTGCCAGCTCCCTCAACACCCTTGGGTGGAGGGCATCTGGACCTGCAGATTTAAAAATGTCTAGCCCTTCCAGAAGATCCCTAACTACATCTGCGCTGACTGAAGGCCTGACAGAGCTATCCCCGAGATTGTCCCTACCTCTGGTAGGTGGGATGTCCCGGTCCATGTTCAGGAAAACAGAGGCAAAGAAACTGTTAAAAATATCAGCTTTCTTGTCTGGCGTGGCCACAAGATTACCGTTTGTGTCTTGCAGGGGCCCTACATTGCCTGGTGCCCTCTTCTTGCTCCCAATGTACTTGAAAAAGGACTTTTTGTTGTCCTTAATCCCAGACACTAGCCTGAGCTCCATCTCTACCTTAGCCTTCCTAATAGCCCTCCTACCTACACTCCTGGGCCGAGGAGGAGTGCTCCTCCTTGGTGATAATTCCTCCCTTCCACTGGTTCTATGATGATAATAATAAATATCTGCCAAAAAGCCCCACTCGTGGAACTCATAGGCACCGTACAAGCTCAGAACAAAAGTCAGTCCCAACGTGAAAAAGCTTACGAGGTAAGACAAGAGACAGCAGATAGATACAGACAAACAAGGAGACAATGTTGGTCATGTTGAGAGAAAGTGGTAGCAGTCCCTAGCAGCTTAACAGTTGACAAGTTGTTTTTTGGGCTTTTTTAGGCATTACAGAAAAGGAGAACTTTAAGGTGTGATTTACAGAACATCATGGAAGCAGCTTGGTGGATGTTCGTGGGGAAGTCCTTCAAGAGTGAAGGACAGCTTGCTTAAAAATATAGCAAGAGAAAAACGGAGCTTGTCATCCTGTACGATTAGAGGTGGGAGTCAGCCTTCTGACGGTCAATGAGAAATGAGAAATATGATAGGGGCAGGCCGAGAGAGGCTTTCTCTTGGATGCGATGGAGAAAGGAGAAAAAGAAAAGGGATTCAAAGAGGGAGCTGTCCTGGTCAAAGCAATAATCTAGTAAAATAATTTTTGCAGCAGCATGCTGAATGGATATAAATTGGCCACGCATTTATCAAAGCCAGAGGTAAGGATGTTGCTGTAATCAAAACATACGATGCTAAGAACCTGGACTTGAGTTTTAGCTGTGCGCATAGCCAGGCAAAACCATATCTTATGTCAGGATGACAAACACCACGTGGGACTCTCAGACACACCAACTCTGTGCTGGCTGCCTCCTGATCTGGAAACAGTGTAATAGAGTGCTAGGGACACAACAGTGGGCTAATTAGGAGGGCTGGTAGGCAATTTTCATTATCTTGGCCATCAGGCTGTGCAGAGATAGCTAATTGTTTCCCATTTAGAAGGTGGCAGCTCACATAGAGCAGCAGTGTGCTTGAGGGCCCAGTTGCCTGACACAGCAAGTTTACTATGCAGAGATGCTGTTAGAGATACAGAAAGACTCTGTAGGAGTTTAGACAGTCTTCATGGATATGAGGACTTAGAGAGACCCAAGTCAAAGATTCCCCTAGATTATAGGTCTAAATGGCAGTGGTGCAGGTGATGGTTCAAGAGAGATAAAGAGAAGGGAAAGGGAAGGTGGTTTTAGTGGAGAAGACTCAGAGCTCTTCTTTAGCCATGCTGAGCTTGAGCTGATGGCCTGACCTCCATTAGAAGATATCAGAGAGACTGGCCAAGATTTTAGTTTGGCTAGAAAGAGATGAACCCAAAGTGGATCTTTGGAGACATCAGCATGGGGATAGCCATGAAACCAGGGTCCTAATCAACTCATTATGAAAGGCCACAAGGTACTTTCTACAAGAACAAGGGAATTAGCTCCAAAGTGGCAGAGGAGTCCCACTGACATTTTGTCATAATATTACCTGATACAGGAAACTTCCTCTCTTCCTTTGCTTAATTGCTGGATAGTGCAGCTGTGCACTGTTGCACAGCTGTTGCATTATAGCCAAGAAGTGGTTGCAGTTTAGTACTAGATGAAATGAATCTCTGTATGCAATTGGTAAACCCTTGAGATTTTCCCAAGTTTGCATAAGTGGGTGGTTTGCAAGGGTGGCTAGCTGCCTTCAAGTCTTTGGGTGCCCAAACTGAGAGACTATATATTTTCAGAAATCAACCTCAAAACTGAGAAGTCGTATGACAGACTCTGGCAGAGAAAGGGTTAGTGAGAGCCTGCAAGCTCAATTAGACTTCAGGGCTGAACCTGGAGTCAGGTTATGGAGTCACCTAGCACACCTGCATTTTCCTTTGAAAAGAGGCTGAAAACACTTGGTTAGAGAAAGATTTGGTGTTCTCAGTAGGGTAGAAGCGATGTTGGGATGAATCTGATGGGGGAAGGGGATAAGGGTGAGACAGGAAGGCAGAAGTGTGGGTAGCTGCTCTGCTAGGTAAACTGAGCTTGAAGGCATTTCTGGGACTCAAAATTTAAGCCCTGTGACAGGCAGAAGATGTTTAGTTTGATATATTTTTAAAATTTAGCGTTTTCTTGAAAGGTTGGTTATTAAGAGAAACCTAGGGAGAAGCCTTGCTTTAAGACTTTGGAAGGAGAGAGAAATAGAAAAAAGCCCAGATGTGGTATTGAGAAATAGGGCATGGTGGGACAGTATTTGTTAGGGGCTATTTTGTATTTGATTTGGAATTTTGCGAACAACTAGCCAAGTGGGAAGTGCCAAATGTGACTGCCCTGAGTCATGAAAGAGGCACCCACCCAACAAGGCGTGGAGTGCCAGATGAAAGCCAAAGCATGCG
Organism: Alligator sinensis; assembly: GCF_000455745.1. Taxonomy (NCBI): domain Eukaryota; kingdom Metazoa; phylum Chordata; order Crocodylia; family Alligatoridae; genus Alligator; species Alligator sinensis. Next base: position 256,128 of record NW_005842204.1, on the reverse strand, counting down.
ATGCCCCACTCAAGCTGGAGGATGACTTTAGCCCGCCCCTGGCCTGCATGAGACAAGCTATCATAGCTTCTTTTTTTTTTTTTTAATGGAAAATGACTTGTGCCTCAGCCCCTGCATCTAGATTTGTGTGGGCACAAGGAGCTGCCCTTGTGAATCTGATTTTGGTGAGGGCAACCTCTTGGTATCCTGTTAGTATAGTTAGTGTGCTAACCAATTCAGAGCACCATGGGTCTTGACTTTTCTTTCGGCACTACCACTTATGCAGAATTACTTGCGTCAAGGCATCTATTGGTTAAATTCAGTGATTTTACCACAGACTTCAATGGAAGAAGGGTCAAGCCTTATTTTAGTCACGGTTTTGGCATTTCCTAAATCTAGAAAAGGAAATTTTGACAACACTTTTCTTCCTCTTTCAGTTTTAAAGTGACAAACGCT
>NW_005842204.1:241094-255683 GCF_000455745.1 Alligator sinensis | reverse complement strand
ATCAGGACACACTTTTCTGCAGTATATTCTATGAGATGGTATAAAACAGAAAACCCTGTTTTTTGAGCTAAGAAGGAATCGCTCCTTTCTAAACACATGGTGCATTTGCACCGGGCATACAAATTGCCCCTACTCCTGAAGCTAATTGGGGCTTCACAAATATTTTCTGGTCTGTTTACACAACACACACTTGCTCAAGCAAGACTAAAGGCATAGGCAGGCAGACAAGTTATCATGAGGGGGAAGATAGGCAGGGCTTTATTGCATGTCAGGTGCTCCATGTTAACCAAACTGCCTGTGTGCATACTCCTGCCTATGTGGGCTGAAAGCTAATTTCTCTCTTTCATAAGCTGAGCTTCCATTTCTTGTGGTGTAAGAGTATATTCGCAGGCATCATCCTTCACCTCTCTGTTTCTTCTTAGTGTGCATATAGCTTTCGCCTTCAGTCTCTAGGTGTTCTTCCCAACTCTCTCTACTATGGAAAAAGAAACTATAATTTAATCGGAAGTTTTGGTCTGTTTTATACAGGAGCCAAAATCAATGATCATAAAGGTCTCTTCTGACTTTAAAAACATCCATGAAATAGAGCTAGCAAGGATGCCCTGCTGTTTCCATGAGTGAAATCTGAGGGGGCCCATTTCCATGACAATATGTCATAAGGATGTGATTCAGTAGCTTTCTAGAAATGCCACAACCTGAAAAAAGCAGAGGAGGAAGCATTCCTTTTCTGTCTTACTTTTATGTTAAGAAATAAGAATGTGGTTCTTTCTCATGGGAAAAGAGAAGCATGGCCCAAAAACAGAAAAAGCCCCTGTACTCCACCCTAATGCACATCTATGCACTCCAGCCATGTCCTTCCACTTGACAACTGAAATGTTTTAATATATTTCCCCAGAAGTGCTAGTCCACACAACTCTCAGTACAGCCAACCAGCTTCTAAGGCCTCTCAAAGCAATGGGAAAAGTTAGTAATACATAACAGTTGAATCAAGTGAATTAGTGCTCATTAAAGGCATTGGATGGAAGCCCAGGAGACTGAAGTCCTTCACCTGTTTACATAAGGAGAATGAGATGGAGAACAGAAATGAAAGCTTCCTGTGTGTTGTTCCACAACCCCCACCCTGAAGGTGGGAGTAGGGGGGCAGAAAGATCTCAGGGACTCCAGACTCATTCTCTGAGTGAAACGATCAACAAGGATGCCCAAACAGTACAACCTGGAAAAGCACAGTTTGCAGTGCTTTAGCAATTCATGTCAACGTAAGTTTGGATATGCAACAGAAGTAGTGATTGTTGTACAAAAGCCTACTACTGGATTGGAATAGCCACTCAGTTCTTACAGGCCACCAAGTATTATTACTGCTGGCTAGGTTCAGATTTAAACTGGCAGCCTGAAGCTCTGTAGTCCATAACCCATTGCTGCAGCAGCAGGGAAGAACGGACAAATCGGCTTTTCAATCAGATGTCTATTCCAGAGGCTTCCTGAGAAAGAGGAGGAGGAAAACCCCCTCAAACAATTGGTGCTTGGATTTAACTATAAAATATTCCAGGCCTGTAGCAAAGGCACAGATGAGCAAGTTTACAGGCACTGTGGGATCCCGAATGAAATGATGCCTGTCATCCATAATGCTTCCTTAAGTAATTATTACATGTTCTGCACCCTAATGAGAACCTGCTCCATTTTCTAATCATGCCACTCTGCTGCTCTTTCCTCCTGGTTTCCTCTTCAATGCTCTTCTTCAAAAAGTCCATCTAATGAGGGGCTTGTATTCTATTAAAAAAACAGCCAGGAAGAAACACTTTGGAAACCAGTCATTTAGCTGTGCATTATTATGCTTATGATCCTCTAATTCAGTAATAAGCCTCTAATCACATCCACAGAGAATGACAAGTTAGCTTCATCCTAGAAACGTGCCCTTCCAGGTTTTCCAGACACAGCAGATACAATATGCCCTGATGGACTCTTCATTCAAATAGATGGTCCGTAGGAAACTACAGCTAGAACATGTAGATGTCCAAAATAGCAGCAGCAAGACGAGTTTAATGAGGCTCTGTGCTAACACCAATATAAAATCAACAGCAAATTCCAGCAACAATATTAGATTTGAGAAATGTGACCAGATGCTGCTGATGTATAATAAAACTAGTCTGAGGCCAAAAGCAAATGCAGGCTGTCTGTGAAACAAAAGAGGTTATCTTTTAGAGTACCACCCTGGGCATCAGGGCAGTATGAACCATGGGTTTCCTGATGGTATAACATCAGAGTCCCCACAACGTAGGAGTGGAAGGAGAACAGTTGCTGTGGTCCCTCTTCAGATGAAATATAAGGACACATTATGAGGAAGGGCCTAAGAGATCAGCTGGCTCTTGGGGTATCCCAGGGAAAATTGTACTAGGCACCGGAGGGATTCCCAGGCAGGAGGATTATAGCTGATGAAATTCTTACTATAAGAGAAAGAAATATCAAAGAGGAGGCAATGCAAGCCTACAGTACTGAGCTCTGAGATCTCCTATGTGGGTGCCATGAGTAGAATATTAGACTGGATGCAGGTGAACTGAAGTTGAGGAGAACTGAGCCCTCCGAATTAGATATCTGATGGCTTCTGAAGGACTCTGGCTAGATGCTAAGAACCTGAGAACCAGCTGGAAAATGTCCAGATCAAAGGATGTGAAAGAAGTCCAGCCATTTATAAAGCTGGCTGATGACTTTTGCAGAGTCTGTGCATGCCTGTCGTGGTGACCGCTTGAGACACCTGCCTCATAATGGGTACGTGTGCACTGCAGACTGGGATATCGGACAATTAGCTTAGTAAATGTGGCTGCACAGAGCTCCATGCTGCTGTGTTCGTACTGCCTCTTATTTTAAAGCTACACTGGGTGTCTCTCTAACAGAACCAACCATGTAGATATACTCAGTGATGCAGTGTGGGAATGGTCAGAGCGCCAAAAACAGTCTTTTGAAAGAATCAAGAGAAGTAGAAGTTAGGCAGACCTAAACTATTACAAGTCTGCAGAATAGCTAGCGTTCCAGAGTGATACTGGCTCATAGCACCTGCTTGTTGGACCCAAAAAGGGGAGATGCTCAGATAGGAAAGCAGCTACTGGCTGAGCTGTCTCAATGGAACTGCAGCACCGGGTCACCATTAAACACAAGGAGAAAGTGCAGTTAGAAAGCTTCAAGAAGCCACTGCTGAGAACACCCAAGTGGAAATAGCAAACATCTGATCTGGGAAGTGGGCTATAGGGCTTGCAACCCTTCCCATATCTCTTATTTAGTGTTACCCTGCCAGCAACACAGCACAGGGATCTCAAAGATTTTTTTTTTATCCTTTAGCCTATGCCAAACCCAGTGTGTGCCTGAACAGCGCATACCCACGCAAGTGCATGTGTGTGAAAAGGACAGAACTGGGAATCCCTACGAATATATCCACATGGAAACAGTTTATTTTAATCAGAAACCCTTCAGGAGAAGCTGCAAACCAATATGAAACAGCTCTTCACTAGAGTGTTTGTTCTTCAGTCCCACATCCCGGCCGAGTCTGCCGGCCACACCCTTGGCTGGGGCGGACTGTCATCTGATGTCAGCAGAGCTACATTAGACTCATTTCCATCATTTGAGGACTTGGCCTGTTCGCAATCCTGCAAGTTCAATTGTGTAATGTGGAGAGGAGCTTTGAAATGAGACATTTATTTGGGGACATAAGGAGTAGCTCCCCCAGGTTTGGGTTTCAGCCTACCTAACCATTGCTCCCAGTTTATTCATTCTAAACAGAAATGGTTTTCTCTTCCAGAGTTCTTTTAATAGGCCATCTTTTGTGCAGATGATTTGGCAGGCCCTAGAGAAGAGGTGTGGTCTGTCAGGGAGGCCCTTCCTGCATGCACACTGTTACAAAATACCACGCTCCATACTTCTGCTCAGTCCTATCCTGCCACATGACAGAAGTACATAAGTGTACATACACAGGCTGGTAAACACAGTATGTGGTATAGAGCCACACCTTTCTATACAAGAAGGTCCAGAAAGCCATGATTAGATTTGAATGATCATAGTAGCCAATTGTCTGAATTCTACATAAACTGGCTTCTTCAGGCAGGAAAACAACTTGTCTGCCAAGTTTGGTAGCCCAGCCAGACAACTGTTAATTTTCATCCTCCTGTATCCTATTAAAAGGATTATATCTTTTAAATCATGCTACTGTTACATAATTGTAAATTAGTGGTGACAGACACATTACTATCAGCAAAGTTTGGCTCCATGGCTAAAAGGAGCCAGTGATCAGCATTGTGGAAATTAATCTGGATTACACTTTGCTTAGATCAGAAATTTTTGATGCAAAGATGTAAGGAAAGCTTTCAAAGTGAAGGGACTAATCTTAGGTTTCTAACTACAAATTTTAGGCACCAGAGAGAGATTTTCAAAGGCGCAAAGGGCTTTAGAAGTCAGCAGGAGCTGGCTGCTTCCTATGTACTTGGTGCCTTCGAGAAACACCCCTTCTCTATTGTGGTGGCCGGATTTGCAGAAGTGCCATGCACCTGCAGCCCTCATTGACCTAAGAAGGAATTATGGCTATTTAGAAACTCTACGTAACACTCTGCCTGCCTACCAGCCATGTGCTGCTGAGAATAGCTGGCATGTGCTGCACTCGTGTGTCTTACAGTCGGGTCCAGATCAGAGCTTGGTGTAAAGTTCTTTGACGGCTCTTCTGAAATAGGGAACCCCCTTCTCTTTGGTATTTCTTGAGAGCCTGCTTTCTGGTTTCAGGCTTAAAGATCCTTTCTGCTTTCAGAAGCAGAAAGGGGAGGGGGGGGATTTCATAACAGAGACCTGAACTCCCCCCTGCACAGTACAGGATTTCTCTATAAGTGCAAATGTGTTCATCATCTTCTCCATGATGGCAAAAGAAAAGGAAGAAGGAGCATCAGATCTAGGTGTCAGGGGATGTTGAATCTGTGATGTCTCTTGTAAGTCTTCTTGCTGGTACACAGATACTGGGGAAACCTGTAATGCATGACAAGTTAGAAAACGGAACCTAAAAGCTGATTTTAAAAAATTAGACAAAACCAGTTTTCTAATGACTTCATAGTTAAAGGATACCCACTAACAGTCTGGAAATCCGTGGGGATATTACAGTATCTGTTCCTAAACTACGACTGGGTGGAGACAGAATTAGTGACGCAAAGGCAGGCAGCTAATTCAGATCATACAGAGAAACTCTGGACACCACATGGCCTCAATAAAACACTGTTCTTTGGCTGTTTATGACAGAGCTGGTTACTTATTTTCACAATCTGAAATAAAATAATCATTTTTCATATCTGGGGCCCAACATGCTTGAAGCTGTCTTTGGCCCAGGCTTGTAAAATAAGACTTCTGTTTGCCATTTTGGCATTAGGTAAGAATTCATGTGGGAACCTTTGTGTTGAAATATCTACTAAGGCTCTGTACAGAGCACATCAGCACCAGCTGCAGATAGCCTGTTTTCCATGGAACAGGGACTTTCTTCATTGCACAGATTCAGAGACTGAGGCCAGAATGGACCATTGTGACAATCTAGTCTAGTCTCCTGTATAACATAGGCAATGAGACTTTCTTCGGAGTTTCTTGAATTGTGTGCATATAGAGTGGTTGATCCCTTACACGATTTCTCACATTTGTGCATTCCCTTAAAGATGGAGTGCCAGCAAATCATCCCTTTGCAAAGCTGCTGCATATCATTCTAGCTAGCTCATCAGAACGTGTCTTCCACATGTGTATCTGAGCTCCCCTGCAGGACTGCTGCCATATTCCACCCCAGAGCTGGTTGTAGTGAGTGACCTCAAGAGTACATTCATTTTGGAATCCAAAGTGATGAATGCCTTATAAATAATTTTTAAAAGGTAATTCTGACTCCTCTTCAAATGTGGTTCAGTGGTAGGTAGAATAACTCAGTTAGTGCTGATTTTTTATGAGAAAATTAAGAAGGAGAGTTGGTAGCATTTCAGGATAAAGCAATGACATGTACCAACACTTTCCAGGACATGCATGAACTTTACTATCTAAGAGTGAAAGAAGCATAGTGACTCAACATGCATGCAACTTATGTTACAGCAAACATAATGCTAAACCTTGACAATAAATTTCACATTTATTATCTTTGATGTCATTGTGCCACTTTTGCTGGCACTCCATTTCTTTTGCCTGCTTATTTGATGCTTAAGAAGGTGCAGTAGTTGTGGGGGAGACAGCATCATCCCACCTTGTTTCCATTCACTTAGACGGAAATGATTGGGTTGTTTATGTGGGCAGGGCTGAAAAACCCCCATTACATTCTGTAAAGCCCCATTGCAGAAAGTGTGCTACACATCTGGGAAAGAGAGCATACTTTTGGGGATAGCTTCCCTGTCTGTCCTAACAGCAGAAGAGTGAAATGGGTGACACTACTGTCAATATGGAGTCCTTTTTGTAAGGCAATGTATGTTAGGTTTATTTTTGGCTTTCTGTTCCAGCTGACTATAGGTTCAACTCAACTGCAGATCTGTGACTCCTTTAGGTGCTGCTTAGGTTAGAATATAGGACTTGCTACATCTACATCTCAGTTTGGCAAATAATGTTTCACATCTGAGGAATGTGATGAGCAAACCTATATATAATCTTGACTATGCACAGGCCCACCGCGACTACTTCAGAATCTATTCAAGGTCTGTGTAGAGTATATTCCAGAAGATTTTACAGAGACAGTCATGCCCTCCTTTCTCTCCCACCCTCCCCTCCAAAGCACATCTGGTTTGGGATACAGAGGTGACTAAGCTGAAAGTGCACAGGGATTCAGATGTGGGGAGGTTGGTTTGGCTGCTTTAGAGAAACTGAGCATTGCACTGTCTGGGTTCCAGATTACTCTGAAGCTCAATGACATTCAGGTCCAGAGACTTTTTTTCATCGAGTAACCAGGAAACATTGCTATGTAGATAGCTGGCTTGCCCTGTGTGTTTGAAGGCAGTCCGTTGTTAAGCAAAAAACAACTGCCGCACCTTTCCCCACTGCGTTCTTCCTGTAACAGTTATCCAGAGGGGTCAAGCATATGTTAAATACCAGCAAGTTAAGAACCAGTAAATCCTTCTTTCCTCCTCCAGTGTGCAGACAGCACATATAAATCAGTCGCCCGTGTGCGTGCTCAGAAGTAGCTCCTAGCACATCAAAACAGTTGCCGCCTTCAATTAATGAGCAGCAATTCTGCCCAAGAAATATTCATAAAGAGAGAGCACAGATACCCGACATAATTCTCCGTTTACAATTCGCTCTGACAGTTTCACCTTAGAAATGTTGTTTTCTGTCCCTCCATAATATGTCAAAAGCCTCTACTGCTGCAATATGCCACGTTTCCCTCACATATTTGCTTCTCCGTTCACCTTTGCGACAAACCATTACCAATAGCTTTTAACGTGCTATTGATGTTAACGATATTTACAGTACAGGCCAAGTTCCCCTGAACTGATTAGCAGTCATTCCAGATGCTGTTAGCATACAGGTCACGCAACTCTTGTCCAGGAGGCAGTGTCTGAAGTCTGGAGGGCAAGGGGTAAGTGATCTGTATTCTGGCTTTAACTGGAAGGGGAGCATGCTGCCTGGCTTTATTTGTTCCTTACTGAAAATTTTCTTTTCTTTTTTTTTTTTTTAACATAATTACCAAGTTATAAAGACCTGCCTCAAAGCTAGGAGCTAAATCAGTTGTCACACAAGCCTGTCGTTGTGCTTACCACAGTCAAATTGAAATAATAATCTGTTCTTAGATTGAAAGTACTCCGTGGCAGTGATCCTGACTGGGGGAATTTGGATGCCAGTAAAATATAAATAAATTATGAAGTCCTGGGGACACCTTTTATCTACAGATCTCAAAACACTTTCTAAAAGCATTGGGTTAGTGGGAGAGCCAAGGATATGATTCAAGTCTCCTGACTCCTGGTATCTGGGCTATTTAGGGACAATCAGTGGGGAAGCAAACTCATTCTCCTGAGCAGGACAACTTTCAGGGCCACACTGCTGTTTGCTCCTCTCCACCCCTACAACCAACTACCTTTCCTGCCTGTCTGTTGCAGAATGACCCAGGTAAGTCCTATCACTCCACTGCCGTCTCCAAAATATGAATAGGCAATAGCAGTGCTGCAGTAGAGAGGACACGGAGTATCCTTTTAAATTACCCCTATAGACGTAACGTGAGACTAGTGGGCTCAGGTTCTGGTAATGATACTGTCAGAGAGTGGTGCAAGAGAGTTAAGGAGAATGAAGCCAGTTGCTGAAGCACTGCAAATAAATGTGTGCATGTGCGGACATGTGTGTATGCCTAGATTTACTTCTCACAAGACACTAGAGAGGTAGAGCAGCGACACAGTTAAACAGCACATGGTGTGTGGATTTCTATCCCTATTGTCCTATATGGGTTTAGTTTTCTCAACACAAGGCCAGGATATAATGTCTTGGCGAACCAACAGCATTTTATTAAACAGAGTTTGAAAGCTGGCAAAAGTCTTTTCTTATGAATTATACCATCCAACAACGTTGCCACCTCCCAATAGTTTTCTCCAACGTGTACATCCACTGGCACATTTAGTGCTGGCAAACAACTTCATACAAAGAGAAGAATGGCTTTCCCTTGACTCTACTTCATGTATGTTTTAATAAGTGACTCCAGCTTTGCTTTTGTACATAAGACGGCCGGTGTATGCAGTCCATGGGTCTTTATTGAGGAGCGGCCATTTCCTTAGCCAGGACACCAAGTATAGACTCTTTAAATCAGAGAATAACCACACAGCAGTAGTAACATTTAGAACTATGCCATTGTAGCCTAATAAAGAACTAGCTAATAAGATGGTAAGTGCCAAAGGAATGAGCATACATTAATAAAATGACTTTGGGACCTTGCAGATAACGTTTTTGAGCCTATGTTGTGTCACAGCCAGCCGAGCTATTGAGATGCTAACAGCAGCCCACACATATCTAATGGGGATACATTTGGATGAGTTAAGTCCAAGCTTTTGCAAGTACTTGCAATGCACCAGCTGAACTGAGTAATGTATCAGCAGAAGTAGGTCTTACTGGACAAAGAACTGTATCTGATGTCCTACATAGTTAACCTGCACAATCCAACTGTTTCGATCCTTCCCTTTGGTGAATGTGGATTCACGCAGACTTGCCCATAACAATAATATTAAGAAATAACATGCCCAGATCTCTCTGAAAGGCAGCCTAGGACCCTGATCCTGAACACTCCTAAAATTGGTTCAGTAAGTGCTACAAGGAGCTTAACTATTGCACACTTCAATCTCAAGTAAAGCTGTCAGTATTTGATAAATGATACTGTATTGTCTAGCTGACAGCTCCCTGTTGCCTCCCTCAGCACTTTGACATTCTTCTCACGGCAAAGGCCAGAGCTGAGGTCTGAGATCTGCCTGTCTTGGGAACAGAATTGACGCTCTTTCTGACTCAAAACTAGCTGAGGAATAAACCTAGCTTCTCCCACACTCCCAGATCAAAGAGAACAACATGTTACACTAGAACAACCCATATCCTCCTGAACTTTTACCTTTGTGGAAAGTAACCTGTGTTAATTATAAAGACGCTAGATTATGTCCATCATGTGCTGTGAGCTAGCTATGTCCATAACGCTCCACCTACCCTGGATAACCTTAGCTTCCAGAGGGCTTCTGGTACAGGCATGGCTGTTCTTTAACCTCCGGTGCCAGTAATCTGAAACGAGACTGCTGGAAATGAGAGCGAGAGAGAAAGAGGGTGAGTTGGCTATTTGATTACAGGCCACAGGCACATGCCTGGCCTTCATGGATATATTAAGTAAGAGACATTTTAAAACAAAACCACCCTCAGTAACCTTATCGTAAGCCTGAATCAACTACCCATCTGTTAGCTCTCTGTACTGCCCACATATTCTCTAATCAGACACAAGTGCCAATGATTTTAGGAACTTTGCACCCCAAAATTCCCATTTTCGTAATTATGAGGGAAACTGCTCTGGAGGAGAAAGCTCCATGCACTCAGTTCCTTTAGCCAGCCCTTGCACACCTTGGAAAACAACATCCAAGCCCTTCCTTGCTAATGTATCTGTAAATAACTACAAATCCCCATTGGACACGAGCTGTTGCTATCCTATGATACTCAAATGCTCTAAAACTACCATTCAAAAGGCCAGATTCTCCCTGAGTGGCTCTGGAAAATAATGCCAGTTCTTTTACCATTTTGCTTTAGTCCCTATGAGGTGTCATAAAAGAACCTGCCATGGAGAGGGAGCTCTGCAAACAAAACCGTGGCAGCAAATTGATAACCTCATCAGCCTTAGTTTATGGAAGCAGAAGCAGTAGCTCGACAGGAGAGTGTAATTCAATTCTCCCTCAATCGAACTTGATGCCCAAGAATGTAATAACTTCATGAGGGGCCCTCTTTTTAGGGGGATCTTTGCCAACCACCCTTAAGGTCATCAGTAAATCCTGATACAGAGTATTGTTTAGCAAGCGTACGCCCGGTAAAAGCAGGAATGCACTAAATATCTCTCAGAGCAGGCAAAAGTCAAACAGCCCACGTGCATGCATTGGCCCGCATCTATTTTGACTTTAAACATAAAACTCAGAACGAGGAAAAAATAGCAAACCCTGACCCTAAAAGTTGGACCTTGCCATAAGAAGCCTGCTGCTATGAACCTTAATTATTCCTATGCTTTGATAAAGAAACATTTTAGATGGTGAAACAAGACTAGTAGGTTAAAATCATTTCTAATTTCCTCCTCAGTGTCACAACAAGCAGCTTAGATCTTTAAAACAAAGAGTTTTACTTCTCATTATTTATGCAGTTTGCTTTACATATTTATCGCAGTTGTAGTAATTAACAGCCAATGAGTCAACCTCACTTTTGTGACAGTTATTACCGAGTGTATTTAAGTGCCACCCTGGGAAACATTAATAAAGACAATCTCTGCTCTGAAGAGCTTACAATTGAAGGTCCTGGCCCTACATGCTTAATTCTCAGCACATGAGTAACTCCTTTCAAGTCAACGCAACTACCTTGGCACTTAAACATATAAGTGTTTGCCACATCATGTCTTAAGGGCCAAGACCTGAAGATGTTTGAAATGAGTGGCTGGCCATGGCAATGAATGCTAGGCTGGGTCATACAGTTTCAAGCTGGAGCTATGAAACACAGATGAGACCAGATCCCCACAGCGTACTTTCGTTTTGATGCTCTCAGTCACTACCACCATGGGCGCATTGTTTAAGCAGTGGATACCACAGGGGTCTTGCAACTACGGTTTCTAGAAAACTGACCTCTGGGGCCTAGCAAGAGTAGAGTCAACTGAATCACCCTCTGAGGTCACAGGTCAACAGTACTAAACTTTCTTAAGGCTTCTCATGCAACCACACACTCATCCAATGATGGTGTACTTTGAAACGAACATGCCACCTATACTAGCATAAAACATTATCTCTGTTCACCAGCAAAGCACTTGTTGACCTCATGCTCCTGACGGTCCCAGGAGCCACAGGATGAGATAGGGAAACCTTTGACAAACTTTCCGTACCAAGTTTTGTTATCACCTTATCTGGATAAATATACCTTGTGTCTTGTGAGCTTGCCTCTACTTGTGCCACGTGCAGCAAGGAAAATGATCCCAGCCCTCCAAATCAATAGGTTGCTTTGGCAGCTACACCACCATAAGCACTGTTAGCATTTGCATAATAGCTGGCATCTGAGAATCAAAGAGATCAAAGAGTTAAACCTTCCCAAACCCCACTAAGATAGGTAAGTCCTGCTACTTACTTGCAATGCTTTCATGGCTGGCCCTGCTCTTGCCTATTTTGTTCCTGGACTTGTGGAGTTTGGATGCTTTTCAGGGGTCTTCCTGGCTCTCCACTTAAGACCTTGTGTATACTTAAAGGTTTTGCCAAATTTGCTGTGCCTGTGTGTTTAAAGCAGTACCATTTCTGCTCCCTCTTCCCCCCCCTCCATCCCCCCCCCACAACATAGTAGTGAAGCCACAGTTTTCTTGTATACAGATGCTTCTTGCAGTTCAGTGAAGGGAAATAAACCATGCTGGAATATGGTCTCCATATTCAGGATATTTACCCGTATGCCCATACCATATAATGGTATGGGCATACAGGTAAATATCACAGGCTTCACCAGCATAGAAAGGCTGTATTTGTAGTGTAGATGAGTCCTGAGCTACAGCAACCTCAATTCTGTGGCCTCGCTTCCACTTTGCTTCCCATGGCTCTGCCTGTAGAGTAATGGACTTTAGCCATACCCCCGTCCACTGCTACAATGGGCTCTGAGTGGAAGACAGATGTCCTCAAAGGCATCCATACCCAATTTAAGGCCCATATGTGTACCCAAACAGCATAAAAGGACCCTAACTAAGCAGAGAATTGTGACATGAAAGCTTAAGTGATTTACAAAAAGTCCCATGGCAACTCCCTGGCAGCAGTGGGACCAAAATCTAGAAGTCCTAACCCCCTGTCAGAACCCAGGATACGAGCTCCTACCACCAAAAGGGCCTACCATAAATTGATACACATTTGGTCCTGCTTCCACCTTCAGTAAACGAGTCAGAGAAATGGATGCCAGGGCAACCCAGCTTCCTTTGTGAGCACTATGCATGGCCTTCCTTTTTTGCATGAGGATTTCTGGGGCCCTCAGTGTCCTGCTCACGTTGCCAGTGAAGCTGTACTCAATCAGCCTTTGACCTCGCAGTGGTATCAGTGAAACCAACCCCTCGCCCTGATTTCTGTCCCTTTTGGCTCAGCTGCACTCCCCTCATCTCGCACGTCTTGCATGTTGCCTTGCTCGAACCACCAAATGCTTCTCTGCTCTCAGTGCCATTCCCACGCCTTGACATTTGGGCTGGGATATTCCCGGGCCAGCCGCACAACGGCATGTGGAAATCACTAAGGATGGCGCAATGTGTTGGATCTGGAGCTGCGTTTTATCAAGCTGTTAGCCACTGGATTACTACAAAGTATAGACATTTTTTATAATAGCTAAATACATTGAAAACAGATTTAGCATGTTCTGCGTCTGTTCCCTCTGGAGAGCTGCCACGATTATGTAATAGCTCAGCTGGGGTGGCAAGTCTCTTTCAGTGGGTGGTAAAGCATTTGCCTAGGGTGACTTTGGGGCCCTCTCTCACTTATTTCCCTGCCGCTTGTGGCAATTTTTCAATTGAAAGTGCTCAGAAGAGTCATTTTTTGGCACTGCGTTTTATGAATGCCTTTCCCCCGCCCTGCCTTACTCCATTAAACACGGATAATAAGCTCAACACATTGCAGTCAGGTGCAGCCAGCGTGCTCTGCCTCTGCTGTGCTCCACAGACTTGGAGCCCTGCCCGCTCTGCTCAGAATAATACCCGGTGCTTAGCCGCTTCAAAGTGCTCTTACAGACGTCAACTAATTAATCTGAACAACACCCCTCCGAGGGAGGTGAGTTAGTATTACCGGCTCTGCCAAGCAGATGGGAGAGCTGGGGCACAGCCCCGAAGGGACCTGGCCAAGGTCAAAGGCGCCCGTGTCAGAGGAGGGAGGGCCGGGTTTGCTGGGCTCGGCTCAGACCACTAAGCCGGCCACACCTCTGCCTTATGTAAGATCCCAGCGCTTTCCCACGGGAGTGTCCCGTGCCCTCTGCACGACAGCCCTGGCGCTGGATGCCCTGCTCCAGCCTCGTGGGGCAGCCCTGCAGCCTACCCTGGTTCTCCCCATCCAGCCAAAAACACCTGGGTGGGGGGGGGGGCGGCGCTGGCTCTGGCTGTGCCCACAGCCTGGCTCTCCTTTCATGGGCCAGGACCCAGGCTGGGGTGGAGGGGAACTCGTCCGCAGATGGCAGAGCCCTGGGCACTGAAGGGGCAGCTGGGGACACTGGAGAGGCACTGAGGGGGAAGCTGGGCGCGCTGAGGGGACACAGAGGGGGCACTGGGGATGCACTGAGGGCACTGGGGGTGCACTGGGTGAGTGCATGGAAGAGGCACTTAGGGCACATGGGGGGCAATGAAGGGGCACTGGGGGACACTGAGGAGGCATGGAGGGTGCACTGGGGAGTCACTGAGAAGCACTTAGGGCACTGGGGGGCACTTAGGGCACTGGGGGGCACTAAGGATGCACTGGAAGCACACTGAGGGTGCACTGGGGGCTCACTGAGATGGCACTGGGCACTAAGGGTGCACTGGAGGCACACTGAGGGTGCCCTGGGAACACTAAGTGTGGGGGGTTGCACCAGGGGCTCTAAGAGTGCACTGGAGTTGCACTGGGGGCTCACTGAAGTGGCAGTGGGGGGCACTAGGGGTGCACTGGAAGCACACTGGGGGTGCCCTGGGGACACTGAGGAGGCAGTGGGGCACTGAGGTGGCACTGGGGCACTAAGCATGCACTGGAGTTGCACTGGGGGCTCACTGAGGTGGCACTGGGCGCACTAAGGGTGCACTGGAAGCACGCGGCGGGTGCACTAGGGGCACTAAGTGTGGGGGGGGCACGTAGGGGCGCACGGGCGGCAGCCGCGTGGGCACACCGAGGCTGCAGCAGGCGGGCGGGGCGGTGCCGGCCGCAGGGCGCTCCCCCGCATGTTCCG
>NW_005842204.1:230306-240772 GCF_000455745.1 Alligator sinensis | reverse complement strand
CATGCCCGGGTAAGCGGCGGGCTGCGGATGCCCCCAGCCGGGCATGGGCTTGAACTTGACCCCGGGGCGGAGGGGGCTGCAGCAGGGACGGGGCTTGAACTTCAATTAAAATTAACGCCGCTTTGTTCTCCCCCCTGTGCGCAGGCTGGACTTCGCCCACATGTACCAGGTCTACAAGCCCCGGCGAGGCTTGAAAAGGAGCGAGGACAGCAAGGTAAGAGGAGCCCACCTCGCCCGCACCATCCGCTAGAGAGCTGGCGCTGGCCGCCCGGATTTGGGGCGGCCGGGGGTGCCCTTCTGCCAGCGCGCGCGCAAGGGTGGGAGAGAAGCCCGGACAGCTTGCCTTGCCCTGCCTCCAGGCTTCTTGGCGGTGGGATGGTTGTGCTTGGCGTAACCCGCGTCTCCTGCAGCGGGGGAAGGAGGGCAACCGAGTTTTGCAGGAGTTGAGCGATGCTTCTGCAAGGGACGAAGCCAGTCGAGCTCCCTGGTGACATCGCCGGGAGGTCGCGTTTTAGTTTCTAGATCATTTCTGATCGCTGTGTCTCTCCATGGTGCTAGGGACTCATTTGGGATCTGGGCTGACTGACTTAGCCACCTTTCTCTCCCTGCTGTTGGTTTGCAGGAGACCTACAAGTTGCCCCACAGGCTGATAGAAAAGAAAAGGCGGGATAGGATTAACGAGTGCATCGCCCAACTGAAAGATCTCTTACCAGAACATCTCAAACTTACAGTAAGTGAAAATCTGGCTACTGGCCAAGCTCCTCTTCCTTTTTGGGGTGCGTGCTGGTCTCCTGGATTTCTGTGCAAGTAAACGTGCCATCTAGAGGCTTCCTTTGAGCACTGCAGCACAGGCTGGGAAAGGCTGAGATTTGGCTGGAGTTGCCACTTCGATCTTCCTTTAGCATTAGATTTCCTTGCAAAGGCAGTGAATTTCTATACCAAT
This sequence comes from Alligator sinensis, assembly GCF_000455745.1. Taxonomy (NCBI): domain Eukaryota; kingdom Metazoa; phylum Chordata; order Crocodylia; family Alligatoridae; genus Alligator; species Alligator sinensis. The sequence continues at coordinate 239,829 of NW_005842204.1, read as the reverse complement.
GCCTGTAATGCAGTAGGGAGGGAGAAAGATAAGACCTGAGCTGCTGCTATGGTACAATCGGGCCTTTTGTAAAGGTCGTTAATGCACGCTTGAATTTTAACATCGTTCGGCGAAGGTTTGGGCATTTCCTTTTGGATCTTGGAAATGCTTCATGCCGCTCTTTGCAAAGTAGGACCAGACGCCAGTTACTAGGCGATCCCTAATTTATCCCACGGTCCGGTCCTTTTAGACTTTGTTTCAATGCTACCTACTGCCAAGATTTAAATGATTTGCTACATTCACATAGTGGAGTAGATATTCAAGGTAGCAACCTCTCCTGCTGTAGCATTCAGGACTTCTGGTTTTCACAATATGAGTGTTAAGGGGCTGGGGGTTTTTTAAGTATATTTTTATCGCAGAACTTTATTGGGGAAAGCTATTTTGGTTGCCACTTTGCAGGTTTCCCCTCTCCTGTCGCTGTTCAAAAGAACTCTTGATTGGAGTCCCTGGTGTTAAGGTCACGATACCGGCAGGGGTAGCAGAACAGATAAATAAGATACTTTCCTCCAAGCTATGTAGTTGGTCCCAAAATACTCATAAGACATAACTACAGCTTTCTCTGCAACCAGCACCACCTTGTTGTTTTTTTATGGCTTGCATAATAAACTCTGGAGTCAGAGCCACTTAACAGCTTTCTCTGCAACCAGCACCACCTTGTTTTTTTATGGCTTACATAATAAACTCTGGAGTCAGAGCCACTTTTTATTCAGGATAAAAGATTTTGCAGAGTAAGGACACTGTTAGCTCTCTCCCATGGCAGTAACTCTTTCATTTCATCGGAACTGTACTTATGTGTCTTTTTGTTTCCAGACTTTAGGTCACTTGGAGAAGGCAGTGGTTCTTGAACTTACCTTGAAACACGTGAAAGCACTGACCAATCTCATAGAGCAGCAGCAGCAGAAAATAATTGCATTACAGAGTGGCTTACAAGCTGGTGAGTATTCAAGTCATGCTTGTATCACGTGAGAGTCCTAGTGTGCAGAGCGAACTCGCTTTCAGCTCCTTTGAAATATGGGTGACTTACGAGACTAGGTTTTGGAGAAGGGACATGTAAGCACATTCCCCCACTCCTTTAGTTACTCCTGCGCCCTTCTCCCTGCAGCATGTATGTGTGCCCACATGCAGAAAAGATACCCTATATTGCCCTATTTGGTTCATTTATACTTGGCCATGATTTTTTTCATTTTTCAGTTCAACTGAATATTAAAATATTTCATTTGGAAGTACATTTTTACTGGGCGGCCTAATCCAAAGATACGCTGGCCAGAATCTTTCCATTGATTTGATGAGCTTTTACATTTTTTTTTTTTTCTCTCAAACAGATGAAAACATCTGTTTAACCCACACTTTTTTTGGTCTCTCCAGTAATCAGTTTGCCTACCCTTCACAGCTTGAGGGGGAACCAGTCTAAAGGGCTTATTGATGTTCTAAGTCTGTTTCGTACCTCCTTCTTTTCCGGCACTTGCTTGCACCTGGTAGGATAAAATCAGCTTTTCTAAGAAGGCTGCTACTCTTTCCGCAGCCACAGGGCGTGCAGTAGAGTTACACAGCCAGAGCTGGCGTCACTTGTCAAAGTTTAAGCCCAGTCCTCCCTGGGGTCTGGAGCTGAGGGGGAAAGTTTGAACTCTTGCACTTTCTTTTTTTTTCCCGATGGCTGTGGAATAGGTGTTTTCCTGATGAGTCTTTTTTGCTGTTCTTCTCAAACTAGCATCTGATTGCCACATATAATGAGTTGAAAAGCGAAACTTGTATGTGAAGACTCATTCTTAGATGGATATGGTAAAAATGGGTATTCAGCTTGACCGTAGCGTGAAGTCAGATTCACTTACCTAGTTTCTTTGTAATGGATGCTTAATATGGAGGCCCAGTGTCTTCTGACCAATGCACTGTGATGATGATAATGGAACTATTTAGCACTTTGTTAATTTTTAATTTGTTTCTGTTAATGTTTCCTCAGGTGACCTGTCATCAAGAAACCTTGATTCCAGCCAGGAAATGTTTCGATCTGGTTTCCAAATGTGTGCCAAGGAAGTGCTGCAATACCTGGCAAAGCATGAAAATAGCAAGGATCTGAAATCTTCCCAGCTAGTCAGCCATCTGCACCGAATGGCTTCTGAAGTCCTTCAGGGCGGAGGCAGCCGAAAATCTGGAGACATGTCCCCCAAAATGGTGGTGGACTTGAAGGAGAAGTCCAGCTCTTTGACCAAAATGGCTGAGGGACATGGGAAAAACTGTGTGCCTGTTATACAGAGGACTTTTGCCCACTCCAGTGGAGAGCAGAGTGGCAGTGACACAGACACAGACAGTGGGTATGGGGGAGAACTGGAGAAAAGTGACTCAAAATCTGATCAACAGTATTTCAAAAAGGATACAGAACTCAAATATACTGTGCAAGAGAGAATAAGCTCTATTAAACAGGAGACTGAGGACCCACCCGCCAAACGGACCAGGATGGAAACTTCAGAAGATGAAGGCCATTTTAGCAGTGATATGATTAGCTCTTCAAACAGCTTTTTGGGCCCTCACCCTCACCAGCCTCCTTTGTGCCTACCTTTTTATTTGATCCCGCCATCTGCAACGGCCTATCTGCCGATGCTAGAGAAGTGTTGGTACCCAGCGTCTGTGCCCGTCTTGTATCCAAGTCTCCCAGCCTCTGCTGCAGCACTTTCCGGGTTAATGAACCCGGATAAAATCTCTCCATCTCTGTTGATGCCTCAGAGACTCCCTTCCCCTATGCCAGCCCATTCCCCTATCGACTCTTCAGCCCTGCTTCAAGCTTTAAAGCATATTCCTCCTTTGAACTTGGAAACCAAAGACTAAGCAGAGTGTGACCTTTTTTTTTTTTTTTTAAAGTTTGAGACTGTCAGTTTTATATAGCGGCTGGACTGAGGTGTGGGGATAAGGTTCATTGTGTATAGGAAGCTAAATCTTCTTTTCCCTGACTCCTCAGATAGCTTGGGAAAGGATGAAGGATGCACCAGGTTAGCCATTCAGAAGAGTTTAAAAGGAAAAAAGAAAAAAAGGTTTCTTTGTGCTTTACCCCCAACCCTCCCCATCTACCAAGCAACAGCTGACTTAGCCAGCTAGGATTATATTTCAAAGCTGTGAAAAAATTTCCACAAGGCGGATTTAGGTTTTAGGGTCTGTGAATATAAAAATATGGTACTTCTCATGAGGGCTTTTCGAAGCAATGGCCCACCGCCAATGGCTTGAGCTGAACTGATTTGTGTCCCCACCCAGTTGCCAGTATGTGAGATCTCTCTCTCTCTCTCTCTCTCTCTCTCTCTCTCTCTCTCACACACACACACACACACACACACACACACACACACACACTTACTTTAAATATTGGTGTTAATTCCACTTAAAAAAAAAAAAAAAAAGAAAATCAGAGTAGCAATCACTGGTTGGTAATGCACAGTCTGTGGTTCAGGTAGATTTAAGACGGGTTTGTCTCCACACCTTTGCTGAATGTTTAAGAAGAAAAAAATGTAGATGCTGCTTGGAAGCTTTATGTGGTGCACATCTAAGTAATAAAATAACATGCAGCCCTTCCTATAACTCAAGCTGCTAGTTTGGGCAGGAGGGATGGAGAAAATATCCCATGGATCTCTCTGCTTGTTGCACCTGACCGCAGACCTTTCTTCTACTGCTGCTGTACAGTTGTTTCTGGGTCTGCTATATCTGAAATCAAAATGGTTAAAGAATCACTTTAGCTGGGGAATAGCCAGCAACTGGCTGTTTCACAACTTGGGTCAAATCCAGAGTTCTTGTGGGAGGAAAGAATTTAGTGGAGGTCCCCAGAGAGAGACCCACTGACTTTTCTCCCTTGAGTGCCTTTGAAAAATTCAAGGCTAGGTTTTTTGAAAGGAGCCTAATCCCAGTGAGGTTTGGGCATCTAAATCCCTTAGGCTTCTTGGTAATCCCTGGCCAAAATGATTAAGTAAAGTTGGTTAGAACTTTGTCACGTTCCCTGTTTACAGCTCCTAGAACCGAGAGGGACTCGGCACCATGGAAAAAGAAATTTCTTTTTGAATAAATATGGTGTTGGATTTGGCTTTAAAAAAACACAACAAAAAAAGCAGTGATACTTTTTTTTTTTTTTTTTTTCCCCCCCCTCATACTAGTTTGGAGAAATTGTGTCCAGAGTAAACGTTGTTTGGATTCTCATTTCATTCTACCATTGCACCAGCTGTTGAGATGCACTATGCTTGATTGCAGATTGTGTTCTAATGTTTATTTTATTGGATTTTTTTTTGGTATACAGTTGTTGCCTTTATTTGTAAAATCCTGTTATAAATATATATGTATATATAAAATATATATTATATAAATATATTAAAGGGTAATACGTTTCAGATGTCTATTATTTGTATAACTACTTGAGCATAAAGACGTGAGAACTATGAATGTATTTCTGTGTTTTGTTTTGTTTTTTTTGTTTTGGGGATATTTTTGAAGAGAAGAGTTAGGGGGTTTTTTTCCCTGGGGAGAGGTACAGTGTTTATATTTTGGAGCCTTTCTGAAGGTGGGATCTTGTACATATTTTTATCTTGAGTAAATGTTAAGTAGTTGTTTTAAAATACTTAATAAAATAATTATTTTCCTGTGGAAGATAAGGGTTTGCCTCCTGTGGTTTTAAATATTCAGTCCATATTATTTCATGCGCTCCAATACAGCAATCGATAGCATGTGGAAATAGTGAGCAACATGCACCCTAATCCAAGAAGTTGCACAATTGGGTCCTTTACTATCCCCTCATTGTAATCCATGGCCAAAGGGAACCACCTTGCCCATTATTTTTCTATTGCCAGGCTGGAGGATGGGGGGCAGAGCCTGATTTTGGGGGAACTCTGAGTTTTCTACCTTTTTGAAGAGTACCCTGCAAGGGAAAACGCGCTACTTTTGTGTCTACTCATTTGATTTTGGTTTCTTTTCCTTGTATCTAGAAATGTACATTAGAAATTTGACTCCAATCTATGCTCACAAAGCTCTCTGACAATAGGTGCTATTGTAAGCAGAGGTGATGGTGTAAAACCTGAGCAACTGAGAGGGGAAGAGAGACAGTCAGTTGTTTCCAGCTCATTGTTCAGGCTGTCTCAAGGCCTCTTGAGTCCTACAGGCGAGTGAGGGCATCTTTTGAGTGGGGCTTTCCCTTTTCTGTCCTGTTGGAGTATTTCCCACAGCCTTTTCCAGACCTAGACCCAGCATCATCCTTTCTGCGGTCTATGGAGCGGGAAGAGATTGGATATGGATAGGCCTGCCGGGGCTGCACACATAGGTAGAGCCTGGGCATGTGTTTCCCTATTCTGTCCAAATGGCTTTAATACAGCCCGGAGCTTTGTTTCTCAATCTTCTGGGACTCCAGGAATAGCGATGGCCAGCAGATGCTTAATGAAGCCTTGCAGCCAAGGGTGGGGGCCTGTCAGTGGGAGGTGCACTACACCAGGCCTCCGAGCAGATGGTTTTGAACTCCCACAAGTTCCTGGGGTTTAACCAAGTCTGGGACAGATCTTGTGGTCTTTCCACAGAAGGCAAATTGCACACGTTCATCGGGATGAAGTGGGATGGTATCTTGGCAGGGATCCTCGCGGTGATTTCCCTCCCCCAGAAAAGCTGTGTCTGGGCCTCGACCACCTGAGAGAGACAGGTTGTCTGTGTGAAGAGTCATTACCCGCTGCCTCATCCATTAGTCACAACACTGAGACACTCTGGAAGCCCTTCAGCAAAACCAAGGAAAGCCAGAATTTCCATTCTTGATGTTTCTAGGGCAAATGGGGGGGCAAAAAGTCCACAACCCCTTGAGCCTTTTGCTATTCATTAAGGCACAAAAATGGTGCTTAACCCCAACTTTTAAATGAGGGAACTTTTTAAGGCTTATTGGAATACAGCAAGGACCCTGATTACCTTTCTGATTAGAAGTAGGCTTCTTTGCCCTGTGTTTAGGACTTCATAATTAAAAATGACCATGCCTGTGCTCTCTCAGCTTGCCCAGGAGGGGGAAGAGACAAGAGTCCAGTGTTCACATAAAATCCTGGCATATGCATGCCTCAGGCTGACCGAGCAAATCCTGTACGAGCCGTTGCCCAGCCTTGGTGCAAGGCACTGAAGCTTTTCATATCTGAGACCACCCATAGAGTGTCAGTCTCCCTGGCCAATTTGTAATTGCTCATTTGGGGCACTGACTATGTTGCTGCGGGAAATCAATGGCAAAGCTCCCTTTCATGTCAATGGCAGCAGGGCTGGGCTCTTGGCTGTGCTGAGGGCAGCATACCCATGTGTTGGCTTGGGAGCTAGCCATGCCCTTTTTCCATGCCCCACCTTCGGGGCCTGGTGCATGCTACAGCTTGTTAGCTGGGTGGATCTGCCGGTGTGCTCTTGTGCACGGTAAGGAGGGACCCTGGCTGCTCGGTTCTCACCCAAGGCTTCCCAGTTACACCCTTAACCCCCAGTTTTGCTTTGCATGGAGCCCCAGTTGGTATGGATGGACCCCTGACAGGAACAAACCTCTTAATTAACTTTGTAACCAGCAAGGAAAAACTAGTCGTTATTTTCTAATACTGTCAAAGTCTTGGGGGTTGAGTGTATTGGGTAAGTCATGCACCCAATGTACCTGTCTCAAGGCCCATCAACTGCAGGTAATAACAATATGCAATTTTTATCTTTCTGCCAAATGAAGATGAGGCCAAACTTCCCCAAAGGCAAATGGTTGAGGAAGGCAGATGGCTTGGCTCGAATGATTTGTGCACATGGGTGAAGGAGTCCTTACATACATTTCCTACTGTATAGCTCGGGACTGCAGAACGGACTGGTTCTTGTTTGCCCTTAATTGGTTTGTGAACACTAGAAACAGGGCAGGAGATCATCTGGTGTAATCAATGGGCCTGTGTCAATTTACACCCCCTGGTTGATTGGCCCCATTTCTCTAAGGGATTAATTGTATGCTGTGCCATTCATTGTTGCAGGAAGCCTTTAACAATTTACTTGGTAGCACAGGTGAGGGGAAGGTGTATGCCAGTGGTGAACTGACATGATGCAATTTGTGTCTGTATGATAGCTGTGTTGTATTTCTAAGGCTCTCATAGCGCAGAAGGGCCAGGAAGCCTGGTTAGAAGAATGCCTTGAGAATGCTTCGTGCTGGGACACCGCGTATCCAGCCAAAGCTGCAGCACCCCCAGCAAAACCTTGACACTATCGAGTGTCGGACAGTGAGGTACACGTGCCATGGAGTCAGGCTAACGTGTGAGGTGCTTCTCTTTCTGCCAGGAATCCACACCTCTTGCTGTTTTGATTTACTTTTAATGAGTGCTAAATCCTTTTCCTATTGCAGTCCCAGGCGGTTCAAACAAGAACAAGGTTTGGCCCTCAATAGTCTGAAATCCAAAGACTGCAAGTTGTTACTAGAGTTGTAGTTTATTTCCACGACTATCACTTTGGATTTATCCTTTTCTGTCGTCTTGATCCTCTCCTAGTAACAAACACACAGGACACACATAAACTTCAATTACCTCAGCAAAGTGGGACAAAATGAATATTAATGTAGGTGCACGAGATGTCCTTTACGTAGTAAGTACACAGCTATTGTGGGATTTTTTTTCCCCCTGATGGTTCAGATTAAAGTGAAAAGGAAAAACCAGGTAGGGTGACTTTCAATTGATGGTGAATGGTAAAAGATAGTAGTCAAATGGACTGTAACCACATCAGGGCAGAAATATGTACTGGTAAAACACCTCAAACAATGGGACCATGGTCCCGTTCAGGGCCTCTGGGCACCGCTCTAATATAATAATAGCAATGGCAATGACTCAGAGTGAGGTCTCCTGGAATGAATTCCTGTCCCTGCCACTGACTTTCTAATTGACCTTGGGCAAATTTCTGCAAAGGTCCCGCAGTTTCTCTGTAGAAAAGGGCACCGATAGGCCTTTGCCTTTAACTGGGGGGTGATGGTATAAAAGGCTGATGTTTGCGAAGAGACACTTGGCACCCGGCGACCCTGTGGATGTCCAAGTGTTATGTAACCTGCAACTGTGCCATGTCTGTGCTCCTGTGTGCTGTGTCCTTCGTTTTGCTGCGTCATTCACCCCAGCTGCCTCTAGGAGCAGACGTTTCGGCGTATTCCATTTCCATGTAGGAAAGGAAAAAAAGAGACCTAACCTCCTAACGTTAACTGTTAATGGAAGAAAAAATCCTAGAGCAGTCAAGGGGAATACTGCTGCTGAGGCTTCCAGACTGTGACGGGGGTGCTTTGCACAACGTCTCTGCGCTCACGCTGTTCAGACAGGGTGTGTTGAGTTACCCTGACTTGTTTTCATGGTCTCACCCAGCTCTGACCTGCCTCAAATGTTGACACAATGTCACGTTTCCGACTGCAGTCTTTCATGTGCAGCCGGAGGCTAAATACGGCTGCTGGTTCCTGGAAACAGACGTGCCTGGCACCCTTTCAGCAGAAACCCGATCCCCATGCAGGCTTGGCACAGCAGCTGAATAACATGGCAATAACTCTTTCAGCCGCATTTCAACCCATAAATAGGGCTTCCCAAGCGAACTCCTTGAAGTGCAGCAAGAAATGGACAAGAGTTAAAAAAATCAAATCAAATCAAATCAAATCCAAGTGCATGAAAAGCAAACGCAGGGAGGTAACCGATATCCAACAGATCAGAGGCACAGAACGTGGCTTGATCAACTCTTTCCTTGGGATCATCAAGGGCAGAGGGTCTTAAATTGTATACCATCCTGATCGCACTCTATAGTATCCCAACACCTGTGAAAGGTAAAGTAGTTTAGGTGTCCTGAAAAGGAGGAGTATTCAAGCCCGGAGCAAGGGAGGGGTGGCACAGAGACACTCACACTTTTCACCACCTGTTTGGAAAGCTGCTATAAGTGAATGCTATGGGACTGGATGGTTTTTACAGGCGTGTACTCTGGGAGTTGCTTACTTGCATTATGCCTGGACCAGGGCCTAAAATAATCTGCAGTGACGCACGTTTTTAGCTGTGTGACTTTGGAGCTCCATGTTTTTTAACGTGCTGTGACTTTTTAGGAATATGCATGCAGAATAGTAAAAAAACCCTGTTGCCTCCAAAATCCCCAGGATCAGCATCTTTCTCCCTGTGGCACCGTGGGGGGAGAGGGGGAATCCTTATCCCTTCCAGGTTGTGGCCCAGGCGCTGTCAGGGGAAGAAATGCCCTTTGACTCAGCCCTCCTTTTTCTCTGGAAAGCATGTAGCTGCAAGTGCTGGATGTTTACAAATGCAGGCATTGCAAGATCCCTTGAACTGTGTCCTAGTACAAAAGAGGCTTTGAAACAAGAAACACATTGTCATGGCATGTTCCAGGCCAGCAGCACTAGACTGAACCAGATAATTGCTGTTTCTACTTTAGCTCTTGCATTGTGGAAAGGGCGGTAGGTCTTGCGTCAAGTCGTTTTCTCCTTAGACTCTCGATGTGATGTTCTAAACTTAAATAGGCTGAGGGTCAGGAATGC
>NW_005842204.1:225154-230279 GCF_000455745.1 Alligator sinensis | reverse complement strand
AATGCCCAGGAGATGGCTAATGATTGCTGATTTTTTTTCCTTATATGCAGCCAGTTCAAATCCTATCCTGATCGGCGGTGACAGGAAACCATTACCTTCTAATGGCTGTTCAGAGGCTTATGCGAATTTAGTTTGTTGCTCTCAGGTCACGTAACTGTAGCCACTGGAGCCGGTGACCCTGCTATGTGACACGGGTTATTAACGTTTTGTAACCCTGACTCATGTTATGTGACTGGAGCTAAGAAACCCGTCTCTTACCAACCCACCTATATTTCATATTTTTACCGCAAGCCAGATTTAACTACCTAATCACTCTTTTGCTGGCTCTTGCGATGATGCTTATTAGTATTACCCTAATATCTGCATAATCCTCAATGGCAACTGCCCAGATAAAGCCACTAGCTGGCACCTGCGTTGAGGGTATCTGCAAACGACTATGCACTGAATGGGTACAGAGAGCAAATACCTTCAGCCTCAGAGAGCAGGGTTACAACATTTTCTTTAGAGCAGAGAGGAAAAGCTGGTGCTGCAGCTGCTCATAGTGCTTGCTCTGTAAATTCAGTCTCTAGGGCCATCAAGCTGAGACTTTTCTGAAGCACTAAATTCCTGTTCACCCTGTAAGAAAACGAAGAGTAATATTCCTTTCTGGGATGCTGAAAGCATTTATTTCTTTATAGGCCTCTCTTTCTCTTGGGTGCATTTTGCTGCCTGCAAGTTACTCCATAAAGTTTGTTATTACTGTTGCAGAGTGAGTTTGGAAAGTCTGACACATGGCAATGAATTTGGAAAGTGCTCGCAGACACTTCTGTGGTGGTAAGAAGGCTGTGCAAAAGCAGCTGGAAGGGCCTGATAGCACTGTCTGGCTGCAGGAAGGCCCAGGTGTATGGGATTGGTTTGCCCTATGAAACATCAAGTGTTTTCCTAAAAATGATTCTGCAGCTTCTTGACTTAATAAGCAAAGCACAGCAACCGTTAGTCAGTGAGCTTGTCACTGGGAAAGTAGGGACCCAATGGTGCCTCCCACCCCTGCGCTGCCTGTGTGCCCCCAAGGGGAAAACTACAGAGAAGATGGATATGACAAGAGATTCCAGTTGGTAGGAGCAGAGGCAGCCAAATTAAGGACCTTTGGAGAGTCAGAGAACTTCCTAAAGCCTTGATAGGACTTTTTCTGCCTTTTGCCATCTGGCTCTTTGTTCCAACCGCCCCATTCCTGCAGCCGCTTCATCTCAGCTTCTCTCCACAGCTGCCCTCTTTCAGTGTTCTCTTCTGCCCTGTCTGGGACACCTAGCCCCTTCCTTCCCTTTCCTTTCATTTAGCTGATCTCCTCTTAGCTAAATCCAGGGCAAAAAATGGAATCAATGGATCATTAATGGCCATCGCATTCTTCTCTTGGCTTGCACACTGTGCCATCCCCAGCCTGTGTCTATCTTGTCTGTTTAGCTTGTAAACTCTTTAGGGCAGTGACTGTTTTCTGCTGTAAGCCCACGCCGTGCCTAGTCCCCGATGCCTTAGGAGCTGCCGTGCCAATAAGAAGGGCTGACGTTCTGCCCAGGACCTAGGTTGTGGAGAGTCTCGTAGTGTGGGCCGGTTAAAGTGAGTTCTGTCTTTTTCTCTTTCCCAAGAACCTCTGGAACATCTGGCAGCATTTGAAGCAGCCAGAAGTCTCTGCTGCTCTGCAGTGTGTGAAATCATGCCTGTTTCTGCAGAATGGGAGTGGCAGGTCTCCGTATCAGAGCACGGTCACTTTGTGCAAATGGAAATAACTGCACAGCAGTAAAAAAATCAGGCCTTGCATCTTGCAGTTATTTGGTTTGCTGCTAAAGCTTTCATCCCACCAATTGTATCTGCCCCACCTGACACCTACTTTAAATTTTATTACTTATTAAAGATGCCTTATTTGCTGTTTTACCACTTTCCAAATACCAACTCAGAGCATAAAAGGTGATATGAAAAGTGAACACTGTGTCTGTGGATTTTGCCCTCTGGAATTGTCTCAGAGTAATGAAGAATTAGTGTGGCCTTTAGGAATGGATCCCAGTGTATCTGAAGATCTTGCAACTGTCGACTTTATTAAGTTCAAAGGCTTTAATTGTTGGATTTGATACAATGCCAGGTATAAGAAAGGAAAGTTCTGACTGATATGTAAATAGTGGGAGCTGATATATTGCTTATCCTTGTTATGAAGACTGCTATGCTTACCCCTGTTATGGAGTATCAGCGGGCGCATCTACACTAGCCTCTGACTGCACAGTTGTTACTGTGCAGACATTTAGTACTTGTATGCACAAGTACTAAATGACTGTGCAGTAACCAGAGTTATTGCGCAATGATGCCACCAAACAGCTTTTAGGTGACGCTGACTGCACAGTAGCTTGTTACTATTGCGCAGTAGCATTTCATCACACTTTGTGCCATGCAATGCTACTGTGCAGTAGTAACAAGCTACTGTGCAGTCAACATCTCATGTAGACATGGCCAGTTACTGCTAACATATATCTGAAAGGCTTATAAAAGATTTAGATCTTATTTCTATTCTAGACATCTAATTGTTAAAAAGGTTGTGCTTATATCGAGGGTCTTTCCAGTGTTATCAGATCATTCAATCTGGTGTTTAGAAACCCAGTAGTCTCTTTTTACATAGGATATTGATTTATAGCACTATATCTGGTCCACACTGGGAGTAGGATTTCATACTAAAGGAAACCAATCATAGATGATTATTGTATAGAATCTACATGTGCTCCTGTGAAATTAATGTCATTTGATATGAAATGTGATCCATGGGATTGTACAACTACACTGCACATAGCATGGATGTATTGCTCTACATAAGCAGTGCTGAGACATTATAAGCTATGTATTAAAGTTGTCGCTCTTGTCGTAATTAAATATCAGGGCTTGCTCTTGTTCTCACTGAAGTCAGTGGGAGGTCTGTCACTGAGTCCTGGACTGGATCCTGTTTTTAGCACCTCAGCATCAGGTATTGCATGTTATATTAAAACCCCTCAAGTGAAATGGGCAAAAAACAGAAGAGCACAATTAATGAAGCAGATATACCCTATGGTTATAGGCACCCAAATGTTCAATACACTTTGTATTATCCTTCTGTTGGATCCCACTGATGAAAGTCCATTTGATTTAAATGAAGGCAGGAACATGACTTCTGTTTGCATCAGGTCCTAAGCTGAGATCAGGGCTGCATTGTGCTGGGTGTACAAGTGGCAGGTAACCAACAGCCTCTGATCCACCCTGCATCCTGCCTTCCCCTTGAAAACAAGTATTTCAGCTGTTCTAGGTCAAGGATTTTTTATAAATGGGACCATAATGTTCAGATCTTCAGTTTGGATTAAGGTGGCCAGGTTTCCAAAAGAGCTGAGCCCTCATGAGAAGTACCCACTGACTTTATCAAACTTGAAACCCAATTGACAGCGCCTTTTAGAAACAGACCTTGAGGTCCTGAATTTTGAACTGCTTGGTCAGGGTTCCCGGTCACAGAGAGGTCTTCTGTGGGTTTGATTTCCCTAAGGCTGGAGTGGAATTTCACATGTAATGAAGCGAGCATTTAAATAAAAGCCATGCCGGCTCATTTCTGTGCAGGCTCCTCTTGCAGAATCAACGTGTGGCATATTTAGTACGTAGGTGGCTGCTGAAAGAGCCGCTCCTGCCTGATCTGGCTGGATCCTTTCTTGTGTGTTAGCAGGATTTCTAATGGACCTCAGCAGGCTGGCTCTTACTGTCTGTTTCCAGGGCTTCTCTAACCCTTCATCCGGCTGAGGCTGGGATGACTCAAGGTCTCCTTGCAGGAAGTATGGCACAGAGAAAAGGCGGTGACCCCTCTGAGTTCTGCTCGGGAACTGAAGCAATCTATTTATCATGGAAAATCTGTTCTTTGTGGCAATTCAAATGGAAACTTACCAGGATGACTGTGTCAGAGATTTCCCCTTGAATCATGGGGACGCCTGAGGATGGCTTTCTATGGCAATGTCTTCAGGAAAGCTTCCTTTGGCTTTCACCATATTGTTGTGTACCTTCCCTGCTTCTCCACTCCCATCCAATCTCAGCATGCTCTTATTCAAGTCTCCTGATTGGCATATTTAAGTCTCCTGAGGAGCACAGGCAGGCCCAGGAAGAAGCTGTTACCTTGCAGCTTGTGCTGAATTCCCTGGCCTGCTGGGAGATGGTCACGGATATGGCAAGGGGACTTGGAGAAGGCAGAAATCTGGTGGAGGTAGCTCTATTAAGCCACCCTGCTGCCTGCTCCAGAACTGGTATCAGGTTCCTACTGATGCAATGGTCCTGAGGGCCCTTACCCCTGAACTGGGCACCTGTGAAAATCAAGGAGACTGAAACAAGTTTCTTGTCATCACTGCCCCTGCCTCACCCTGAACTGCATGGACTAACCTCAGGCCAGGCAAAAATGAAAAGTTAGACCCTATACCTTACATAACCATTTATACCGCTGCCACCGTTTATGGAAATGGGAGTCTCCTCCCTGGCTTGCTCTGAGGGCCATATGGCTACGGAGAAGCAAAACTTGGAGGCATCCGAACCCTAAGCCTCCGGGCTAGGGCCTGCAAGGAGGATGCCTGCCAAAGGTTTTGGAAACATCTGAAGCCCCGGGTGCAGGTGGAGGACGTTTGCTGCTAGTAGGGCCACTTATGGTCCTGGACACTTAGATTTGATTTTAGTTTTGGCTGCAAATAAAAAAAAAACCAAACAACCCCCCCCAAAACATGCTACTAAAATGTAAGCAAAGGATGGGCTCTGTCCCCATGGCATGCCATGCCTGAAGACGACTGCTGGCAGCGTGTTGGAGAATCTGAGCCCTGTAAGAGAGGGCTGCCCGCCTTAATGTGAACACAGCGTAACCTTTAAGATCACACGAGAAGCTATTTATAACAATGGGTGCATTGCAAGCTGCAGACTGCAGTTTCATTAAGCCAAGCACACCAAGAAATGACTATGAGGTTACAGTACAGCCGCACTGAAGAGAGCTTAACTGTCTGAAGAGGTTTGCTGAGAATTTGAGCAAGGAGCCATGTCGTATGCAGTGCAGCATCACGAAGTTCCTGGCTCTAGGGGCAGAGTGGAGAGTGCTGCTGAAATGCATCTCTTAGAAAGAGTG
>NW_005842204.1:217353-225081 GCF_000455745.1 Alligator sinensis | reverse complement strand
AGCAGCATACATAAGAGAGGGGTAAGGAAATGCCACTGTGTGTGTCAGTCGGTGAGGTGCGTCCCATGGGCCCTTTACAAACCAAAGGAACAGTTCAGCCTCAGCTGTGCGAGGCGTTTCAGAACTAAAGTAACCCCTAATGCTTTTGATGCCCCAATGATGAGTCTTTGCTGCCTTGCATTTCATTCGCATACCGATGCAAATTGTGACCAAATCAGAAAGGAGGCAGTTCACATCTGCTTTGCACGCAAAGTACAAGAAAGCATAGAAATCAGGTCTTCTGGTCTACCTCGGCTTGTGTCAGAGCAAAGCTATCAGTGACTCTATCGCAGTTATTTATTTCACTTATTTATAGGCATTTCTGTGGTGGTCATCACCATAGTAACTGAGCGCCGCACGGATGAACGAAACCTCACCATCATGATTTGCCTTTTGCAGATGGGAACACTGAGGCCCTCAGAGGCTAGGGCTAGTGGTCTCAAAAGTGTTTGCTAACTTTGTTTGCCTCCATATTTGGGGTGACAAATTGGAGATGCATCGGGCATAGTTTTCAGATGAGCTCTTTGCCTTGGAGGGGTGTGCAGCCACTCTGAAAACCAGGCCAGGAGTAGATTCATTTTCAGCCCCCAGTGTAGGCTGGAGCTGGCCCAGAGCAAGTCTAGGACAGAGCCAAAACTGAGGGTTAACTCTCCTGGCTCCCAGCCCTATACCTTAGCTACAGGCCCAACCCTAGATCTGTGGAGCAGCTGGGCTACAACCTGCTTTACAGGTCTGCATATTTTCTAGGCAGACAATGGAGAATTGACGTTTTCAGGTAGATTCTGCACCTCCCTCTACGAGAAAGAGCGTTGTTACAACACGCATTGAACCCACCGAGTCAGTCCCCACTTTTCCAAATCCAGCCCTTTGGTGAAAGGCGTTGCAGGGGTCTGGCAAGAGCAGGTTGTCTGGCGAGGTTCCCTGGCATAAAGAACGAGGGTCCCTCGGAAATGCAAATCTTTGGGACTTCCAGGTAGAGACCCTGCCCGTCCCTTCTGGCCTCGCACCTGGCTCACTGCCATCAGCTTCCCCATCAAGTTGGGGATTTTCTTCCCTTTCTGAGCATGGGGAAAGCCACAGGGGAAAAAAAAAAGGAGCGAGAGAAAAGAGAGAGAAAGCTGCTGCAATAGGCAGCATTCGTCTAGGTAGAAACGTGCCTCAGGGACGGCTGCTGTGCTGAGTGACTGCTCCCTGCTAACGCCCTGCTTCTGCAAGGCCACCTCCCCTCACCAGACATTGATGGTTCAGCGGGACAGATGGCAGCTGTGCTGCTGAGCATGTCATCATTCACCTCGGTGCATGCTGTGCTGGGCCCTACCACAAGCAAAGTAAGCAGGAGTCTGGCTTGATTGTCTCCTCGCGCTGGGGTAAATCCAAAGGTACCCCAGTGAAATGAGCAGAGCGGTCCTGGCAGGACCGGAGCGAGGATCTGGCAGGCTGGTGCCAGCGAAAGTAGCATCAGGCCCAGAATTTCTCATTCCTGGACAGGGAGGGCTGTGGAGGCAAGGCAGTGGTCCCCCAGGGGAAGGAGGGAGTCTCACCTTGCTCAACAGCAAGGCTCCAAACAGTGTCTCACCCATTCCTCCCTGGCCGGGAGAACGATGTCTACAGCACGGGCCCATGTGAGTGGGCAGAGTTAATCACAGGGAGGTGGAGGCCTGAGTGCCTGGGGAAGAAAACAGATGGCTTGGAATTGCAAAAGGTCTTTCAGTGGTCAGCCGTGCATCTGCTCAGCACGAACCCAGAGACCGCCGCGCATGTGACAATTACAAGCCAGAATTGTTATGCGTTGGTGAGGTATTAACCACAGAGGGGTTTTCCAGCTACAGCAATGCTCGAGCAAAACGACCCACCACACAAGGTGAGAAAGTATGTGCAGTTTACCAAGTGGCAGGGCCCGGGACTGCATTGAGTCAAAGGTATTTTTAAAGACACGAGAAAGGGGAGCTGGATCTTTGGCACGGTCAGAGGCAGCTTAAAAGAAAGATGACTCCAGACCTTCCTGAGACCACCTGGCCCACATTCAGCAAAGTCACTGGGCCGCCTCAGGTACCTGATCCCACTTTCCCGACGCAGGAGACACATGAGGATATTCTCATTGAAAAATATTTCACTGATTGAAACTGTGTCCTCCTCCCTGAGCCACCAGAACACAGTGGGGCGGGCACCGGATGACTCAAAATGCTATAAAAAGGCCTAAAGAAATAAAAAGACCAAACTTATCAAATGATGAAAAGGTGGGTCATGGCAGTGCAGTAGATCCCGGTGCACTCTGTTGGGATAAAGGTGCATTCATAGGATTGTTAGTTAACTCCCCCACCTGCAAAATGTGTTGCTGGCATTTAACTATACTTAGTTTCTTCCCCACACCCAGAGAAGGGAGCACATGGGGTGCTGCTGAGGCCATGCTTAGGCAGGGTGTTCAACCAGTTTCTGTCTGGGCTCTGTTAGCAGACCAGTAAGACATTCTGAATCAGCCTCCCTTCTGGACATCCCCTTTCCAGGATGGCGCTGCTTGTTTGCTGGGCAGTGCTGACCCCCAGTGCCTCACTACAAAGGACTAGTGACATCTTCTTGAGCTTCTGCAAATTCCTCCAGATTGGGCTTTTCCATCTTGGAAACCTTTTTCCTGGGCTGAGGTCTGTAGAATTTAGCCTGAGCTCAGTCCGCCTAATCCTGGCATTGACTTTCTATTTCTGATCTAACAGGCCATTTCTCTTGTGTTTGCTGTGGTCCCCCAGATGACACTGCACCATATCAAGCCAAAATGAGGAGGGAGAAGCCTTTTTAAAGTTATGTGCGGTCAGGACTGAGTGAGAATCATGCATGAAGTCCGTAATGGCCATTGAAAGGGTGCTCAGCTCTGAGCACGCTGCACCTCCCCTAAGAAGGGTGTAGGGTCGGATATATTTAGCAATCAGCTAGCTGCAGAGCAGGGAGCAGTACCATCATCAAGACCACGTCTACCCGTCTCTTCTCTCTTTTGCAGCAAAAGGCAGGGCAGGATTTTCCCCTGTGTGATTTCCCAATAGCCACAGGAAGAATGCGTGTACACTCGGGATTGAACCGAAGGATTTTTTTCACTCATTCTCCTGTGCTCTGACCACGAAACCACATCCTTTTCTCCTAAGAGTTTGAGACCAGAGCAATGAAACTAAAACTAGGTCAGGGTTTCTCAGCCTTTTCCAGTGCCCCCAAAATTATTTTTGATCAATGCTGCCACTTCATAGAAGTTGTGGGGTCCCCCTGGCCATCCAATGAGACTTCATGGGAAGATGTGGCGAAGTTGAAGAAGATCACAGCTATGGCATCTTTCTGTCCTTAGGCAATGAGCTACTGATGGACAACATCTGGGGACCACCAGCTGGAAACGAAGAGATCTTCCTCAAAAGCTACTGAGGAGGATCAGAACAACAAATCTGTGCAGCTGCGTGACCCACTAGGAAGGGCTTCCCAAGGCTTGCCTTATAGGATAACTCCCTGTCAGCCCTGGGTAAATGAGTAGCAGTGTGAAATCTGGTAACTAGCTGAATTACATGCACCAAGGTCAATGTCAGTGCTTACCAAATTAAACATAATACTGTAATAAACAATGACTACATGGCAACTCACGCTGCCAGCACGTAGTAAGAAAAAAAACCCAGGGATGGTAGTTGATTAGTTCTCACTGTACCATAATATGTCACCAGGCACTGAACAGTGTGACTGTGTGACCAGAAAACCGGAAAGAAAATGTTCAGCGAACAGGCCCCAGCTGTTCACAGGAGCTGTGGCTTGGAGCGTGACATCTGTCCACTCATAGTGGCTAGAGAGCACAGCTTGCACCAGTTGTGCTTGCTGGACAAGGAAACTCTCAGGTTTAAAGAACGGACGGCAGCTGTATTGTTTTATTTTGCAAACCAAAACCAGCTGGGAGTTTCTGAAGTGTCTGCCATCCCCACACAGAGCTGGTTAGTCATGCCCTGTGTGTGAACATGTGAGAGAGGGGCAGGGTGATGGGGAGGGAAGGAGCCTTTAGGACTCTGCAAAGATTAAAGACTTATGCTGACCCTTGAATCTGATCCAAGGCTACTAATCTGCCCCGATCCTATCTCGCGCTGGGGTGGATCTATTTCACTTTCCTTTACAGTACTCCTGACTCACCCTCCGCCCCCGCTCCAGACAAGCCTGGTGGGGAGGGCTAACACGTTTCTTGTATGGGTTGGCATTTAAACTCTAGACCTGTACTGGGTGCAGCCCATAAAGGAAGCTAGTGTGGATAAGATATGGGTGAGCTGAATGCATGGAAACCACTCCCTGGACAAGCTGAAGTGGTTTTAAATCAAGGTGGAGTGATATACAGAAAGCAGAATGTGGCAGCTACACCCAGCATGTGAGAAAGGGATTTAAATTCAAGGTGGTGCTGTAGACAAAGTGTCAAACATAATACTTCAGCAGAGTACATGTCAGTTGTTTGCCAGTTCTTTTACATTGGGTATCACGTTTGAGGAAAGGAGCCGATACAGATTTCCTAGTGTTCAAATTCTCCACTTTCCACATAGCATTTTCTGTCTGAGCTGTAGCTCACTAGGAAGACCAGTGGTGGTCCTTGTATCATCATTTGAGAAGCAATGACATGTGTTGTACCCACATCACTAATTCTACTCTGCCTTCTCATTCTGAAAATATCCCTTGCTCTGCTCACATACCATCACAAAATACACTGAATTTATCTTGAGAGCGGGCCATTTTTTAACTATCAAGTGCGTCAGGAAACATACAGCTAACAACTCTGAAGACCACAAAAAGGCAAGGGAAGAACAGATAGGAAATGTCCTATCCCATTCCTTAAGACATGGGCCTTACGCTTTTTTGGAGGGACCTTTTGGGATGAGAGTGGTTTAAGTCCACGTGCTAGTTCAGTCATTGGCTTGTCTAGCAGACAGATAACATAGGTGCCAATTGTGAAAGTAGCCTTGAGAATGTAGACACCTGTTCATTAGGAACTGAACCGGGGCCACCTGCTGAGTATGTACAGTCTACTAACCAGGCAAACATTTTCAGTCAGATGGACCTGGGCCACATCTGAACTAGTGACCAGAAGATGAAAGGCTTGGTGTCTCCTATTTCAAGTCTCTTGGGACATCCAGTTCCTCTGATAACAGACTGATATGTAAATATAGCAATTGCCGAGCAGTGCACTTTCCTGCCATGCCTTGCCTGCGCTGCATATAGAAAGGGGGCTGAAATGTTGCAGCAGTGAGAAATGTCCATGTGCAAAGAGGCATCTTGTCTTATTTTTAGTTTTACATTGAAGTTCCTGTTTGTAAGGCCGGAGGGGTTACAGGAAAAAAGTGATTAAGCTGGATCATTTACTGCTGTTCTTCTCTTCACGTGTCCTTCCTTCCTTCCTTCCTTCTGAGAATACAACCTAGACCATGGCTCCCCTGGCCTGAAATATTTGTTAACAATAAAACAGGGCTTGTATTTGATCCCATACCATGGGCCCTTTTGTAACGAAAGATGCCAGTCTCCCTAATTTGTGCCAATTCCTCTTGATTTCTAGTTGCTATGTGCTTATCTCATGCAAATTAAATTCTGTTTTAACACTGACTCTTACTTCCTCTCTCTTTCATCAGACTTCATGGCTGCCCCATGCTAGACAAGGGTGAAGGGCAGGTCAAGCTAGAGACTCCAGCTGAAAAACTGTGAGAATTCTGGTTTTGATCAGCCTAATCCCTCTGCCCCTGAAGCTAATCAAATATAGTGGTGACGGGGCACACTGAGCTGACACGCAGTATTTGATCGGGTCGGGTCAGCCAAATGAACCTTTCAGACTAGCCTGCCTAATACTAATTGGTCTGTTATTTAAGTCATTGACCCTGGGATTCAGACCATGTATTTCTTCTGTCTTGTGAAATGGGAGTTATGGGAACAGGCACCTAGAATCTCCCTTCCTCACTGTGCCCCTAAAGAGAGGGGTAATTGCAAGTTGGCAAGAGGGGAACTATGGGGAGCTATTGGTGAATGGTGCTGAGACATTAAAAGTTGTATGGGAATAGGAAATGTCTTGGCTCAGCTATTAGGCTCTTGTTTATAAGGGGGATACAGGTGAGGAAACATGTAGCTTTTCTAGTAGCATGATACTAAAGATGAATGAGATAAGCTAGGTCTAGTAGGAAAGTGTGGTTTGACAGTGTGGATTTAAAGCTGTATGGGTCATATGACTGCTGATCAAATTATGTGTGGTTGTGTGGGAGGAAGAACTGCTGCTATTAGAGTTCATCTTTACTTTGTATCTCCTGGCTGCTTTTGCTTTAAAAGCATGGTGAGAGCATCCCAAACTTTGGATGGAGCGCATACGGGCTGGAGTTTATATAGGACCAACATCTAGAGAACCAACTGTCCGCACAAAACTGTGTGATGAGAACTCTGTGATCCTGACTGCAATGAGCCCACTTTGCAAAGGGGACCGAGAAAGCTTAGTGGAAAGGTATTAAAAGGTTCGTCCACTCTCTGGAGTAGCGTGAAAGAAAAGAAACACTTGGTAATGAGTAAAGAGAGTGAACGGGTGAGACCACTGGGTCTGGGCAACTTAATTTATGTTCTGTTTCCTATGGGGAAATGAGATTCATAGATTCATAGATGTTAGGGTCGGAAGGGACCTCAATAGATCATCGAGTCCGACCCCCTGCATAGGCAGGTAGGGGGAGAGCACCACCTCCCTTGGGAGCCCGTTCCAGACCTTGGCCACTCGAACTGTGAAGAAGTTCTTCCTAATGTCCAGTCTAAATCTGCTCTCTGCTAGCTTGTGGCCATTATTTCTTGTAACCCCCGGGGGCGCCTTGGTGAGTAAAGCCTCACCAATTCCCTTCTGTGCCCCCGTGATGAACTTATAGGCAGCCACAAGGTCACCTCCTTCTCTTGCGGAGGCTGAAGAGGTCCAGGTGCCCTAGTCTCTCCTCCATAGGGCTTGGCCTGCAAGCCCTTAACCCAGAGCTTTCCAAACTTTTCATGTTGGTGACACACTTTTTAGACATGCATCATTTTGCGAGACAGTAATTCAGTTCCGGGGGAGGGGCCAAGGGAAGCAGACGCGAGTAAGGGAGCTCCGCGGTGCCCTTCCGCAAAATTTTCTGCATTTCGCGTGACACACCTACACGCTGCCGCCGACACACTAATGTGTCATGGCACACAGTTTGGAAAGCTCTGCCTTAACCATATGAGTGGCCCTTCTCCGGACCCTCTCCAGGTTATCCACATCCCTCTTGAAGTGCGGCGCCCAAAACTGCACGCAGTACTCCAACTGCGGTCTGACCAGCGATGCTCCAGCCTTTGTTGGATGAAGAATTTAATGAAAAGGGCTTAGGTGGGAAAATCTGAACATGGATCTGGATATCAAAATCTCACTGTGCTGAGTGAGCCCCACAGAGGTTTTAGCACAGTCTAGCATGAAAACTGAGCTACTTGCAAAAGTCGGATCCTGGTCTTAGTTCACATAATACATATTTCCATTGGTTGGAGGTGCTTGGAGTTGTACATCTCTGAAGCCAAGAGGTGTTTTCAGCCCCTAACTACCCAGATCCAATAGTTTGCTCCTGTAAAACTGTTATGGATTTATGTTTTCTGTCTGCAATGGCAGCAGTCATTTTAGGGGTAGGAGAGATGAGCTGGGGCCTGGGACTATAATGAGGGAAGTGCTTTCCCACC
>NW_005842204.1:206936-217322 GCF_000455745.1 Alligator sinensis | reverse complement strand
GGATTCAGGTAGTGATTACAGAGTGCTCAGATACTAAAATGACTCATTAATACTGTACTTGGATAAGTAGAGAGTTGATTTGGCTAGAGAAAAAGTCAATTGGACTGGAATAATATATAGTTGCTCTCTCTTACCAAAATACCATGCCACTGTGCAGTTGCAGAAAGGAAAAATGAGGATGGCTGCAATGACTTCAGGTGATTTAGCTAGAGAGAAAATACTTGTGTAGTTGGAGGAATAATCATTAGGATAGGAAAGTTATCTTTTAGCTTTAAGGGGCAATTGGCTGATAAGACAATGGTGAGTTGGGGTCCCTGGTCCCTTGAGAAGATGGTACTCTTTTAAAAGAGAACTTGGAACCCAAAGCTACTGAAATTTGCTGCTCAAGTACATGCCATGATGTATCAAATATAAAAGAGACTCCCACAAGTGAATGGTTCCAGCAGCAGCTATAAGGACCGTTCCTAGAAGGCAGCCGTACACTGGCTCTGTGTATGGCACAGATTAGGTTTAATACAGTGCTAAACATCTTTGGTTTATGTAAATCAGCCTAACTGCCAAGACTTCATTAGAAACAGAGTGCTAAAAGTCAGCTGAGCATGTGGATCAAAATGTTCATATCTGTACAAGTGTTCAGCTATAGAAAGAGGAGAGTGTCAGGGAGCTGGTTACAGACCTAGGGTACATCAGCCTAGGGAATTTCAGCTGAACAAAGGATTATTGTAGTATAGCACCACATCCAAGGTTGGTTCAGATCACCAGCCCCAGAAGCTTTATGTCAATACTTTATTCCCATCTATAAGGAGAACGATCTGCTGGTTGAGAACCGGGCTCTTTGTGCCCCTCACCCTAGAGAAGCCTGTCTTCAGTTCAGCTTCACTAGTCCATCGCCTACTATTCCACAAAAAGCAAAGGACCTCAGGAGCAGGAAATCTTCCCTGATGATCATCCTAAATTTCCCCTTCCTTCCCCAACTATGGATAAGAGAGGTTGCCTGAGACTTGATTTTGACATCCAAAGTAAGATTCATATCTCTAATAAGCTGTTTATTTTCACTAGAAAGGGCTACAAACAAAGAATTCACCACAAGCTTTTCATAACGGCACACTGCAGATATCTCAGTAGCCAGCCAGCTGGCCAGGTAGACCTCCTCCAAATCATACCATTGCAACCAGTGACATTTCCTTGACAATTTCTTCCAGCATTTTATCCTGAGGCCAAGTGGCTGGAGCACTGGAAAGTCCTAGTAAAACTTGGTGTCTGTTCCTGGCTCTGGTCTCTTGGGGACATCATTTCTGCTCCCTGTACCTCAGTTTCCTGTCTGTAAAAGTCAGATACGTGCCTCTTTTATACAGTGTTCTGAGATCTCCTTTTGAAAGGCACTATATAATGCTTACCTTGAGGTACCACTGTGAATCTGGGGCTGTGTGAAACAAAATTTTCTGTCTTTCCCTGGTTTCAAAGCAAGGCATCTGGAGCTATCTTGCTTCTTCCCTGGGTGCCATTTAAAACAAATCATGCCAAGGAGGCTAGAAATGAGACAGAGACAAAGTGTCACTGTTGTGTTCATTCGCCTTTTGTGACCAGCTTACTGTAGATCATATCACTTGCTTTGGATTTATCATACGCATTGAACAGCAAGATTTGCTCAAGCACATGCTAATGTCAGGGTGGCAACAGTGCATTGCACTGGCAGCCCAGGAGATCCACGATCACGAGTGAGCCACATTTCCGGATGGAGAGGAGGTGATTTGTTTATAGGCCTGGAAAGGAGGTGGCCGGTTATGGTGAGACAGCAGCCCCCTCTGCTGGAAAATCTGCACAGACACCGAACGCGGTGGAAATGAGTGAATTAGCTGCAGAAGAGTAACTGAAGAAAAGAAGGGAAAGGAAAAAAGGAGGGAGACAAAGATGGAAAGAGAAAAGTAAATCCATTTTCCTGGAGTCTACAGAGAAAAAATAATGCTGGAAAAAACCTTCCAACCGGCAGTCACATTGACAAGAAGCTTTATTCAACCTGTAGTTTACATACAGTTTCTACCACTGGTCTTCGATGAGTTGAATGCATTTTTAAAGAGTCGCGGGGAGAGCTGAGCTGTTGACAGAGTGAGGACTGGGCCTCACCTATGCCAGATTGACCTGGACTAAGTCTCACCGGGTATAGGAAAAAAATGTAATGGCTGTGTGACTAAGAAGCAGGTCTGCTGGGAAATAAAAGAGCAAGCTGTGGCCTGTTAGGAAGGAGAGCAGGGTTTGGAGGGGAATTTTTATTAGGGAGTGAGGTTTGAACCGTAGAAGTACTTTTGTTTGTAAGTTCAAAGGTGCTGCTCAGCTACTACCTAATCCCTTGAGACACCTTTAACAATTTGGGGTGTAGCTACCTGAGCTGCTGTTGAGTGGCATTTGCAAAGCTGCCTGAGCACTGCTGCCAGCGCACAGATAATAAGCTGCTCGGAGCCCAAGTCCAAGCTAGCCCCGAAACAGGGTTTCTGAGCGAGGTGGAGAAATGCCTGTTTTGCCAGTACGGCTGCTCCTGTAGTTGTGCCGAATACACCTTGCTTCTGTTACCTGCCAGCTCCTGTGTGAGGAGGGGCAGAGTCAGGCCCCTGCTATATGGGACCTGCACAGAAGGCAGCTGGGAAACACAGGGCAGGCATGATAGCAGCAGAGCGGGGAGACAAGGTCCTGGGCTTACAGATTTATGACAGGATCAGAATCTATGCCAGTTCACCTCTTTCGTCACGATGCCAGAAGCATGCTTGTCAGTCAGGGGGAAGGAGTGACCAGGCCAGGCACGCTGGGAACTGAACCCAAGATGAAGTTTAATCTCTATTGAGGAAGAAGGCAGACCCTGAGAGGAAGGGCCAAGAATGTGCTGGGAAGAAAGTCTTTGTTTCCCTCTGTACTCTGATTAAACCTGGGAAGCGGTGGAATGGCGCGACTTAGTTGGCAAAGGTCCTGGTACTGCAGTCAATCTGCAAGCACGGTCCCTTGCCTCTGCCCCGGGCTGTGTACAAGCACAGAGCTGTGAAACTGCCTGCAGGTTTGGGGTTCCGCCCCCCCTGCTCCACCGCCACATGCTCCTGTCACCTTGCCATGGGAAGGATGCATCAGGTTGACACTTAGGTGAACATTTGTCGAGAGTAGTTGTATCTAAGGTCCACTAAACAAATGCAACAAGATAGTTGCTAATTTGTATTCTCGCTGCCAAGTGGGAGCTAATCTTGTTTCGTGCCTGTTCTGAACAGCCAAATAAATATCAAATCTCCTCCAGTACTAGGAGATGAAGGACATGCCCTACATTGTAGGAAAGTCATTTTTCCCTAGACAAAGTCATCACAATGTTGTTAGGACGTAAAGATTCTCACTTGGACTGCTCTGGAGGAGACCTACCCTCTGTTTGTAGGCGGGGGAAACCCACGCTCCAGAGCACACACGCTTACTTTTCCAGTGCCTCATCTTGGTAGGAGTGGGATAGCATTTTCCCACATCCTAGCAGCCCCTCTGTGTTTCCCATCTCTGTCCAGGTGCAAGCATCTCTGAGAAGAAAGCATGTGGACTTTTATATTTGTAGCCTGTGTTCCAAAGGCAAAGAAATATTTTTGTTTTAGCACATGTAACAGCACAGTAGCTAACTGCCTCTGCATTAGGGAGGCCGAAGAAAGGAAGGCAGAGTAAAAGTCTTCCCTTAGTGTCTTTTTTATAATATACTTATATTGTGGCAGTTCCCAGAAGTCCTTGGAAGGATAGTACTGTAGTCCCTTTGTTCCCTGTCTAAACTAAAAGGAAGATGTAGTCTCTTCCCCAAGTCACACCCGGAAGTAGCAGGGTTGTTCTTGGCTACATGAAGTGCCAAGTACCGTCCTGCCACAGCTGCAGCTCTTCCTGACCCTCCACCTCCTGGATATTTTCTTTAGTAATGGAAGGTAGCATGGAAAGGAAAATAAAATCTTGGCTCTTCCAGCTAAAGGCAGGAAAATGGTGTCTGACCCTGGCATGGGCCTGAAGACTGAGTAGGAAAAAACTATTATGATTTCTTTTGCTTTCCCTTTACCCTAACAGTGCTTATCTGAGCAAGGTCTCCATGAAGTACTACAGGGGAAAAAATCTAAATCCTATCGTGCTTGTGGGAAGGAGATTAACGCAGAATGTCTTTGCACCAGCTTGTAGAGGCCAGATTTGCCTGACCAGGGATCAACCACCTATGGCATAGGTAATGGGGAACCGCAGCTGTTTCTATCACCATTTCAGTCTCCCCATAGACAGTATAACAGCAGCTATGGACTAGAAAATGTAGGAAAGGAATTATCTAACAGATGCCACAGTTAGTAAAAGGTAAAAGGAATATCAGCTTTGACTTGACTGTTCAAACTTGGGTATAGACACCACCTACTGGTCCTAAAATGTAACCTCCCCAAGTAAGATACAGATGTTCATTAACTGGGTCAGATTATTCATTCCTCTTTTGATGGAAAGGGATGACGATTAATGCACATAGGGAATTTACAATACTTATTGTAATAAAGTTACTGATCAAAATCAATACTAGATTGGAGATATAGATAAAATAAAAATCATTATCTGCCTGCTAAAAGCATGGAGTTCAGTTACGATAAGAAGAGGCTCTTAGGGGTAATACTGATATCCTTATTTTATTAAGGCTCATTGGTCAATGTTAGAAGAAAGTGTCATGTGATCGATTTTAATGATTAGTAAAATCAAGTCATTTCTTTGTCTGCATCACATTATGGCAGGAGTCTTTAGCCAATGGCAAATTGAAGAAGAGACTGAGAAGATATTCTACTTTGAGTGTACCTGTCCAATTTTCTCCCAGTAATCATGAATTCAGACATCTGAGCAGTGTACTCCATTACTACGCCTAACTCGTGCCAGGCATTTCCATTTCTGTGATAGGACTAACCATGGACATGAAAATTTCTGAGTTAATGAAGCATTAAATAGATTAAGACTTTTTAAAATGCAAGATCTGAGTTCTTATTATAGCTGAGTTGAATGGAAGTTATTAGTTAGCCTTTTACTGGAACACAGAAAAACCATAGTCCAGGAGGAGAAAATATGTGTATGCCGATACTCAGCAACACTGGAGACTTGTGAGACTTCCAATTTCATTACTGTATAGTAATATCATTTCATAACAGGTGCTTGCCATGATGTGTCTCATAAGCTTACCTGATGTGTTTTGAGGAAATGGGTATTTTCCTTCCACTACCACCTATAATTCTGCCTGTGCAAAATATATGGAAAAGAACCAGTTCATACACAGCTCTCATAACATCAGGGAGATTGATAGACAGCCTAGAAGTTGTGTAAAAAACACAGGAGGGTATTTAGGGGTGTAGACATTGGAGCTCCTATTAATATGTCTGGGAGAGTTGATCACAGAGTTGTCACGCTTGATTGTGCTCTTTCACTGGTTTCATATGAGTGTAATTCCATTTGTTATTGTTGCTTCCTGATTTGTGAGAGTGGATTTGGTGCAGTGTTTGTATCTGCAGGCTCAGGAAGGTAGGACTGCCTGTGGTCAAATTTAGGAGGCTTTCTTTAATATTCTATGGCTTAGCAATGTAAGGCCTTGATTTTGTTTTGCGTCTCAAGAAGCAGAACTGAGGCTTCACAGTCTAGATGTCATCCCTAGCAATCCCTTATAGTTGAGAATGATTGTCTTCCATGATTGCTTCATATATGCATCCAAAGATGGCTGATGAGGTCTATCCAGGATTTGCATTTCAGGCATGTGTTTCCATGTGGGGTGAGTGGCTCTAGATTCTTGATTCAGTCAACAACACACAGTTTCTGCTGCTCCTGCTTTTCCATCTCCTGTTATCATGGTAAGGTTTCAAGTACTGAGATCCTTGCAGCAGACTCTTTCTCCGTTTGGGGCAGACCTGGGTGATACTCTTCCATGAATTGATGTTGACATTGCATTTTTTTAAGTTGGCCTTGAAGATGTCCTTGAAGCACTTTCTGTGCCCTCCTCTTGAGTGTACACCTTCACTGAGCTAGCAGTATAAAACTTGCTTTGTGAGTTGGACATCCAGATAATGTGGCTGGCTCAGCAAAGTTGATGTTGGATGATCATCGCCTCAATGCTTGTGGCATTTGCTTGTGAGAGGATGCTTATGTTGGTGTGTCTGTTTTTCCCACTGGATTTGAAGGACCTTTTGCAGGCAGCATTGATGGTACTTATCCAGCAACTTGAGATGTCTCCTGTACATTGTCTATGTCTCAGCTCCATACAGGAAGGTGGGGATCACGACTGCTTGATAAACCATGAGCTTTGTTTCAGATCTAATGAAACAATCCTTGAACACCCATTTTCTCAGGCATCTAAAGGCTGCACTTGCTCCTTTAGGGTGATGTTGGATTTCGTCACTGATGTCATCCTTCTGCAAGAGATGGCCTACAAGGTATGGGAAATACTCAGTATTCTCCAGAGTCTCACTGTAAATCTGAATCACAGGAGCTGGAGAGTTCTCATTAAGAGCTTGTTGATGGAAGACCTTAGTCTTCTAAATGTTAAGTGTCGGTCCAATTTTCTTGTATGCCTTGATAAAGATGTTGACCGTTGCCTGAAGGTCTGCTTCTGAGTGAGCACACACTATAGCATCATCAGAGTATTGGAGCACAGTCACTGAGGTTGGAGTGGTCCTGTTTTTGTCTCAGAGTTGGCTGAGATTAAACAGTTTACCATTCATTTGGTAGTTTAGCTCCACTGCAATTAGAAGCTTGTTGGTGGTCAGAGGTAGCATCACAGAAAGGAATATTGAGAAGAGTGTTGCAGCAATGACACAGCCTTGCTTAACTCCTGTCTTAACCTCAAAAGGATCTGTGATAGATCCATTTCTGAGAACCACTGCTTCCATACCATCATGGAGCAGGCAAAGAATGGCGATGAATTTTGGTGGGTATCTGTACTTCAGAAGGATTCTCCACAGCGGTTCTTGGTTGACAGTCAAAGGCGTTCATGAGGTCAAAGACGGCCATATAGAGAGGTTTATGTTATTCCCAGCATTTTTCCTGCAGCTGGCAAGCAGTAAAGATCCTGTCTGTTGTGCTTATTGATGCCCTAAACTGGGGATAGGCAAAATGGCAGATCCAACCAGTAGACAGACTCCATTTCCCAGCAGCCCCTGCCTGCATCACTCCAGCAGGTCTCCATGGAGACCCCAGGAGTGGTGGGACCGTAACAGGGAAGGGCCAGAGTCTCCATGGAGACTGGCCAAACTGTGAGCTGGCAGGGCACGCAGATGGGCAGGGAGCTGCTCTGGGGCCAGGATCTTGCAGTGGAGACAGTGCGGGCTGGACCGGGGGCAGAGTTGTGATCCGCTGCCTGCACGCCCAGCTCCAGCCCACGCTGTCACCACAAGGTCCCAGCCCAGCCCTGGAGCATCTCCCTGCCCAGCCATGTGCCCTGCCAGTGCTGCTCGGGTCTGTCTCCATGGAGACGCTGGCTCTGTGCTGTCAACCCCACCACTCCTGGGGTCTCCATGGAGACCTGGTGGAGAGATTCAGGCAGGGGCTGTTGGGAAATGGAGTCTGCTGCAAGCCTGATCCAGCCTGCAGGCTGGACTCTGCCCACCCCTGCCCTAAACTCACACTGAGATTCTAGGAGGAGTTCTTCAGCAAATGGAAGGAGACAGTTCAGGAGGGTTCTTGCAATGAGCTTGTGGTTGATCAGCTCTTGGACCTCCCAGTCATTCTCATCAACCACTCTTGAAGCGTTTTGGTAGAGAATCCAAGTGTCTCTTCACAGGCACTGATGATGGTGGACTTGAAGGCACCCCAAGTGCTGCCAACATTCTCCCATTGTTGTTGATTGTAATTTTCTGTTTAGGCATTGGTGAAAGAGGTCTTGCTTAATTGGGTCCATGAGTCCTTTGACGTTGGTCTTTCATTGTCGTTGCTTCTGTTGAAGCTGTCACGTGGGAGTCAGTTTGAATGACATAACCGAGCAGATGAGTCAGTGATTGGTCCAGCAATTGTTAACTCCTAGCATAGCTTGGGTGATGAAGACATATTTGTGATCCTGGGCATGAACAATGACGTAATCAATCAAGTGCCAATGCTTAGATTGTGGGTATTGCCATGATGTCTTGTGCCTGATTTTCTAGTGGAACATGTAAAGATGTAAGGATTCTGCGAAGATGTAAGGATGAACAGAAGCCGTCTTTGCATGTCTTAGATTCTGGGTCTGATGGTGTTCCACTGATATTAAGAGGCCTTCCCTAATAAGGGACTTCCTTCTCAGAGAAACTCACTCCATTCTAACATGTCCTATACTTAGGCCTGTTTAGAAGAGAGGACCTAGAAGGCTATCCTTCTCAGCTTCACTCTGACCAGGGAACTGCATGAAGTGGCATATTCTATGGAAAAGTTAAGCAGGTTTGTGGTCCTTTTATGTCACGTAAGTAATCACAGAGGGGCTTCAGAGGAGCTCATAATAGGAACGTATGTGTTTTTAGATGAAAGCATCCATTGATATGGCTATGAAAGAAAAGAAAATGAGACCTTTATTTTCCTGATCAGCGCAACCATCAGCTCACCAGATGAAATAGCATATGCTACACAAGCATTTACCCTGTTCATTTAGTGAAGATTATTATATTAATTTAGCACTGTATAATCATAACTTTGCTACCTATTGGGTGTGTCTACACGAAGCGCTTTACTGTTCAGTAGACTAATCTACTGTGCAGTAAAACATTATTCTCTACATTTGTGCACATTTACTTTGCAGTAAACTAATCTACTGTGCAGTTAGCTACTACCTGTAAATACAGGTAGTAAACTAACTGCACAGTAGATGCTGTGCGGTAGCACACGTGTAGAGGCTGACTGGGAGAAATTTGGTCCTAGTCAGCTCCAACACCAAGGGACTGCAGTGTAGACATGGTACCAGGGAAGGTTTACTGCTCAATATTTTATAGTGCAATAAGCCTTTATACCTTTAATGATATGTGCAGACACACCCAGTATGATGTCAGTGGGTCTTCTCCTGAGTAAGCATGGAATAAATCCTTTGAATGGGTTCTTAATAAGCTTGACTATATTTCTTTTGTTGCATCCAAAACCTTACATTCTTGGATGCTTTGTCTTAGATTAGTAAGTAATATGCTGCGTGAAGAATGTCCATCGCAGCCTCTTCCATGTCTCTTTTCCCAGTTTATTTTTTCTTTGTCAGTGTCTTCATACCTGTCTATCACTCTGGTTGCTAAACAACCAGCTCTGCCTATGTGACCTGGGCCAGGTGAGGGGGGGGGGTGGCCCTACCTCTCTTTTGTTTTAAGCACTGACCTCATGGCAGGGTGGTAGTGGCCCCAGAGATGTCAATCTCTGAGTTAATGGATGATGTTTTTTAAATTGGTTGGCTGGTGTCCAACTACATCTGGCCAGGACTGGATCAGGTAGATGATGTCAAAAGGGCTACATAAGCCAAGACTGCCCCGGAGGAGGGGTGGCAGCCATGATGAAGACACACACAGCAGCTGAAATATCTGTAGCTCATTCTCTCTCTCTCTCTCTCTCTCTCTCAAGATGCTGAAGTGAGTAAACTGCTGAAACCTATGTAGATATATAGCTTGCTGTAAAGTAGATGCATGATCAACGGCTAGCCACTGTTTGCCCTAAGGTTATTCTTTGATACCGCTGTATCCTGTACCCTCCCCCAAGCTTACTCCCTATAACCAATAAAGTTCTTCACTGTACCAAGCGTGATGAACTTGTTGGGAAAGGCATACCTTTGTGCCTCCTTGGTCTGGCTGACTAAGGAAGGCTACTTTTTGTGCTTCAGGTTAAAGGAAGCACCCCGAGCCTTTGCAGTGGGTTAAGCACCCTCGAGGTCTACAAGGCCTGTGTACCCCAGGGGGCACAGGGCTGGAGCAGACCAGATCTCCTGGGTGGTGGCAGCGGTACCCCCAGGCTCGTGTATATGCTCCAGGAAGGGGGTTGGCCCGACATGAGACACCCCCGGAGAGGCACTTTGAGCTGGTAGGTGGTCAGGCACAGTGAGGTGGGTGGCTTAGCACAGGGGCGCCCTCTACTGGCCCACCACACATGGCGGTAGGTGTGGGATCCCACAGCCTGCTGTCTAGAAGGCATAATTTGGGGAAAGGAAGTGAAGTCACTGAAAACCCTTGAGCAGACAACTCTTTAATTCAGCATCAGGTCAGCTGGATAGAGTGGGTAGCTAAGATGGCTGACAAGTATGACCACCTGACCGTGGACCAACTAGTGGGGAAATTGAAGGAGATAGGCATCCGAAGGAAAAAAGGGTAAAAGAAACAGGACCTGATTGAAGTCCTACTGGACTACAAGCGAGCCAAGGACTTGCCTACCCTGGTTCTGAGCGGGAGTGCAGAAGATTGA
>NW_005842204.1:192990-206909 GCF_000455745.1 Alligator sinensis | reverse complement strand
AAGTGACCCCCCTGCCCAGCTAGAAATGCCTAAGAAATGACCCCGCTTCTCCACCCCATGGGCTGGACCTCCAGAGATACAGGCTAGAGCTGGAAGCTCAGGAGGCCAAGCACAGGCACGAGGAGCACAAGCTTGAGCTAGAGTTGCATAAGATGGAGCTAGCGGAGAAGGTGGCACAGTGCCAGCATGAGGCCAGAGAGGCCCAGCACCAGCATGAAGAGAGGGAGGCCCAACGCAAGGTGGAGGTCGAAGACGCCAGGCTCAAGTGTGAACTCCAGATGCAGTCAAACGCTGGAGCCACGGGTGTTCAACAGGTGCCAGCTGCACCCCCCAAAACGAACACCCCGACCTTTCCCTAGTTCAAAGATGGGGATGATCCAGAGGTGTTTCTGGGTAAGTTTGAAAACCAAGGGCATCGATGAAACTTGGACGAAGGAGAGTATGTGAGATGTATTGCTGGGTTGATCACTGGCAACATATCTGCTATCCTGAGTAGCCTGCCTCCTGAGTCAGTGAATGACTATAAAGCCTTTAAAGATGGCATGTTTAAAAGGTATTAGGGGTGTGTGATGTGGGCCCTATTTGATTCAGATTTGGATTTGGATTCGGCCTGAATCGGGAACAGTAATTCGATTCGTTGATTTGGATCACTGTCCCTGATTCGATTCGGCTGAATCTGAATCTGAAGATTCAATACTGATTCAGAGAATCAGCGATTCGGACATAGATATAGCTTTAAAAGTTTTTTCTACATACCTTGAGGTACCAGCGTGGCTAGTGATCGCTGAGATGCTGGGGTGCACGCAGAGTCCCACAGGAGTGCGGGGGGCCCTCCATGCACTTGGCAGCGAACCCAGAAGTGAACCAGAAGTATTTCGGGTTCACTTCTGGGTCTGCCAGGGAGTGCGCTGGGAGCCCCCCTGCACCCTCCTGGCTCAGCGATTGGCCGCAGGTGGACCCTAGGTTTCCCCCCCCAGACCCAGGAGGCACCAGTCACTGAGCTGGGGGAACGCGGGGGCCCCCCCGACGTGCTCCCTGGCGGACCTGGAAGTGGACTGGAAGTGCTTCTGGTGCACTTCCAGGTCTATTGCCGAGTGCGCTGGGGAGCCCCCCATGATTCTGTGGGACACTCCATGCACC
Organism: Alligator sinensis; assembly: GCF_000455745.1. NCBI lineage: Eukaryota > Metazoa > Chordata > Crocodylia > Alligatoridae > Alligator > Alligator sinensis. The sequence continues at coordinate 205,769 of NW_005842204.1, read as the reverse complement.
CCACCATTGCAGCATTCACGAGTCCCTGCTACCTAGACGTATGTAGAAAAAACATTTAAAGCTGTCTCTATGTCTAAATCTCTAAATCTTTCTGAATCTCTCTGAATCAATTTGGAGGGTTCCGTTTCGATTCAGAGAGATTAAAGGGTCCTCTGATTCAATTCAGATTCAGAGATTCGGCCACCAAATTGGGCCGAATCTCTGCTGAATCAAATCAGGGACCGAAGCTTTGCACAGCCCTAAAAGGTATAGGTTGGGGCTGGATTATTTCTGGAAAAAGTTCCGTAATAATAACCCAGTACAGGGACAATCCTTAAATGAGTTTGCAGCTCAGCTGGAGGATTTATTTCTGAAATGGATAGTGTGGACCAAAGCTAACAACATGGAGGAGGTGAATGCCTTCATGGTGCTGAATCAATTCTATTTTAGGTGTCCCAGAGAGATTAAGCACCTAGGCAAGAACAGGAATCCCAAAACTGCTGAGGAGGCTGCTAACATTGCTGAGCAGATGTTGCTAAACCGAGAGGAGCTAAACAGGCGACCTCTCCATTTTGGGAAGGAACAAAAAGGGTTCCACAAAGAGGGGAAGGTTGGGTCAGTCCCAAAGCAGGGAAATGGGCCTCTTCCTGCAGAGCGCAGGGCAGCCCTAGATTCGGCCAAGACACCTGATTCGGAAAAGAAGGGTTGTTTTAGCTGCAGGGAGTTTGGCCACTTCAAGACCAACTGCCCAAAGCAAAGCCACACCACTAACTCTATCTGCTGGGCAACAGCTGTAAGCAGTGAGGAAGGAGACCAGAGCCACTTTGAGGAGCGTACCTGTTGCTACAGGATTACAAACCCAGGGGAGGTCATGGCTACCCACTGGACTGACATAAAACTAAGAGGGAAAACCCTCATCGGGGAACCAAGACAGGAGCCAGCGTGTCACTAATAAATGCCAACCTTGTTTTGCCCAGGGATACAGTCCCGGGGTAAAACTTTACCATAGAAGGGGTGGGGCGCCAGCCATTCAAGGTGCCAGTCGCCCGTCTCCCCCTTGAGTGCAAAGGCTGCTGCATGTGCATGGATATAGGAGTGTTGGAAGAGGCTCCTGCCCTAATACTGGTGGGGAGGGATATTATGGAGCTCACGTATCTGAAAGAGGCATGGGACAGCTTTGAAGAACCCTACTGCGTTAATGTGGTGACTCGCCAACAGAGCAGGAAGGCGAAGGCGGGAGGTGGGGAAACCTCCCAGAGCTGGGCAACCCGGTTGGCTCTGGAGGCAGAGGGAGAGACCCTCTCTGGCTGTGACTGACTGCCAGCCAGCGAGGAAACTGGTGACCTCAAGGCTGGGTTAAGTGACAGCCCTGAGGAAGAGCCCAGTCAGTTAGTGGCAGAGGAACTAAAACTCTGGAAGAGCAGTTAGATGACATCCCGGAGGAGGAGGGTACCCCGGATGCTGATGCATCCGAACTCCCCGTTGATTGCCTATCTAGGTAGGAGGACTCCAGGGAGGAGGTTGTAGCGGACCCCAGCTTAGAGGGACTCCGATGGATGGCCCAAGAGTTGGAGACCGAGTTCACCCTGGTTAAGAGGGAACAGGTGACCTGGGATAAGGGACTCTTGCATTGGTTGTGGGTACCTAGGAACCATGCCAAGTTCTGGGAGCCCTATCACCAGCTTGTAGTACCTCTTATGTTCAGGCAGCAATTACTTTCTATGTCTCATGACCTACCTTAGGCAGGTCACATGGGCAAGAACCGAACTCACCAGCCCAGGATAGCCCAAAATGTGATGGGCTATTGCAAATCCTGTGAGACATGCCAGTGGATGGGCAAGAGTGGGGACATGGAAAAGGCTGCACTGAATGAAGCACCTTCTATCATGGAACGAGCTTTCCAAAGAGTGGGAATAGAAATTGTGGGCCCTCTAAGGCATAAAACTTGCCAAGGGAAGCAATACATCCTGACTCATGTAGATTTTGTGACACAGTACCTGGAGGCAGCTGCCTTGGCCTCCACCGAGGCACCTGTAGTCGCCGAAGCCCTGATCAAGATCTTCTTCCAGCTGGGTTTCCCCCCTGAGATCCTGACTGACAGGGGTGGGAACTTCCTAGCTGAAGTGATGGAGTGCCTGTGGAAGTGCTATGGGGTGAAACACCTCAAAACCACAGCCTATCACCCACAAACAAATGGGCTGGTAGAATGGTTTAATGGGACCTTGAAAGGTATGTTGAGGGCCCATGTGGAGTCTAACCCCAATGACTGGGACTTAAAACTTCCACATGTGCTGTTTGCCTACCGAGAGGTACCCCAGGAGTCCACCAGGTGCTCACCATTCAAATTGATGTTCGGGAGGCGAATCAGGGGTCGTCTTGATTTGGTGAAAGAGGAATGGGGAGGGATAATCTCTTCCATTAAAACATCTGTGGTAGAGTATGTGCTGGGCTTCTGCCAGAAGCTAACTGATATGATGAAGTTGGTGCAAGACTGTCTGGCCCAGGCTCAGGGAAAACAGAGTGTCTGGTATGACACGGAGGCTCACTTGTGTACTTTTGAACAAGGGGATAAGGTCTTGGTTTTCCTGCCACTAAAGACCGACAAGCTGCAAGCAGCTTGGGAAGGCCCCCACATCATCATGGACAAGCTGTTCAAAGTGACTTACGTGGTAGCCAGGAGAAAGACAGACAAAAAAACCTAAAGTGGCACATGTGAATGTACTTAAACCCTACTTTAGCAGGAGCGATGTAGTATTTTGGGTTTCCTCAGCTGAAGGATCACCCAAGGACCTAGAGGATCTAGTCATGTATGCTGACTAGGGAGGAGGGGCAGGAATAGAGGAACTTCACCTGCCGGATCATCGAGCCCCCCAGGACAAGGACAAGCTGTGTGCAGCTATCAAAGACTTTACGAAAGTGTTCTCCAACAAACCAGGTAGAACGAACCTGGCAGTACACACCATAGACACAGGCAGCTATCGCCCTATCTATTCCAGACCCTACGCCGTCAATGCGAAGGTGCAGGAAGAGATAAAGTGGGAGCTTGCTGAGATGCTAAAGCTGGGGGTAATATGGCCTTCGATAAGTCCCTTGGCCAGCCTGGTGGTACTTGTCTGGAAGCAGGATGGGACCATCCAGTTCTGTGTGGACTACTGGAAGCTAAATGCTATTACCACCCTGGATGCTCATCCTATGCCTAGGATGAACTCTCTACTCAATCTCCTGGGCAAAGCCAAGTTCATCTCCACCCTTGAACTGTCCAAAGGGTTCTGGCAGATGGTACTGGATCCAGATGCCATAGCCAAGTTTTCTTTTACTATACCTTTGGGACTATATGATTTTACAGTTTTACCCTTCAGTATATGCTATTCTCCCACATCTTTTCAGAGACTAATTAATAACTTACTACAAGGATGTGAGCAGTTTGCGGTGGCCTATATCAACAACATCACCATCTTCAGTCAGGACTTTGAATTGCATTTGATTCATCTAACCACGGTGTCAGGTAAAATCAAGCAAGCTGCTCTTATAGTGAAAGCCAAAAAGTACCAGTTGGCATTATCTGAAGTGGTATATTTGGGACACCATGTGGGGGGAGGCCAGATTGTTCCCCTGTGGGACAAGATCGAGGCCATTACAGACTGGCCGCCCCCACAAAATAAGCAGGTCAGAGCTTTCCTTGGTCTGGCCAGATACTACAGAAGGTTTATTCCTGAATTTGGAGCGATGGGAGCTCCCCTACATGAGCTAACCAAGAAAGGCAGTCCTGATCTGGTGGTCTGGAAGCAGGGGTGTCAGGAGGCATTTGACACCTTAAAGCAGGGGTGGGCAAAATGTGGCCTGGGGGCCGGATGCAGCCCGCCAGGCCATTCTATCCAGCCTGCGGGGTCCCTAAACAATTTAGAAAATTAATATTTATCTGCCCTGGGCTGCCTGTCATGTGGCCCTCCATGGCTTGCCAAAATTCAGTAAGTGGCCCTCCGCCCAAAATAATTGCCTGTCCCCTGTCTTAAAGGCTGCCCTGATTAAACAGCTGATTCTGAAGGCATTGGACTATGATAAGCTTTTCTGCATAGCCACTAATGCCTCAGACACAGAACACCAATGCTAAGCTTCAACGATGGGCCTGGCAGCTTCATGAGTTCTACTTCACCATCGACCACATCAAGGGAAGCCAGAATGTGGTAGCAGATTCCCTATCCCAAAAAGACTATGGGTAATGGGCCCAATGGACTCAGGCCTACCCCAAAGTGCTCTGGCGTGGGGATACCACAACTTGCCTTAATGTCCTATGTGTATGTTGTTATGAACAGTATTATGTGTTGGGTGTTTTCTCTTTGGGTATGAAAGGTAACCCTTCTTGACAAAACATGCCCGCGCACCCACAGCTCTGTGAATCCATGTGCCCAGGCTTTTGAAAGAGGGGGGAAGTATGAAGGATCTCCATCCCAGCCTCCTCCATTTTTCTTTTACTAGTTTTTTTTCTTTGTCATTGTCTTCTTACCTGTCTATCACTCTGGTTGCGAAGCAACCAGCTCTGCCTACGTGACCTGGACCAGGTTGGGGGTGGCAAGGAGCGTACCTCTCCTTCATTTTAAGCACTGACCTCATGGCAGGGTGGTAGTGGCCCCAGAGATGTCAATCTCTGAGTTGACTGATGATGCTTTTTAAATTGGTTGGCTGGTGTCCAACTACACCTGGCCAGGACTGGATCAGGTAGATGATGTCAAAAGGGCTACATAAGCCAAGACTGCCCCGGAGGAGGGGTGGCAGCCATGATGAAGACACACACAGCAGCTGAAATATCTGTAGCTCATTCTCTCTCTCTCTCTCTCTCTCTCAAGATGCTGAAGTGAGTAAACTGCTGAAACCTATGTAGATATATAGCTTGCTGTAAAGTAGATGAGTGACCAAAGGCTAGCCACTGTTTGCCCTAAGGTTATTCTTTGATACCGCTGTATCCTGTACCCTCCCCCAAGCTTACTCCCTATAACCAATAAAGTTCTTCACTGTACCAAGCGTGATGAACTTGTTGGGAAAGGCATACCTTTGTGCCTCCTTGGTCTGGCTGACTAAGGAAAAGTACTTTTTGTGCTTCAGGTTAAAGGAAGCACCCCAAGCTTTTGCAGTGGGTCAAGCACCCTCGAGGTCTACAAGGCCTGTGTACCCCAGGGGGCATAGGGCCGAAGCAGACCAGATCCCCTGGGTGGTGGCGGCGGTACCCCCAGGCTCGTGGGTGTGCTCCAGGAAGGGGGTTGCCCGGACCTGAGGTGCCCTCAGGGAGGCACTTGGAGCTTGGTAGGTGGTCAGGTGCAGTAAGGTGGGTGGCTCAGCACAGGAGCACCCCCTACTGGCCTGCCACGTGCTGTGCCATGTTTTTTCTCCAGGATAAAAATGTACTGGGTTCGGCCGACTTAACCCAAATTTTCTAAGTGTTTTCAACATACTGGGCGCATTTACACGTGCCTCTGACTGTACAGTTTGTACTGCGCAGTCATTTAATACTTGCTTTAGCGGCGGTGCATGGGTTGTTTTCAACCCTACTGCGTAGTAGTGGCAGTGTTGCAGCTATTGCCCGCTGATGCTACATCGCTGTAGTGACGAGCTACATCCCTGTAGCTTGTTGCTATGGTAACGTAGTATCTCGTGTTGACACACCCACTTTGTATTAGTGTGTTAGTCTAGTGCAGTGATTCCCACCTTTTTTTCCCGTGACCTGCTGCTGGGAGCGGAGTGTGGTGGTGGCCCAGGGCCAAGGGCGGGGGAGCTCCCGGCACATAGCATGGCTCATCATCTTTTGTGTGTGGCGCAGCTGACATTGCCCCCATGACCCTCATTTGGGTCACGACCAGGGGTTGGGAGCTGCTGATCTAGTGTTTCTCACCTTGAATTTGTAATCTAGAAAGGATTTTCCAGCAAATATCTGGGTATATTGGTGGACCTTCCTCTCCCCCTTTATGGTACTGTCTCCTTTTAATGCAGCTGTGGCCAACCACTTGCAACAGATAATTGAAGTCTCCTGCAAACCACTGCTCTGATTCTTGTACCATCACATCTGCTATGCCATAATAACTGATGCAAAGAACTCCAAACTATTTTAACAGATGCCTGATCAGCAAAGTGTGAGGCTAGGTCAAAATCTAAGAAGCTGTGGACTCTTGTGTTAGTATATTTAAAAGTCAGTGAAACTATACATCAAGGTTATTGACCAGGGCTCCCTTTCTTAGAGAAGTTAATAGGATTTTTGATACACCTTTAAGATGAGAAGAATACCCAGCCTAAACTATTAATTTAAAATAGTGAATCTTAATATGTACTAATTTACCCACTGTGTTATGTTAATGTTTAGACAAAACATGAAAGGAATATTCACAACGGTCAAACATTGTGACAAATGTTCAGTTTATAATGTTCAGAGCCTGAGGTATTCCATTCCTGAACTGAGCTGGAGAGGGAAATCATGGCATCTTGGTTTGCTGGCTCTGAAAGCAGATTTTAGCAAATCCTCAAGCCTGTTGCCTGCAAGTCATGGAGAGGAGTAAAGACTTTCCCAGCACAGAATTTCTTTTCCACAAGGAAGGCCCCTGTGATGCTATTAATTCCAAGACAGTTGAGAGGAATGATGTTGTTGTTTTCAAGTATAAGTGCTCAGTACCTTTGGCACTATTACTGTTCTAGTGGCTGAGTTAGCAAATTGGACTTGCTCCCAAAAGCAAAATGTTCACTTATCATTTAATGGGAAACATGACTGCTACATGAGAAGCGTGACTGTCTGTTTTGCATTGTTTCAGGATGTATAATAATACATAGCCCTGAACATTATTTGCCAATTCACCGATGATTTTTACCAGCAAAAGCAAATGACCACTGAGATCAACTCCCAGGTATGTCATGAGATCTGTGTGCACTAGATTACTTTTTGTTCTTGTGAAATCTTGGTCAATACATTCTTATGTAAATCACAAAGAAGAGGGGATATTTATGCATATAGGGTTAATCTGAGATCCAGGACAGGGTGCTAAACAAGCAGTTAACATACTATATTACATGATGTTAGGTCCTGGGCAGAAGAATGCAGAAAGTACAACACGGAGTATTATTTTGTCTGATTAAATACCTTTGAAGATTAGACCTAATAGTTCCATCATTGTTGATTTACTGTGAATAATAAGAAATATGATTTATTACACAAGTGTGTATTTATTCAGGTATGCATGTCCATTATCAGAGTGTAATATGTGAGTGTAATAGGCATGTAATTTTGTTATGGTATATTTTAAGTCAAATTGAGGTCTTTAGCCACTGGGGGGTAGTGTGGAGTCGCACTGCCACATGAGAAGCTCAGGAAAGGAATGTGTGTGGTTGGTTTGCCCCCTGTGATGCAGCAGTCCCCTAAAATGGGCTTTTGTCTTTCCTGCTTCATCTCTGCAAACAGCATACAGTCTGCCAGACAGCAGGGTCAAGCATATGTGGGCCTGCATCGGATTAAAGGCACTCAGAAGCCTTCCTCTCTTTAAACAGAACCCCTATGTAGGTACCTCCTGTAGTCTGGGCAGGAATTCAGGCAGTGCTGCTGCGTGTTTTTCCTCTGCCTAGTGAAGTTCCCATTGACTAAGCTTCCCCATAAATGGAGATAACCAGAGCAGCCCATTCCCATCCACACAGATCCAACCCGCTGCAGCAGTGACTGCTTGCCACCACGGTTCAGTTCCAGAGGAACAACAGCTGAGTCACTGACACGGGGCTTCCCGTTTCTATCATATTATGCCCCCTTTCTGACTAGATCCTTTCAGGACCCTGACCCTCTTTCCCCATTTTCACTCTTAATATGGTGGCTGGTTGGATAAGACCCTTGCAGACAAGAATAAAGCACGAATGATTTTCAAATAAATTGACAACTGATTGCATATAACTAATGCCCTGCATTAAATACTACTCTATAATAGGGGTGACTGATTTGAACTCTGTTAGAGTCATTATTTCTTTTCCTGGGGGAAAAAATTATAATTTGCATGGAGAATGAAAAATGGACATGTCCCTTGGGCATCTGTTAGACTATGCAGGCTGTTCAGGTTTTTTTTTTTCCTCTCCAGCTACATCCTCATTTGCTTAGCTAATGGCTCTCCTGTCTGGGTCTAGCACAGCAAATGTCACATTTAACCATCAGGACAGCTAATTCTAGAGGATTTAAAAAAATGATAAATACACTGAAATCTACAGGGTTGTCTTGGTGGAGAAAAGATGGATTGTTTATAAGAAAGTGTGTAATTTGTTTAAGTTTCTATTATTCCATTTTTATGTAAATGCCACTTGAGTAGTGCTTGTGAATCTCAGGCAATCACTCATATAATTTCTGGTATTTTTTCATAGTTTGGTTTTCCCCTTTTTGGTTTTTTAAGGTTCCAGACTTCCCAGATGCTGTCTCTTCAGTCACTGGCTTTGCTTATAAAAATTTTAAAATCTATGGGCTACCTAATATCCCTCATGTCAGTGAGTTCAGTGGAATGATAGCAAGTATTAATTTAGGTTCATTTTCCTGTGTCATAGGGAAAAAGTAGAGTTTGGTAAGCAATGGTTTCCTATTCATTGCAGTGTTCCATCTGCAACCAGCTCTTCATTGTAAGGGTAAATCAATAATATGCTGTACAACTTTCAGAATTTAAAAACAGGGATTCTGATTCAGAATAAGTAGAACTATAGCAAAATCAATGGTGTCTGACTTGTGTACACCTGATTTACATGACAAGAAGATTAGACCCAATCAACTAGCTGAATGTAAGTAAAGTCCATTTTAAACTCTGTTGGATGCATATTGTTGATTCTTAGACCAGTCCTATAGGCTAGAGACAGAAGTTACATGTAAACCGGTTTAAGTGGTCGGGTTTAAACCTGTAACAGAACATAAGTTCAGTGTGAAAAAAACAGTTTAAACTCGTTTAAAATAAACCTGATTGAATGTAGTATCAGACTTAACTGATTTGGGTCAGACCGGTTTATGGAACTTCTGTCCCCGATGCTTTCCTGGTTTAAGATAAATTAGCGTCCCCCCAGCATACTGGCATGATTTTCAGCCCTCGGCTGCGCTCTCTGCTCCAATGGAGCAGGGCTGGCCTTGCTCCCAGGTGCCAGCAGGGACTTTTCCATCCCCAGCAGCCAGGAGCTAGGCGGATTCCCTGCCTCACCCCCTCCTCTGCTGGGGAATCAACCCAGCTCCCAGCTGGGGCTGGGGAGTAAAGCCTCCACTGCTGGCTTCCTCCCTCTGCCAGGAACAGGGTGGGTGTTTTTCTCCCCCCACTCCCTCCTCAGCTGCCCCACAAGATCTGTTGGGCTGCAGGCTGCAGTCACTGGGGAGCCCCGTCCTGCAGGACAGACTGAGGTGGGGCAGCTGCAGCCTGGGATGTGAGCCCCTCCAGTGTCAGCTGCACTGCAGCCTTCCCACAGCCTGGCGGGTGTGGGGGGGGTCGGGAGCCACAGATGCTGTGCCAGGCAGGGCTGATGGGCAGTGGGGGCTGGCTCTGGGCATGGGGGTGGGTGGGGGGGAGGACTTGCCCGACACCTGCAAGGAGCTTGGGGCAGGCCCAGCTCCCCATCATGGGCAGGTGCCAGGCTGCAGCTCTGCCCAGGGGGCATCAGGCAGCCCCAGTGCTCTGACCCCCTGAGACCACTTTGGGCTTCCCACCCCCTGTGTCAGGCACAGCCTGGCTGGGGTGCAAAGCTGGGACCTGAGCGGGGGTGAGGCATTTATCACCCGCTACCTGCTCGCGATGGTGCCGGGTGCGTAGGTGTGGGCAGTGGCAGGGGGAGGCAATGGACCGCTGCAGCTCGGTGCAGCCTGCCCCTGCGCCCTAGGAATGCAGGCAGTGACTGGCCCGCAGGAGCCCGCCCTGAGCACCTGGTGCCTCCCTGAGCAGGTAGCAGGTGCCAGGTGCCTCACCTCTGCCCACCGCGATAGTTCACTCCGCTGTTGCTGCCGGGAGAGGCAGGTGGCAGGGAGCTGCGCTCCAGCTTGCCTGCAAACGGCGGTGCGTGGGGCTGTAGGCAGGAGGTGGTGGGCACTGACCCGCACTCCCTAGGGCTGCCCCAGCCTGGGCTGCACTACTGCAGTGGGAGGCAGCCGTGAGTTGGGCTTCCCTACTCCCCACAGCCAGGTCACATCCGCCCTCCCTGCCCTCTCCCTGTGGCCAGTTGGCTGCTCCTTGGAGGGATTCGGCCCAGGGTGTGTGTCGGCGCCCCCCGCTGGTGCTGTGTGCAATGCAGGGATTAACCCCCCACCTTCAACTCAGTCTACTGGCATCTGGCTCCTACAGCCCTGGGTGTACGGGTGCATGAGCAGAGCATGTCAGTGCCCACGCTGCCCCTCTTTGCTGTAGTGGGATTAAACCCCTACTTCTCTTCAGGCTTCCAGGGTCTGGCCCCAGTCCCCCTCCTGCCACCAGCCAGTGAGTGGGGGTGGGGGGATGCGGACCCCTGACAGGGGCTGCTTTGCCTGCCCCCCTCCAGGCACACCTGGGTTGGGGTCCTGCTGGCCAAGGTGGGGGTTTAAACCCCTCTGCAATCACACTCAGGCCTGCCCCTTCCCTCAGCTTAGTTTCTCTCCAGCTGAGGGCTCGCTCTGGCTCCCCAGCTTCTAGTCTGAGTCACTGTAGGCACGTGCCTGCATTTTCTGAGACAAAAGTGGATGTCTGCCCACTTGCAAATGAGTTCAATTTATGCAGGTTAGAGTAAAGACCGCTGAGTAATGTCACAACCCAAGGGTGTGATTTTGTTTGTGCGCGCTTCGGCACTGCTAAATTATTTCCCACCACCAGGAGCTTTCTTTGCAGGGTGCATTTCTTAGTTGCAAAGAGAAATGCACGGTGCAAAGGAGTTCCCGCCATTCGCATGCAAATTTGTGTCCCACTATTGGCCAGTTCTAAATTATTCCCACGTGGTGGCTAGCGATTGGCTTGTTAGCCGTATAAGAGGCTTGAGTGGTTTCCGCCCAAGTTGGAGGGCTCCACAACCATCTGGAGGAGGAGGACTTCACGTCTTGTGAAGACCTCTAAGCGCTGCGGAGCCTATCGGACCCAGCGTGTATCTCAAGAAGGCTATAGGGGTCTGATCAACCTCTGGCCTCTCCCTGTCGCCGAACGATCCCTCGACGAACCCCTTCCCTGCATGCAAGTTCCACGGAGCCTAGCAAACTTCATGTGAGTATCCAGAGCTCTCTGCTTCGAGTTGTTTTCTTTGGTTGACGCGACGGGCTCGCATGTTTAGAGCCTTCAACCGGATTGGGCTAGAGGTTCACGGGGAAGGAACTCTTGTCCGCCTCTCTTCTTTTCTGTCTGTAACCGCAACTCAAGCAAGTTTTCCTGCCTGCACCGCGACCATCTTTGGTGTAAGTAAAATAATCTTTAATCAACCGCTAAGCGTCCGTGCCTAATTCTAGTCCGCCGGCCTGCATTCCCCGACCCGCGTGCCAGGGCTGCTGGCCACAGCCCGCCGCGTGCCCCCGAGAACCTTGGACCGCTCCCGGCCCGCACAAGTAAAAACTCAGTTGGTCTAATAAAACATATCACATCTACCCAAAGAACTTCGGCTGCAGGATGAGGACTTTAAGTCAGGAAAAATCAGGTACTATATCTATAAAACAGAAGACCTGGCCAACACGGCTGGATACACAAGGAACCACCATGACCTGCCTCGTGTGGGATTTTGACAGGGGCCGGCCTTAACTTAAAAAAAAAATGTTTTTAAATAAATTTTTCGTGTTCCCAGCCAAATCAAGTCCAAATTCATGAGTCAGTCCAGAACCATAACTGGCCCTACAACTAGCAAACATCTTCCACCCCCACTAGGGGCTTCAGATATTTCCAAAGTCTTTTGGCAGGCATCCTACGGGCAGGCCCAAGCCTGGAGACTTGGGGTTCGGATGCTGCCAAGTTTTGCCTGCCCTCAGCCATATGGCTGCAGAAGCAAGCTAGGGAGGAGTCTCCCATTTGCATAAAATGGACTTTAAGACCCAACACCTCAGTGGGTACGCCAGAAGAACAGTTATCCCCGGGAATGCTTAAGGAAAACTGCCTTCACAGACCCAGATTTTGCTTTATTTATTTAATTTGTATCGGAGGCCAAACGAGCCAAAACTAATTCCAAATCCAAGAGTCCAGAACCATCAGTTGCCTGACTACCAGCAAACATCCTCCACCCTCGTCTGGAGTTCAAAAACCCTTCGTCAGGCTAAGGAAGTTTCAGCAGTTGGTGTATCCTCCAACTGCTGAAGCTTCCTTAGCCTGATGAAGGGTTTTTGAACCCAAAAGCTTGCTTAATAACTTTTCTCCAACTATTTGGGTTGGTCTAATAAAAGATATCAAATTCACCCAAGGAACCTTGTCTTCCAGTTTTGCGGCTGGCGTTTCCAGGGGGTGCAGGGCCAATCTCAGCGCAAGACCAGATTGGAGCGCTTGCCACTGCGCCCCCGTTTTGCTCGCCCGTACCCACGCGGCTTTCGGGGCAAGCCGGGCAGAGGACTTCCATTTCCATCAACCGGGCTTAAAGCCACCACCGAACCGCGAGGACGGTTCAGGAACACTGCCTTCTCGGACACGGATACGTGGGATTTCCCCTGCCAGGTTAAGAAGCCTTTTCAGAGACATTGAAAAAAAATTATTTTTAACGGTTTAATTCTTGTTTGTGTGACAGCCCGCGCCAAACGGCCCTGCCCGCCTGGGTGCCAGCAGCACTGGGGCGCAGGGGTTCCCGGGCGGGGCCGGCGGAGCGCGCGGGTCCTCCCCGGCAGGGGGCGCTGCGGGCGGGCGGCG
>NW_005842204.1:181814-192908 GCF_000455745.1 Alligator sinensis | reverse complement strand
CGGGCCGCAGCGCGGGGCCCGTCTGCCGCCATCATGCTGGCGCTGCTGTCGCGGTTGCTGGACTGGTTCCGCTCGCTCTTCTGGAAGGAGGAGATGGAGCTGACGCTGGTGGGGCTGCAGTACTCGGGCAAGACCACCTTCGTCAACGTCATCGCGGTGAGCGCGGCCCCCCTCCCCCCCGCGCCCCGAGTCGCGCTGGGAGCTTTGTTCCGCCGGGTCTTCAACCTCCCGGGGTGCAGGGTGCTTTCTCGGGGCGGGGGGCTGCCCCCTCCCCCCGGGGCGGTGTCCTCCTGCGGGGGCTTGCCTCCGAGAAACACGTGCGTGTCCACACTTGAACGGCCCACGGAGACTCTGCCGCGCGCGTGTGTGTGTGTGTGTGTGATGAACACTAAAGCACTGAAAGCCACACAGTTTAGGAACCAAAGGATGCACAATCCCGGTAAAGAAGCGTCTGCGGGGATCTATCCCTTGACCTGGGGAAGTTGAAGTGCGTGTCTGTGTGACCTGCGGGGCCGAGACAACTGTTGAGCCGATGTAGTTTCGATGCATGTCGGAGCTTATGTGTTTGCAGGGTAGTGGTTTATGAAGGAGTTCAACTGTGCTCAGATGGGAGTTCATCTTTCTATTTAAGTGTTTTGTCTCTAAATAAAGTCACTGTTTGAGTCATTGGTAAGCAGAGTTTTTACTAGTTTTCATTTTAGAGTTTTGGTTTGTTTTATATATATATATATATATATATATATATATATATAAAAAGTGAAGAACTTGGCTTTGTAATGTAAACAATGTTTCAATTACTAGCCAACAGGAAATACTGGAAGTCTTAAGAAGCCAGATTTAGTGAAGCTGCATCTGGAGGCTGAAAGCCAAACTACTCCACGATGTGGAAACTATGGCCCACAACAGTGTTCCTGTGTGGACTCATTTACTCACGGAAAATTTTCATTACATTCAGTACCTAATCAAAGAGACCGTGACTAACCTGGAACATTCACAGCAAAGCAGAAGCTCTATTTGGGTTTTTTCTGCCTCACATGCCAGCTGATTAAGAGTTAAATAGTATCTAAAAAAACCTGAGCACTTAAAAGTCTGTAGTTATGTCCAGTTACAAAGAGGTCAAGTGCCAGTTTACACTGGGGGGGGGGAAATCAATAATCGGGCAAAAACAGCTCTGATCAGTTTAGGACACGTCTCATGCTTGGTGTGCTTTCCATTTTGAGTGCAATTAGCAGTCAGATCAGAAGCCCATGAACAACTTGCACTGATCATTTTACCTGATTAAAGTTCAATACATGTAGTTACAGGAATCAGATTAGTGCAAGAAGCTCGAGTTAATTAAGGACTTTATGCCCTGCACACACTGCAAAGAACTGTCAAGGCTCTGGCTCCTATCTGGTCTTAGAGAGCACAAAGTGTGTCCCTGAAAACCAAACAAACCTTTTAACGTAGATGCAGGGCATGGGTTGCATACTTACAAAAAGGAATCACATATGGTTTTTTGTATATTTTACCCAGATACTTATTCCTAGCATCAGAATTGCTCAGGTCTATTCAAACAAGGCAACCACTACCTCCATTCAACCTACAGTTGACTCGTGTTCAGTTTGTCCATGAGGACCAAACATCAGGTCAAATAAAGGCAAAGCATCCAAAGTATTATTTTAAATGGCTTTTAAGCCACTACTGGGCAACATTAGGCACGAGTAGCTCTGCCACAGAGATGTTGCATACCAGTTTAACAAAAGCCACCTAGGAACAGTTTTATTAGCACATTTAATAGTAGTTATCCCCTCCTAGTCCTACATGAAGGGGGAAAGGTTTAATTATCTTACCAAGAAATCATCAGATAGGAAGCAGGCTAGATTCTGTCCTGTGGAGAAGTTATTTTTCAAAAAAGTATTATTTCTGCCACTTGATGTAGTTGCATACTCCTTCACCTTCCCTGAAGATAAAATTGAGTATTTTGGTCTCATTCTCCTTATTACAACAAACCCTGGCTTCTCATGTTCACTGCAACTACAGAACCTTTGCTGTTATTGTGTACTATTAAAGAGAGGAGAGAGAAAGGGGCAGATCCAGACTAATAACCATGGCAGGGAGGACAAACCCTGGTAGGCTGAACTCTTCTTCCTATCAAGAACATACAGAGGTCTCACGTTAAGAACCCTTTTCAGTGCCAGTTCCTAACCACCTGCAGATATAGCATGCTCGGTCTCAGGAGAGCACAGATTTGGTGTAGGTTACCTCCACTCATTTAAAACATTCCACTTGTGGGAAGCAAAACTGAAGAGGTGCTTCACTATAAGCTTTCCTTAACAGGTTTTTCTCACACATCTGCTTAGCTTAACAAACACAGAGGAAGTGTTACTCAACAAGACTAGCTTCATTACACATCACATGATGCCCAGCCAGAGCAGTCATTCTTGATTAGGCAACGCAACTGTCAGAACAGGAGTCAGTTATGAGCAATATTTCATTACAAAGCCAAGTTCTTCACTTTTTATATATATATATATATATATATATATATATATATATATATATATATATATATATATATATATATATATATATATATATATATATATATATATATATATATATATATATATATATATATATATATATATATATATATATATATATATATATATATATATATATATATATATATATATATATATATATATATATATATATATATATATATATATATATATATATATATATATATATATATATATATATATATATATATATATATATATATATATATATATATATATATATATATATATATATATATATATATATATATATATATATATATATATATATATATATATATATATATATATATATATATATATATATATATATATATATATATATATATATATATATATATATATATATATATATATATATATATATAAATATAAAAAGTGAAGAACTTGGCTTTGTAATGAAATATTGCTCATAACTGACTCCTGTTCTGACAGTTGCGTTGCCTAATCAAGAATGACTGCTCTGGCTGGGCATCATGTGATGTGTAATGAAGCTAGTCTTGTTGAGTAACACTTCCTCTGTGTTTGTTAAGCTAAGCAGATGTGTGAGAAAAACCTGTTAAGGAAAGCTTATAGTGAAGCACCTCTTCAGTTTTGCTTCCCACAAGTGGAATGTTTTAAATGAGTGGAGGTAACCTACACCAAATCTGTGCTCTCCTGAGACCGAGCATGCTATATCTGCAGGTGGTTAGGAACTGGCACTGAAAAGGGTTCTTAACGTGAGACCTCTGTATGTTCTTGATAGGAAGAAGAGTTCAGCCTACCAGGGTTTGTCCTCCCTGCCATGGTTATTAGTCTGGATCTGCCCCTTTCTCTCTCCTCTCTTTAATAGTACACAATAACAGCAAAGGTTCTGTAGTTGCAGTGAACATGAGAAGCCAGGGTTTGTTGTAATAAGGAGAATGAGACCAAAATACTCAATTTTATCTTCAGGGAAGGTGAAGGAGTATGCAACTACATCAAGTGGCAGAAATAATACTTTTTTGAAAAATAACTTCTCCACAGGACAGAATCTAGCCTGCTTCCTATCTGATGATTTCTTGGTAAGATAATTAAACCTTTCCCCCTTCATGTAGGACTAGGAGGGGATAACTACTATTAAATGTGCTAATAAAACTGTTCCTAGGTGGCTTTTGTTAAACTGGTATGCAACATCTCTGTGGCAGAGCTACTCGTGCCTAATGTTGCCCAGTAGTGGCTTAAAAGCCATTTAAAATAATACTTTGGATGCTTTGCCTTTATTTGACCTGATGTTTGGTCCTCATGGACAAACTGAACACGAGTCAACTGTAGGTTGAATGGAGGTAGTGGTTGCCTTGTTTGAATAGACCTGAGCAATTCTGATGCTAGGAATAAGTATCTGGGTAAAATATACAAAAAACCATATGTGATTCCTTTTTGTAAGTATGCAACCCATGCCCTGCATCTACGTTAAAAGGTTTGTTTGGTTTTCAGGGACACACTTTGTGCTCTCTAAGACCAGATAGGAGCCAGAGCCTTGACAGTTCTTTGCAGTGTGTGCAGGGCATAAAGTCCTTAATTAACTCGAGCTTCTTGCACTAATCTGATTCCTGTAACTACATGTATTGAACTTTAATCAGGTAAAATGATCAGTGCAAGTTGTTCATGGGCTTCTGATCTGACTGCTAATTGCACTCAAAATGGAAAGCACACCAAGCATGAGACGTGTCCTAAACTGATCAGAGCTGTTTTTGCCCGATTATTGATTTCCCCCCCCCCAGTGTAAACTGGCACTTGACCTCTTTGTAACTGGACATAACTACAGACTTTTAAGTGCTCAGGTTTTTTTAGATACTATTTAACTCTTAATCAGCTGGCATGTGAGGCAGAAAAAACCCAAATAGAGCTTCTGCTTTGCTGTGAATGTTCCAGGTTAGTCACGGTCTCTTTGATTAGGTACTGAATGTAATGAAAATTTTCCGTGAGTAAATGAGTCCACACAGGAACACTGTTGTGGGCCATAGTTTCCACATCGTGGAGTAGTTTGGCTTTCAGCCTCCAGATGCAGCTTCACTAAATCTGGCTTCTTAAGACTTCCAGTATTTCCTGTTGGCTAGTAATTGAAACATTGTTTACAATGTCTTTATCTCTTCTACAGTGCCTTTAATATCTCTAGCTGACTGCATCTCTGCTGCTTCTGAACAGGCTGTCCTAAAGCTGCAAGTCGTATTCCCCTCTTGAATTGGGTACAGCAGCCGTACTCCTTTTAGTCATGGACTAGTTCAAGTGAAAGAACAGATTCTTGTTGCACAAAGCCTGAAATCTAGAACCATCCTGTGTAAATATAGGTTTTCATTGAACCTCTACTCTGAAAACATTCTTCATGGATCATACTGTACTGATAATTGTGGAAAATGGGTGTGGGGGAGGAAGAATCCTGTTTGTCCCTTACTTGATGCTAACAGTTTGGATCAGATATCAGGCACATGCTAAGTGTTATGCTCCTCACTTGACAGTAACTAACTCTTAATGAAAGCATGTACTAGAAGCTGCTAGGATTTTGTTGTCCTTTCAACATACCTTTTTTTCCTAAGTTGAGCTCTTAGGGTGCCTGTAAAAGTGCCCAGAGGCTGCTCTAACATACTGTAATTAATAGAGTCTGCTGGAGGATGCTAATTAACACACTTCAGCCAGCCTCTGCATCTCATGCATCAGCATCCCCTGCTTCAAAATCAGCGTCCCCGTGGTGGGGGTGCTTTAACTAAAGCTTGTTCAAAGCTTTTACACATGCCCCGCAGAGCATGTTTAAAAATGCCCTTGGATGTTGAGGTGGTTACAAATTGGGGTCTCTCATCTAGGCTGTTTTTTTTTGTTTTGTTTTGTTTTGTTTTTTTTTGGCTGTCAGCATTTAAAAGAAACCAACCGATACCAGCTTCATGCCTGATGCTACTGTGTTTTGGCTGTAAACTTTAAGGAGAAGTTTTTAAACTAAAAGAAAACACAAAAAACGGAGTCAACAGTTCTTATAAAATGTCAAGTGTTAGTTGATTTCTGAAATTAAAGAATAGGGCATTGGTGTCTGGGCATGTTTCAAGTAGCTGAAGAAAAAATCTGGATTTATTTGAGATTCTCAGCCTTTGGTTATCATGGGCGTCCTTGGTATCCAAGACTAGATTTTGTCTAGTTCATGGAAAGATTAGCTGGCCAAGTGCATCAAAGAAGGGCATTTTAGAAGGGAGGTGCCCAAGTTGTCTGTCAACTAATGTTTGTATACTGACTCCTCAAAGAACATTGAGAAAAATACCCTTTAAGCTAGTGCAACTCTCATGTTGTTGGTAGATCAAGATGGGTCTGGGGGAAAACAGCGCATGTACCTCTTTCGTTCCTTTTCAAGGGTACTGTGTATGCTTCCCAGAATCATGGCTTTGCAGCAGCCCTGCTCATAGCATGTGAAAATATTCTGTTAGATTTCTGATACGTGTAAAATAATTTTCATACAGGCCCTTTATATACATGAGTATAATTGGTGTTGGTTTTGTACACTAGTACACATCTTTAAAGGGGCTTTTCTGCCTGGTCTAGATGAAATGTTTTGGGTTAGGCCACTATTACATTGCTTGAGGCAAATCATTGACTACTCTGCCAATAGTTGGTGAGGGAGGAGGTGGAAGTAGACATGACATCCACTGGTAGTTTTACCTCCCCTTCCTTTCCCCCCCCCCCCCCCCCCCCTTTTTGGCTGACTGGCTTTAAAGAATAATTTTGCCCTGGATTGGGCAAAATTACCATGGGCTTAGGGATTTGTTTACTGTTTTGACTTTGGTATAAATCTTCCAGGTCCTGTACCAGATGGGACTTCTAACTTCTGAATTGCTTTAAGCCAGCACAGTAGGCAATGAAACAGGGAAGCCACTGGGCTACGCTAGTGTTTACCAGTAATGGGGCATGTCTACATGAGATGCTTAATGCCCATTGGACTAATTCTATGCATTAGTATGGCTGGCAAAAACTGCTAATGCATGGTAGATTAGTCCAATGGGCATTAAACATCAAAAAAGCATTAGATTGTGCTAGTACTCAGTAGTACCAATTTATGGAGCACTAAGTTGATACATGTACTAAACTTCATGCACCATAGTTATGGCAGATTAATGAATGCACCCCCTGATTAGTCTGAAAAATGGTAAACTATTGCCCCAGCTGAGAGAGATAGGAGCAATGAGTACATCAAAAGGAAGCTTGAATGGTAGATGTCTCAAAATGGCATTGAAAGGGCTTTATGTAAATCTAATAGTTCCGACTTCTAAAATTATTTATTGCAGAATAGTTCAGTTTTAGGCTCTGTCACTGGAGGCAGCAGGCTTCTCTTTGTAAAGTGTGAGGAAACTATAAGAAATTGTAGGTGTCTGGGGAAAACAGTAATAGCTTTGATTTTTTAGGAGAATGCCATTCAAGCAGTAGACAGGGTGGACCCACAAGCATGTTGCATAAAATCTGTTTAAATTTTATTAAATCATCCCACTTTTTTGAGTCATACCACCTTTATATCCATCTAGAAGATGACATGAGCCAGTTTGGCTGAATAGTAGATAAGAATCTTGCTTGGGCAGTAACAAACAGTTGATGGAGCAATTTTTCCTATAAACACTAATGAATCATTCATAAGTAGCTCTGTGAAACAAGTGTTTGTCTGCCTTGTGCTTTAAGGAGCTGATCTACAGCTGTGTAGATGTTATTGAACCCAAGATCTTATCTATGCCCTGTTCCTCCTTTAAACAGTATAAATCACTGGATTAAAAGCTACTCCATCTTTACTGCCATGTGTACTGGAACTCCTAGGGTAGAGGAACATACTTTCTTGTTTTCAACGGCCAGTGAAACTGCTTTCATAGGCAATTGATAGATTGGCAAAGGATTGTCAAATGGCTTATCTTGGCATTGATCTCCCCCTAATTGCTGCCTTTCTGGATCTGAACAGTGCAGTAATTTGTCAATTCAAACCAAGCTGTTCGCCTAGCCTAAAAGCAAGCACATGCCTAACCAAAAACTTGAAACAGTGGTCGTGTGCAGCAATGAATAGCTGATACCTGTTAGGCATCCAGGACTATGTTTACATGTATTTCAGCTGCTACTGCAAACGTAATGACCTGTGGAAGCTCATGGTGAAAGTGTCACCACTGCCACTGGAGTTCTGATTGAATAAAAGTCAGGTATTTTTGCTTTTAAAATTGCAGACAAATGCTGCTGTACTTGTCCAAGTTGGAAACAGCTGCATCTTGTACACTTCCCTAACTGCTGACTCCCACAAAGACAATGGAAACACATTGTTGAGACATGGAGGGAGCAGGAATTCTAGTGCTTACTAACTCCAAGATGACATACTTCAGTCTTGCATTAAACTCTAAAGCCATTTGTACCCCAACACAACTGTGAACATTTTGCAACCCATAGCATGCTTGCATTTTTGGCTGCAAGTCTAGCCTGCAGAAAGGTAGGCAGATGCATGTGACCCAAAACTGGAGAAGATGGGGAAAAAAGTGTGGAAACCAAGTTGCTTTCCACAACTTCCATAGTACAACTGGACAAGAGTGTAGGTTGAGGTGTAACTTGTGTTGTAAATACAGGTTAAAAAAGTGTTTGTCAGAGGATCTCATAACTTATGAACATTAAGCTGGCATACATATGCCTTAACAGTTCTTTCTTGAATAGCATGAGGGATCTATGAGATGAGAAGATTACAAATTCCTATAAATATTGGTAATGTCATCACTACAGTATTCAACTACCAATACTTAGATTGGGTTGTTTTTTAGTTTTGTCTGCTGTTTAAGGCATAATAGCTCCCTCTCACTGCAAAGCATGACTGTGTATGCTAATGCTTGCCGACAAAGAGACAATATGCAAAAAGGCTTGTATTCATGCTCTTTGTAAATACTACCAATACATTTGTATCCCTCCTTTGGGGATCCAAAGGTTTCTTCCCAGAGTTCATTTTACTGTTAGCATGCATTTTTCAAGTAGCTTGCTTAAACAAGATACGTAGCTTGGAAGTCCAGGCTTGCAAACCTTGCTTTATGTATGCTTGCTTGCTTTTTTTTTTTTTTCTCCTCCCCTTTCCTTGTGTAGGTTTTCTTGGTGGTTTTTTCCTTATGTTTTCTTGGATAGAAAGGGACATATCATTTTGGCCAATAGGGAAGTCTAGCCAGAATTTGAAAGAGTTTCTTTCAGTGACTTAAGTACAAGCTTAGCTTAGCAGTAGGGGTTTTTAACCCTTGTGTTTATTTGGAGAAAGCTGGTGGCCTTCTCAGTCTGACTAAATAAGGCTGATCATTAAGGAGGCCTGAATAAAGTAAAAGATGAATGCTACACTGGATAAATATGAGCACTGAAAAGCAATTCTGCTTCTAGTTCTGGCAGCAGACTGCTTTCTGTCATGGGTGACATAGCACTTACCAAGCTGTGCTCTATTTTACAATAGTCAAACTCCTGCCTTGAATTGTGAATCATAAGCTGGGTGTGGGACACACCTGTAGTACCTTGCTCATTTAGGAAGCAGATGTCACAACTAAACTGTTTCATCATACTGGAACAGTGATATCTTCAGAATTAAATCATTGCATCTCAGACCACAGAAGCAGCATCAGAGTGGGAGGCTTGATTCACCCCATCCAAGAAGGGGTGGATAAAGGGTTTTATGCAGCATAGATGCCTTAAGTTGGACTTGGATGGAATTTAGGACTACAGTTCTGGGTTTTACCCACTAGTAATTCCTGTTGGAAAATAATTTGGCATTCTAGGGCTCTGGTAGGTATGGTCCCAGAAACTACTAGTTGGCCTCTGTGCAAGGTGCACTGGTGGCTGTCACTTAAGCCTCACTTTCAGCAGCTGCATTAAAAAGGTTTCAAGGCCTTGGTGGTTATTCTGAAAAATCCCCGTCTGTGGGCACCCCTCCATCTCCTGAGGAGCCACCCAAAACCAGCAAGCAAGTAGCTGTGCTCTATTTTGTTCAGGGGCATCTTGCACTGTCACATGAAGAATCTAGAATCCTGTTCATAGGGTTTCTTACCTGGTCTGTGGGCCAGGTGGCCCATAGCTAGTTGCTGAGGATGACCAGTCACTCTTTGGAATGGGACCTTGGAGGCTATTGTCTTAATTCACAAGAAACAAAACATAAATACTCCCACTCTCTCTCTCTCTCCCCCCCCTCCCTCCCCCAAATGCTAAAAAGTGGTGTTGAAGGTGGCGAAATGAGCCAGAAAGTGAGTGGTGCTGAACACTTCTAGTTTGCATAAAGCCTTGGGCAGGCTATGAAATGCTTCCTGGATTCCTGCACTGCTTTGTGTAGCAGTTCTTGTTGGACAAGACCTGAGCATAAGGCTGCTGAGCTGAATCAGTACAGGAACTATCCATCTTGTTGAGTTAAATGTGGGTGCTTAGTACCTCTGAGAATTAGGACTTGCATGCTTTTTTTTTTTTTAATCCAGGACCATATGTTGGAGACCTGGATTTGAGCCTAAATTTTGAATTGTGGCCTCTTGGCAGGGTTTTGCTTACTCCTAACAGAGTCTTAGGTCTTAAGTCATGCTGTAATGACCCAAGAGCCTGATCTTCAGCAAGGGTTTAAGTCTTGATCGCCTGCTGTGTGTGCAGACATGTGAATGAACAGGGTACAGAGTTGGCTCACCGTATTAAACACAGAAGTCTCCTAAGGTGCAGCCCTGTATTCTGCTTTACTTGAAATATTTAAGGTCTAAATACAGACTTTCCAAGGCTACTAGTATATATTGTAGAAAACTTCGTGTTACAGCTTGTAACAGTGCAACCTGGATCCCATCTGCAGTATAAACATGAGTTACTCTTCTCCAGTGTGTGGCTTGAGATTTTTTTAAATTATTTTTTTTTGCTCCATTTGCCCTTTATATTGCTGTCTACTTGCATGGATGATGTGCATCCTAAACTGGATAGACCGCAGCATATGTAACACTGGGTGCTTCGCATAAGTGTAGATCAAGCATTAGGAAAACTTTTGGGCCTGCTTGGCAATCCAGCATTCATTTAGCTGGTTTCTATAGTAACACTCCTAAGCATGTCTAGACTGAACTGTTCCTTGGGGCTTCACAGTACCTCTGGAATAACTGTCAATATGGAGAGCTGCTCGGGAATAGCCTTTGCACTCAATCTGCATCGTACCTTACTCAGGCCATCAGTTGGGTGTGGGAAGTGCGTGGCCTGTTTGAAGGTTAGTTAGTTAGGTAGCTCTGTAGTGCTGCTTAAATGATCTGACTCTACATAAATGCTTATCAGGGAACTTAAATATTTCTCCCTTATTTATTATGAGCTTCGGGGGCCAATTCTAAATTTCCTAAAATGTGCACAGGTGACTTCATAATGGGAGGGTGCAGGAACTGGACTCTGCCAGTTGGGCTTGAGGGGCTTGAGTGTCTTTTTTTTTTTTTTTTCTCTAAACTTGAAATTTTGAAGGTCTGTGCATGCGGTATATTGTTCTAAGCCTCATCCTAACTGCCTGTCAGGTGAGGCTGAATCCATCTCTTACACATGCTCTCGC
>NW_005842204.1:162476-181804 GCF_000455745.1 Alligator sinensis | reverse complement strand
TTTCCCTCCCATTAAAAAAGGTATGGGGGAGGTGAGACACTTCTGCTGTAGCCTTCATAAAAGCATTTGCATGCTTTGAAGAATATAACTGAACAAATCAGAATAACCAGGTTTTGACTGCTAATTGAGTCTTGGGGCATGAGAGCTATTAAAATGGTGCAGGAATTAACCTAAGCTTATGAGAGACCTTGTCTGCTACAGAGAACATGGCTAAATGGGTTCCTTTGCCTCTGACCTGCAACTAGTTTCTGAAAACATCCTGTCAAGTGGCTCACTGGAACTCCTTCCATGGCAAGGTCATTTTCACACTTCCTAATTCTTCTGAAGTGTGGTAAGATATGGAGACTTAGTGCTTAAAGATCTGACGGGATGAAACTGTATGCACGGATATAAATCCTCATTTTCTCAGACTTGGCTCTACCAAACAAGGTAGAAAGCACTCTGGGTTTAGTGTGTGGTTTTTTTTGTTTTGTTTTGATTTGTATTTTTTTTTTGTGGGCATAGAGTGAAAACTCCAGAAGTGGCTTAAATGTTATTGCTCTAAAAAAACTCAGTAGCTGAATGTTTCTTAATCCTAATTTTCCCTATGCTCTCCAAAGTATGGGAAGGTGGAGGAGAGTATCCAAGCATTAAATTGGAAGGAAAACTTTCCTTTATGCAAAGGTTTCAGCAACTTGCCTTCCAGAACCATAGTGTGTGGATCTCCAGAAGTGTTGGTAACCACTGTCTGCATAAATGAGGTCATATAATGACATGCACAATTGCTAGAATGTAAAGCTGATGTACTGGGGGAAATCAGGTGCTGCCTAAAGAAGCCATGATCACACTGCATGCATGTCCATACCTCCAGCTTGAATACTATTGTAAGTACACCATGGGAGGCAGATATGAGCTTATAAATGCACTGCACCTATACTCTATAGAAACAAACTAACTTGTAATTTAAGGTCACTGCTTTCTTTATCTAGCACTGTAGTAAAGATGCAGGAGGACTTGTTCAGTAGCTGAGTCAGTACAGTGTCGGACACCTTGGCTTGGTAACGAGTTGGCTTCTGCTTTGTAGAAGTTTGGAATTTGAAGCAGTGCTATCCTTTAAAATTTTCTTTCTTTAGTTTCCCTAGTATCTGAGCCTGTTGTCTGGCTGACCAGCCAGGTAGTCAGCAACACTGAGTTCTAGTCCTTGTGTAAATAGAGAGCTGTGTTGTGTATGGTGGGGGTGGCTTGAGTTAGTGGAAGAAAGGCATGAAAATACTTGGTATTTTAGCTTTTCAAGTTATGACAGCTAAGGAACAAAGCAGGATATTGGCTCTGGCCAAGCTGGAATTTTTTTTTTTTTTTTTTAAAGCAGTGTCCTGGATTTGCTTTGTGACCTTGGCTGCAATAACTGAACCTTTACTGTAAAATGGGAATAATGGGGGCTACGGATGAAACTGACAAGTGATTTACGAGAGTCATAAAAAAAAAAAAAAACCAAAACAAAACATTCCTCATAAGAAGGAAAGAAAGTCCCTTAACTCTTCAGGGTGGTATGTCATTTTCCTGAACTAGACATGTGAAGCTTCCCTTAGGGTGGATTTGATTTAAATCAAATCAATTTTAAATCGCTGGTCAGGAAGCCTTGATTTAATCATTGTTTTCTACAAAAAGTGCATTCTTGTTGTTTGATAGCCTTTCTTCATTTAACTTCTTGAAACTTTGCATTTGTAGAGGGAGGTAAGGGCTTGACTGCGTACATGGACTTGCAGAGAGATGAGGGCTGAGGGGTAGGTAATCAAGTCTGTTCATCTCTCATCTCCATACACTGCTGTTAACAAGGAAGTGATCTCTGGAGATGCAAATTCTCAGTTTGAGAGCTGAAACTAAGCATCACAGAGCTGCTTAATGGGATCTTCCAGACTGAGCACTGGGTCCCATTGGGTAGAGTGGTTTTCTTTAAACTTTACTAATCTACAGAAGAGCCTCTGGGAACCCCATAAGATTGGGCCCCTAATATAGTCCATGGCCTGTTGTGACCTATTTATTAAACTTTTTTTTCTAAGAAGGTTAAATTAATATATTCATGTCATAGTATATATAGGGTTTTTTTACATTTTAAAAAAATCAAAACATATATTTAAAAAAAAATTTTAAATTGAAAAAAAAATCCAAATTTTTTTTAAATTACATTTTTAAAGTCATTTTTATCCAGTCTAGCTTTCCTTGTTTTTTCCTATCCTTTTTGGAATGCAACACACTTTTATGAGACTTGTTTGCAGGATTCAGGGAGGCATTTCTAGAGCCAGGGAAGCAGACTTTTTTATTAGATGATATCTTAAAGGTTACCAATAGAGCAGCTTTCAAAGCTTGTAGTCCTACAAACCAAGCTGAGTTTTGTTCTTCCAGTAAAAAGGCTTGTTTAAAGGGGGAAGCATTTTGGTAAAAAGCAGGAACTTTTCTGAAGGTCCTGTTGAAGTTGGAATCCTACGATGGCCTGGAGCAACCTTCTGGAACTCCTCGGCGCATTCGGTAACAGAAAGGTGTATTCATGGGAACTTGTAATGGCTGCAGCAGGTATTGTACTGCACCTAGGAGAATGGTGAATAAGCTTGATAATAGTTCTGCTGCTACGTAAGTGAGTTTACACAAACCAGACTTAAAAAAAAGGGTTCAAGAAAATATTCGTCATATTTTTGTTGCTAGAAGTATATAGAAACTGCCTTGTGGCTAGCAGGATAGCTGTCTTTGAAATGGTACCATTGCCTTATACTGGATAATCTAATTAATCAATTGTAGCTCGAGTATCTGAGCACCAGCTTCTAGGTAGCCTTTTGGAGTAGGTGGTAGTTTTAATGTGAACCTTCTTTAAGGAGGAGTATTATCAGGCTATGGATGTTGCACCTTGCAGCTGCAAGGAATGAAATAGTCACTTTAACAGCAAGGTCAGTTTTACTTAGTTATTAAAACCTAAATCTCTTCTATGGAATTAACTAATTTTCCTCTATTCTGCGTTGTAGAAAGATTGGGCAGTTTGAAGATGAAGTCTGTCTATATAACCCTAATGGTCAAACAGTGTACTACAGATTACCCTAAAACTTGGGTTGGGGCAGAGGAGTGGCTGGTTTGTTTGTTGTTTTTTTTTTTAAATTGGACATGGTTCATAGTTTCTTCAGAAATAAAGAGGTAGCCTACAAGGCAAAATCATGAAATGCTGAAACTTGGGTTAGCGGAGAGTCATCTTTATATTGTAGCTTGTAATGAGTCTTAAGTTCTGCTATCAACATGCCTCTGATATTTACTCTAGATTTTGTTTAGATCAGAGATGAAATGGTGAGTGCCGTACAGTGTTCCCAAAATAGTTTATTTGGAGATAAGTTCTCTACTGGCTGGGAATTGCCTGTCACTGGTTTATGCCAACAGATTTTTAGGAGTGCAGCAGTTACTATCCCAAACTGCCTAAAGTCTGAAGGCACGTACAGATGATACTTATTAACATAGGGTCCAGCTTGCTGGTTGAAACCAGCTGGTTCAGTGAACGTCTGAAAGCATCTTGGAAAGTCACGATTATTCTGTCCTAATAGTGCCTCAAATGCTTAAGTAACGCATAGCAAACCAAAGGCTTGGAGCAGTTGTGAGAGACTGTTGGAGTCTAGGGAGGGTAGAGGATGAGGTAAACTGCATGGGTGTTGGGTGGAGTTGTACCTTCAGATTTAGTTGGAAGGATATGTGTAGGAAATGGCTAAGGCTCTTGGCCTTGGAGGAAATATATTGGGATTCTCTTCTCCAGCAAGGATGGGATGGGTGGGCTGCAAATCGGATTTTAGAGTTCAAATATCGGCTTCACCAAATTTGGACCAAACCGTGATTGCCCATTTCGCATAGCTGTCACTACTGCTGGAGTATACAAGCTTTGGCGTTTATACATGTACGTTTTCATCCCACGACACTGGAGATCCAGCGGGTCAGTGCAGACTTGATTAATTGAGTCTGTTCCGCATGTTAGCTGATGCACACTGTGCCGTTTTGCGTGCAGTTGTATAAGTGGCAAAATGCGCGTCTGTGCAGAAAATGGTGGCGGTGTGTTTTGAAGTGAAACACCTCCACTGTTTTAGTTCAGGAGCGCACCGCTGCCACTTTCTTAGCACTGATGCATGTTTTGCCACTTACACAGTTGTATGTGCTGCAGCGCCAGGCACTTTTTTAAAAGAGCAACCAAGAGCAAATGTGTACAAATGCCCTTTGATTCCACTGAGGTCAATTTAAACTAGAAGCATCAATAGTTAGATGTAGGATATGAGAGACTGCATCTGAGCTGTAGATACAAACTGCCTGTAGACTTGAGTAGACCTCATATTTTTGGTGTAGTTTTAAAGATTTATTTTGGAATATTTTAGTGGAGCCTTTCAACCCTATTCAACAAACATGCAGCAACCTATATGGCCACAAAGTGCTCCTAAATACGTTTGCGTTCTGGAGTCACTTGATGCTGAACAAGCAGGTGGGACTGGCTTGCTTTCTTTGGAGTTTGAAAGGAGGAGTGGTCACTTATACATCAGTTAGTTGGGACAAAAGGGGTAATATGCGTTATGGCAGACTTCCAAAAGAGTCGAATGGAAACAAAGGCTTGATAAGGATTTGGCTCTGAAATTTACCCAAGATAAATGGGAGCATAGTTGTACCTTTCAGATGTGAATGAGAAGCTTTATTTACAGGTAGAAGGTAAGGCACTGTGTTTAAGCTGAAGAATACTATGCTATATTGGTGGCAGTCACTAGCAAGCAGTATAGTTTTTGTGCTTCTCTGAAAGGCAGACCTAGTAGTTTCAAATAGCTATCTTGCTAAATAGGATACTGATGCACATTTATCTTGTACAGCAAGTTTCTGTTGTCAGAACAGGCTTTTATGATGCATTTGGCTGGTGGAATATTAGAGCAATAAGACTAACCAAAGTGTGGTGTGGTTTAGGACATTCTTTAGGCTTATTTCCTTAGGATAAATCATGAGGAGCATATGAAGGGGTTTGAATGAACGGGGCATGTCTTTCACTTTGAAGCCTTTAGAGTTAAATGAATCTTTGCTAGAGATGCTTGATCTTTGGAAGCAGGGAAGAATACCTCTTAGGAGAAGTCTTATCTGGACAAAGGGACACCAGTTATTTCTCCTTTAGCCCTTAACATGGAAAACTTGGGGGGGAGGGGGCTAGAAGTGATGGGGTGGGGTCCATCCATTATCTTGTCTAGAAAAGGGTGGGGAGAAGATGGTGCTAACAAGTAGAAACCTTTCATTCTTGTAGGGATGATAAGCACTGGAGGTTTCTCTGGTGTTAATAATGTGGCCTTGAACGACTTGAAACGGGTAAAGTTAGTGCTTTGTTTGGCAGTCACTGGAGAAGCCTTTCTAATGTGTTTGACTTTATGAAGGGCTGAACAACCACTTGATGAAAACAAGGTTTCTCAGTCGTTTGGAATGGCTCACGGGCTTTTGATGTTTGCTTCCTCCATAATGGGGACTTGAAAATCCTGTCCTTTTTTGGGAGCAGCTTAGATTGGATAATGAAAGGAGGGCACCTCACTCAGATCTTTGAGACCTGAAGAAAGTTAAGATGTCTAAAGTTGCCCTGGAAAAAGGCCACTACTGATGAACAATTGGTGAAAGAGAAGGAAATCTCTGCCTGGAAAAGTAGAAATGCATTGACTTTTCAGGTTGATAACTTCCCTAAAGTAGAACTACTTAAAAAAATAAAATAAAAAAATGACGGGGGCAAGGCTTCACAGCAGACATTTACATCTCTAACTTGGTGGCTACATACAAGTATAAGCAGGCATCTAGCTACTTAATGGGTCCAGGAACGCCATCTTGCTTCTTGGCAGAGGCAACCAGGGAAAACTGGCTAGTTTGAAATAATGGGATGCCTTCTTATCTGAAGGCAAGTTCTAAGAATCCCTTGTCCTGGCCTGGTTCTACGGGACAAGTGACTTGTATTCCAACACTACAAACGACACTTGCTGGTAGAGGCCTGAGTTTAGGAAGCTGTCCTCTGTAGGTAACTTTTAGCTAAGTTGAGGGCAGTGGGGGAAATCTGTACATGTTACTCATGAGTTATCTTGAAGTAATATTGGAACCTATAGGTATTGATCAATTTGGCATTTTTATAATAGTTACTTGCCTCTCACTACTCACCAAGCTTTAAAGGAACAGTAGGAAATTTGTATACACCTTGCTAAAAGAGGCAATGGTGTGTTAAGACGCACAATTTGCAAGTCCCTGTCTGATCCCTGATATAACACTTGGCAAACCGTGAAGCTTTTAGATGTGTATGCACACACATACACCCTCGCCTAATCTCTGCATCTCAAAACACACCCTAATCCTGCTTTTCTGAACACACTTGGAATTGTGCAATTTTCCCTCCCTGCCATGAGGCTAAAGGCTGTGCAGGTTCTTCCAGTTACTGTTCTGTAACCTAAGGAAGCTGAAAGATACCTGCTTCTTCCCCCCACACCTCCTTTCTTTTTCAAACTGGAGTTGAGAGCCTTTTTACTTATTGCCCAATGGCATCTCTTGCGCAGCTGAAGAAATGTCTTGAAGTGATGAACCTAGCTCCCAGGATGGTGCAGTGAGTTCCCATACAGCACAACTAGAAGCCCCAGGTCCATTACAAGAAATACTGGCATGTCTTTCATATAGCTAAGCCACTCAGTTATTCTGTCTAGCCAGGCACTACTTCCATGTGCTTTAAAAATGCATGGATACTTGCCGACGAGACAATACTTGTATTCAGTGGATGAGGCACTTCTGAACAGATCTGAAGAAGCAGCATAAAATCATGGCTAGAAGTGGAAGATGAGACTTGTATTTATGCATGTACCCCAGTACTTGGTGCACTTAAAATCGTGTCTTCTGAGGACAAATAGTAAGCTTTTTCCTAGTTGTACATTGTAAAAATCAATGTTGAAGATTATCTACTGTAAACATTTTGTCTATCTTTGTGGCTAGATCTAATGTGCGCTGTCTGTTTCTCTTTTTTTTTTTTTTTTTTAAATCTCTAGTCAGGCCAGTTCAGTGAAGATATGATCCCTACGGTGGGCTTCAACATGAGGAAGGTTACCAAGGGTAATGTCACAATAAAGGTATGCTAAAAGTCTTTCTACACTCTTCAAAACAGCTTGTAAAAGAGTAATCCAGTTTAGTCAGTCAGAGCCCTGTAAACTGAGTCTTCAGAAAACCAGGTTGATCTTTTACTTGAGCTTTTTCTTTGATCTTGCATTTGGTTGCATCACTTCGCTCTCCCTCCCTTGCTGCCTACCACCTACTGATTCCTCTATGGCTCTGCTGTCTGAGCTGCAAATGCTGTAGAGAAATTACAAATGCATTTCTTTTCTAACTCATTCAGGTGCCTGGGGATGGAAATGAAATGCATGCTCTTCTCCCCTTCAATTTTTTTGGGCCCCTCTGTATGAAAATGTGTACAGCTAGTTAAAAAAAGAAAAAGCAGGCTTGTCCTAATTTAGCATGTAAAACATTAATTTAGTTAGCATAATTGCCATTCCAGCCTACAGTGGAACAACATTATAAAATGTCATCCATACCAGCCTTAATGTCAGCCTGCATTGTTCAGGAGACTCTTAACGAATATTGTTACCTTGGAAGCAGATATTCTTGCACATAATTTAATACTTGAACTGGCCTGCCTATTTCCTGTTCTACCATGGGTTTGCAAGCCTGTCCTGTTCTCTTTAAGTTAAGAGGAGGTTTATGAAGAGGTGACCGTCACTAGAAATAGCTTCTTCCATGCAGTAGAAATAGCTTTAGTTTTAACAAAAATTGGTAACTTAGGATGAGTAGAAAATGACAAGATATTATCTATTGCCTCAGTGCACCTGTTTTAATACCCATGAGATGTAATGTGTTAAACTTCTTTCTCTGACTAAATAGCTTGTTTAAACTCTTTTTTTTTTTTTTTTTTTTTTTTCTCTTAAGATCTGGGATATAGGAGGGCAGCCACGGTTCCGAAGCATGTGGGAGAGATATTGCAGAGGAGTCAATGCTATTGTGTGAGTGGAGACTTCCCTAGGCTGCTTGATCTTTGTTTGTAAACTGCCAAGCAAGCTGAGAAACTTAGCTGGGTAAACTCTATCTTAAAACATGGTAGCAGTTAACTCAACTTTAGTCTCTACTTCTCATCAGGGGAGTAGAGAAAATTGAGGCCTTGTTGCTGCATGTTCCTTTCTGACAGATAGAGATCTGCCTGACCCTAGGTGTATAGCTGAGACAAAAATGTAGCTGAGTCTACAACTCTTAAATACTGGGACTGCTTACTGAGAAGAATGTGTACCCTTTCTACTACACCTTTTTTTAACAAAATAGTCTGAGACTATAAAATGAGCATGCTTAATGGTACCTTGCAGAACATAGCCTGTAGGCCTGTCTGAGTCACTGAATGATTACTTTTTTTAAAAAATTGTTTTTAAAGGTACATGGTAGATGCTGCAGATCGTGAAAAGATAGAAGCCTCTCGAAATGAGCTGCATAATCTTCTAGACAAACCACAATTACAAGGAATCCCTGTAAGTAATGCATAGTTCTGCTTTGAGGGTGCATGTTCCACATCACATGCACTTGGGTGAAGGCCTAGTAGATTCCAGTCAGACTTGGTTAACTGGACAGCTTAAGATGAGGTTTGCAATGATATGATGCAGACAGTAATGACTTCCCCAATGCATTTTTCTGATGCATCTCTTCTGCTTCAGGCTAGACTTCTCTCCTATTTTTTCATTCTTATTCAATGGCTAATGCAAGCAAGCCCCTCAGGACTAGTGGGGGAGTTGGGATCATGTGCACGTGAAGTGCCTTGCGCAATAGGTCTCTGCTTTGACTCGGGCTTCTAGATGGTCCTGCCACACGAAACAAAGTTGGTATGCTAATTGTAATGCAAAACATCATGGGAAAGATAGGCAGCTGTCAGATCTTTGGTTACTGGGTTTACTCTGGGACCAAATAGGCAACCAATTAAAAGGCTCCCTTCTCTGATCAAACTGAAGGGTAAGGCAAACAGACATCCTAGAGTGTGGGTTTGAAAAGCAAAGTGAAGTAAGACTGGATGATTGTCCTAATAGCAGCTTCTGGAGGCTTGGGCAAAGGTCTTGGAGGAACTTCTGGGGGAAATGCTTCTGACTTCTTCTCAGTCTTGGCGTGGCTTTGGGGATTAAATGTTTTGGAGGCTTTACTGCCATAATTCCAGTGGGTGGGAGAAGGTGTGAATGTCTTAGCCCAGGCATATCAAAGATGCAGGCAGGATCTGGCCCCCAGAGCCTTATGATCCGGCCTGTGGATCTCTGGCTGACCCTGTGCTCTGCGTGCAGTGTATGTATACTAGACCCAGGGCCGTGGTCACTGCATACAGCGTGGGGTCAATCTGGGGTGCGTGCTGTGGGTGGCACCTATGCTGGCCTGGCCCTGTGCACTGGTTCTAGAGCTTGTCTTGGTCAGGCCCACAAAGTGTCCATGCATACTGGAGCCACCATGCAGGGTCAGTCTTGTGTACATGCCCCATGCTGGCCCTGCATGTAGTGTGAGCCCTGCATTGGGACCAGCACATGCATGGCACATGAGGTTGGTCTGGGGATGCATACTGCGTGC
Organism: Alligator sinensis; assembly: GCF_000455745.1. NCBI lineage: Eukaryota > Metazoa > Chordata > Crocodylia > Alligatoridae > Alligator > Alligator sinensis. Next base: position 172,189 of record NW_005842204.1, on the reverse strand, counting down.
AGTGCCCTGCCCACTGGCTACAGTGCTGATCTGGGTTGGGCCCATAGACTGGCCCCACACACCAGAGCCAGCCCATGGGGCTCTATGCAGCCTATGCCTCATGCTGGTTCCACAAACAAGCCCTAGACTGTCATGAGCTGCACATGGGGCTGATGCAGGTGCTTGCACCAGACTGGCCCTGTTTTGTGTCTCTGCATGGGTCCAATCCAGCCTGCAGACTGGTTGTATGCCCTTCATCTGGTCTGTGGGGACTGAGTTTGACATGCATGCCTTAGTCCTGCCTCACTTAGTAACATCTATGCAGTGCCTTGCAAGTGACAGGCGGGTCTGTGTTTTGTAGTACAGTATGCATCTTGCTTGTTGACTCCATCACCTATCTATTACTGTTTCCAGGTTTTAGTACTTGGAAACAAGAGGGACCTTCCAAATGCCTTGGATGAAAAACAGCTAATTGAAAAGATGTAAGTATTAGAAAATGTGATTAAGAGTGATTTACCCAGGAGCTCGTTCACAAAATTAAGTTTTTGTTTCTTAAGCCATAAAAATAACCTGTAAATTTCAGCTTGTTGCTATGGTGTCTTCCTAGTTGCAGCTTGTAATATGAAAAGCAATAGAGAAACAAATAAGCTTGCACAGAGATCAAGCAGTAATGTCTTGGAAATTGTTAGCCTCCATTAGCATAAGTGCCTAATGTAGAATAGAATAGGAAAGTACATTTTATACTAATAATGAAATGTTCCTACACATTCTTTCTCTCAATTTTTTTTTCAGGAATCTGGCTGCAATTCAAGATAGAGAAATTTGCTGCTATTCAATTTCTTGCAAAGAAAAGGATAATATAGGTAACTATTAACCTAGAAATGCCAGTCATTATGGGGATCTGTCAAAGACTGGATCAGAAAAAGACTTCTTAAATTAGTAGCAGACACTCTAACCTCTTAGTGGTGTTTGGAAAATAGGTAATGGGTTTCAGAATCATGGTTAAGTATGCACATTATAAAAGCAGTAATATAACTCTTATGCTAGGTGATGATTTTGACTGGTGAGCAGTTCTGAAAAATACTGACTTCTAGTTAAATAAACTAGCTGAGCTAATGGAATCGGCATTATGACCTGCCAAGTAAGGGGTTGCTACACGGAATAGCTTCTGCAAATCGAGGCAGTTCTATTTTCTTCCAAGCCACCCAACAAGCTCCTGCTGTCCTACTCTCAAACTGCTGTTTTGGGCACCTCTGTAGATCCCACAGTCTGCTGCCTACAATATAGAAATGTTGTTTTTGTTTTTTGTTTGTTTTTTTTCCCCTGTACAGCAAGTTTTAGGTGCTGCTTCTGCATAGTGGGCAACAGAGATCCCTCTGCTTACAGTAAGGGTGGGCAAAATAAAGGCCATGGGCAGGAAACGGGCACACACCAATTAATTATCTGGCCCCTGCTGCACTCTACCTGGGACAGAGTGTGCTGTGCTCCCAACCTCCCCTACCTGCAGGCACAGCTTCTGAGCAGGGCTTCTGCTACTACCACTGCCCAGGGAGCTGCTGGACCTCCCCAGCCTCCAGCAACTCCTGTCCCTGCTGTAGCACTCCAGACAGCAGTTAGGGAGGGGAAGTTGCAGCATTGAAGGGAGCAGGGTAGGCTCTGCCTGCAGCTCACTCTGGTCCTGCTTGTGCTGGGCAGGGGAGTGTGTGGATGGAGGGGGGAATGTGAAGGAGCTCAGCTGCTTACAAAGCCCTGATGGGCAAGCAGGGACAGACGAGAGGGGAGAGCAGCAGCAGGAGCCAGCGTACGCTTGGTGCAGCCCCATCGGGCAGGCGTGTGAGAGGAAAGCAGCAGGAGCCAGCACAGGTTTGGCTGCACTCCTGCTGGACAGGTGTGGAGCAGACTAAGAGCTAGTGATATGAGGCTTGGCCCTGTCCTGTCCTGTGTCCCTCCCTACCGCTGTATAGACTTCTGTTGGTGTTGGCTGCGGCAGCTGTTTTCCTGCCCTTTTGTAGCATGCTGGGAGCCAGGTAGGCAGTGCTGATTCCCTTTCCCCCTGCCCCACCATACCCACCTTCTTGGGCAAGGGGAGAGACTCCCAGTGGCCAAGGTTAGGGTGCAGGATGTCTGGTCACAAGATGGTGACCAGGGGGCAGGGCACCTGTCAATGGGGGTGGGGGGGAAGCCCTTCATGCCTCGTTAGGCAGCCGTCCAGCTGAAATAATTGCCAGCCCTGGCTTGCAACATTAGGCCATCTGGGGCACCAAAGACTTGTGAATCAGGTTCTTACAGATTCTGGCTTACCCCACAGTGCATTAGTACCCACAAAATAGCAATTGATTGCATATTATAATGCAGTATTTCTACATCACATATCAGTAAGTGACCCCTGTCCTGCAGAAGCTGACCCTGGTAACAGTATTTTTGTCTAAGAATATTCTAGCCAGCACCTGCATATGAAAGATCAGTTTAGAAAGCAAACTATCCAGGTCTTCAGGCTTCCTCCAACTTTACAAAGATGAAAATACTAGAATACATGGGAACTTGTTCTGCTTGCATTTTGAAATGGTATTTGTTTGCATTGATGAGTTAGATCTGTGTTTTTATTCTATGCTAGACATTGGAGGCTGTTTGCAGTCTGCTCTCCAAGGAACAGAAGGCTCCATGTTCCACCCACTTGGAGTTTATTAGGCAGCCAGTTAGTTGAGGAATAAGGCCGTTTATGACTTCACGTGACAAGTGCTGTGACTAGGGACAGACTGTTACATTGTCAGCATGTGGGAAGCTATGTTGCCTGGTGGCAATTACTATGACATCTCGCTTCACCATCTGGGTAGGACCTGACCAGAACATAGTGACCAAATGAGCAACTTGGTTTCATATTATAAAGGTACCAAAACAACCAATTTAATTCATGTGAATGTAACTCTTTTTGATCTTCAGGTTTCTAAGATCAGCCCTTCCAAACTTGGATTCATACAACCTATCTAAAGGGTGTTGTAGCAGGGAAAATGTGGGCTGCTTTGCTTCTCTGGCTGTTAATGCATGCATATTGTAGTAAAGTTTTACTCCTGATCCAGCTGTACAGTTAACTCAGGGTGGTGACAACAGACCCTCTTAAGGGTTTCACTAGGCTTACTGCTTTCCGCTTTCTAGGGCTCTGAAGGGCAGTCCATGTGAGCATAAAGCGGTGCTTGAATGATGAGATTTGAAGGGTGCCCACCAAAGGTGTTTGTGGCTGAACTTGGAGTGGAAAGGAGACTCCTCTGACTCCCAGACTCATGTTCTTGCTTCTGGCAGACACAGGCCTCAGAATAGGTTAGAGACCTCCTAGTTTTGCAATACCTTAGTGAGAGAACTTCAGAAGAGGAAAGAAACTTGTTAGCCAGTTTTTGTACTGGTAAACTTGGCTGATTTTGGAAATTCTAGGATCTTGGGGTCCTCAAAGCTCTGGTCTGTACTCTGCTAATCCTTCTACAGGGTTTCCACAATTTGTCGTTGCTTGATGAGAACACAGCTGACCAGGCTATAGAAAAACCCCTACTCTGACTGACTAGTTTATTTTCCTAAAGATATGGCACAGAAGAATAATGACCAAGAATACCTGCCTGAAATGGACACTTGCCATGTCTTGTTTCTTTTACCCACTTGTGCTAGCCCTCTCCAGGCCAAATGGTATTCTCTGTAACAGCTCCTAGTTAATATTTCCTCGGAGTCTTTTTCTTTTCAAAGAAGCAACTGTGAAAATAAGTAGTTTGTGGAACTTGGTCAGGTTTTTTTAACCAGATGCATCCAGCTTGCTTTGGCTGGAATGCTTTGGGCAACTGACTTCTATAAAATATCATGGGGATCCAGTTTCCTTTCCCAAATAGCATTTTTTCCCCTTCTGCTTATGTGCAGTCTCCCCTCAGACTGGACTGTTGTAATATGAAGGGACTAGTGTGTACTGCTTGTATCTAGTTTTCAGACTATGGGCAAACCAGAATTGCTAAACTGTACTTCCTTTCCTCTAAGAAGCTGCTGCCTTCCCTCAATATCCTTTCCTTCTGGATGGAGCAGCATCCAGCCCCCAACTGTTCTGAGTCTCAGAAAATGAACTCTTTTACCGTGTTCTAGAAAATAATGGCAAGGGAAGTGAATTTTTAGTGCAGATTCTGTTTTTATAATGTGGAAATAAAAGACGTTCACCAGTCTCTCTTTCTCTTGCTCTCTCTAGATATCACACTTCAGTGGCTTATTCAGCATTCAAAATCTCGAAGAAGTTGAAGTCTTCCTGGAGTCTCCTGTACCAGTTGGCCATAATCTCAATTGTCCACTCCCTCCATGATGAAATACTACCCAATAGTCCTGTATCAAGAAATTGCCTTTTTCACAGTTCATTTCCCATGTGCACTGCTGAAGACTTGTATTTTTATTCTGTCACAGAATGAACTAGAGTTGTCATGATAAAGTCAGCAAAAAGGTTTGTTTTACAGCCATCTAAACAGTGGGGGAAGCAGGGGGGAGCCTTTTTAAAATTATCTCTGCCATATTTGAATCGAAGAAATAGTACATTTCTGTTCTGGTTTTTCATGGCCAGGCTTTTATATTTGATTTTTCAGCAAATGTTAATAGAATGTTTTATTTCTAGTGTTTAGTGGCTTGAGGATGCTGACACTGCACAGCATTGAGATTCTAACGCCACACGTGGTAGTTGGAGAACCTTAAGGCGTGACTTTATGTGGGATATTAACTTATTGTTATCTCACAAATGCATGTGGTGTGTGTGTATATATAGTAAGCCTGAGAATTGGAAACTGTCTGCAAAGGGGGGGGGGAAAGCACAAGGCACTAGATCAGCATCACTAGTCTTCTACAGCTGTGAGATGATCCAGTCATTTTAAACACCACTTTTTTCCAATAAGTTAGAAAACCCAAATAGTTAAACAGTTTGTATCAAGATCATTATTTGTATCTCTCTTTCATTTTGTTTTAAAACTTGCATAGGGAATGGGAAATGCATTTGCTTTGTCAAAAGATGTCAATGGTTATGTATTCCAGCAGACTAAACACATTTGCTAGGAATGTAAGACTGCTCAAATGCACGTTGTTTTTTTCTTTTTGTTTTTTTTTCTTGTCTCCGGATGCTTTAAGTTTATCTCTGTCTGAAACACCAGAATGTGAAGTCTGAGCTGCTGCATGACACTCAAATTACAGCGGGTTTGGGTCTTTCTTTTAATCAAGTCCATACTGTCGACTTTCAGCACAATATCTGTGTAACTGTCTAGTGTGTGTGTGTGTCTTTCTCATGGAATAGCTGGGCACAGTTTCATCTGGTGCTGGGAAACAACTCTAAGCCTGCCTGTTTTTTTTTTTTTTTTTTCTCAATGTAATCAAGTGCAAAGTCTGCAGGCGGCAAGATGAAATGTTTCACTGTGTCTTGAAGCACAAGAGAGCCAATGAATTGATCCTGTTTCTTGATTTAGCTTCTGTCGTATAAAGAAATATGTATAAACTAAAGATTGTAATGTTTTTGTAGCTTTACTTTCTCGTTGACTTCAATATGTTTAAAGGGACAGACTTGTTAAGACTGGTTTGTTCATACAACAATGTCAATGTAGTCCAGTGTAGTATATACAAATATATGGTACACCTGCTTGTGTTTCTTCACTGTGTAACTTTAAAGTAGCACCTAAATGTAGATTTAGGCAATGTATTTTTTCAGAGACTTTAGTTGAAAACACTTGAGTCCGCTCTGCGTGTGTGTACAAGACAAACCAGTTTTTAATTTAGACTGTCATGGCCTTACTGTTCTGTACAAACTACTGCACTGTTGCACAGACATTACATGTTGCCTCCATTTACAAACTAGGCTTGCATTTTAACTTTTTTTGTCCACTTTTAGTCCTGAGGCATGATTTCAATTAATCCCATACTCTTGTTGGTGCTGTAGAGAAGGGTATATTAACTTGCTGCTGTAGTGAGTAGTTTGCCATGAACTACTACAGTTACTTTTATTTAGCAACTTTGCTTGTGCCTAAAATAAGGAAACTGAATTAGAATGTGTGAGTCTACATGGGGACCAGGTCACTGAGTTAACTGGCTAATAGCTGAACTTGATGTGTTTGGTGTGTATCTACTTCACTGCTTTTAGCATTTATGGCATCCAAACACTACCAACTGTTAACCTTCACATTAACCTCTGCATGTGAACAACTTATACAATTATTGAACTTTGTAAATAAGTGAATTTTTTTTTATTTAGGTGGATGCATATTGTTGGTTTATTGCTCTTCAGCTTTATTCAATAAACTTAACATTTTGAGGGTTGTATTGACACTTAACTGACTCCTCAAGTTGCAGTGTGACTTGGTGTGTTCCTGTGGGTTATAGGCACATGCTGTCTTGTTTTGATTTTTCACAACCAAGCAGGAAGTTAAAATACGCTAGTGTGGAGTGAGCAGGAGAAGGAGTAGCTAGTCTGAAGTCTGACAGCTTTTTATCATCTACTGAACACGACTAACACTTGTTACTTCAGAAGTTGGCCTGCACATGATCCATCTACTAAACCTGGATCTTACCTGAAGAGTTGCTGCTCTTGCTCATATTCCTCAGTTGTGTGGTTTCGTGGCATATGTGAACAAACTTGTGGTTACTGTGGCTATAAACTATATAGCAGAAGAGCAGAGTTAAAATATGGTACCTTCAGGTATCTAACTTTCCTCAAGTTCCTCTTGGAGGGCAGACCCTTCTCTTCTGTGCAACTCTCCCCTGGAAGAATCTAAGCGTTTTGATGCACAAGAACCATCTAATTCCTACCAGCTTCTTAGACAAATGCAGAAACAGTGAGGATGCTGTGACATGGGTAGAGCTTTGCTCTGATGGTGACAGGCTTCTAGTCTGGGTTACTCAGCCATGTGTCAGTCACCTGGGTTAACAGTGCAATGTGCACCTACCCTAAGACACCTTCCTGTAGGTGGCACGAAGGAAACTTACAAATCCATTGCTTGTGAACATGAATAGTTGGGGAGGGTAGCTGACAGTGAGATGCAACTTCTTTAACCAATCTATTTTGAAAACACCCTATCATTGTTGGCAGGGAATGAGCAAACAGTTGCTTTTCTTTTTTTATGGTTGGTCTTGATCTTGCCTTTGATCTAGTTTGCTAACTAAAATGCCTAAATAAAAATAGGTCTGATCTCTGCAGAACAAAAGCTACGTACATGCATGTGTACGTACACATGCTTTCACTTTGTTCAGGCTGTTAGGCAAGACAGCTTGATTGTTGGCATCAGAGCACCTTGTAGTTCATGGTTGTTGTAAAGCTGACGACAACTCCCCCTGGAGCAGGAAGAAAAACTGTTTCCTCAACTCCTTAGAAATCGGGGTTGGATTTAATGGAACTCTTATACTGGACACTCACTGAGCCAGATACTCTTCCACCAACTCTTAATTTTTATTAAGGTAAGATGAGTAGCTGTTAGTTTATGCTGTTACTTGGATGCCATATGCATACACAGACTGTAGGTTATCTTGGTCTAATTTTAACAATTATAGATGGTCAAAACAAGCAGATTTTAGACTAGTCTTTGCTTGAAGTCTCTCTCTCTTCCCCCCCCCCCCCCCCCCTCCACCCCCCCCCCCCCCCCCCCCCGCACTACAATGTTTTCAGTACTGTAACTTGCCTACACCTTTTTTTCATGAATAATGTATATATGTGGATTAATCTGACACTGGGATGCTGCATTTGTTTCTGTGAGGTAACATAATGTCCTTATTTTTACAGTACACTGCCAAGTATGGTACAAGCCAATTAAATGATCTGTTTCCCAGTCTTGGTTGCCCAATTCTCGCTCTTCCTTGTTTTCTGTTCTGACTTGTATTCCTGTTAAATGGCATTTTGGGGAAGCTCTTTAAAATGAATTTACTCAAATGTCCCAGTTATGTTGTTGATGGTAAAGTGCTGGCTTGGTCAGTGGTTATCTTGGACGATGAAAAATGGTCTACTTCTAGCTTCTGCTTCTAATTGGTGTGTGATGAACATGAGAACTTTTCATGGGGGAGGGGAATGTAGCCCTTTTCTTTCTAGAGTAACCTTTAAAGAAAACAGAGCGTTTTCAATGAGGTGAAGGGTGCCAGGGAAGCCCCTTCGTTCAGGTAGAAACTTGCAACTAATTAGTGAGGCATCAGTCATGCCTCTTTCTTGGTGGCATTTCATTATTGCATAGTGTCCTAATGGTGTGTGGGTTTTTGATTTTTAATATTTGTCTGATCTTGGTTTGAGACCAGGTGACTGATCACTGAATATTACCAGTTGTAAACTGTGCATCTCGTGACTGGCCTAAGGAGTCGTGCTGGTATGAGGCCACTCCCTGAGAACTTGGCTCTGTGGTGTCATGACCCAAAGGCATGATTTTGTGTGTGTTTCGGCACCAGAATTATCCCCACCAGGTTGCAACTTCATTGCACGGGAGAGTTTCCTATTGCAGAGGAGAACCCTGGTGCAGGGATGAGTTTCCTGCCTCTTTGCAGCTTCTTTTGCAGGGTGCATTGCTCAAGTTGCAAGAGAAATGCACGGTGCAAAAGAGTTCCTGCCACCCGTATGCAAATTTGTTCTCCGCTATTGGCTAGTTCTAAATTATTCCCATGGGTCGGCTAACGATTGGCCTGTTAGCCGTATAAGAGGCTTGAGCAGTTTCCACCCAAGCAGAAGAGGACTCCACATCCATCTCGTGGAGACTCTGGATACACGGCAGGGTAATAGAAACCCTGTGTGAGATTCAGAGGAGTTTGGCGACCTGATCCATCGCCCACCTCTTCCCGTCTTCGAGCGGAAAGAATTTATAAGACGTATCTCCGAGTCCGATTTTGGTGGCGTGTTCACCCAGAGCATCCGGAGCTCTGTTCCGTGGAGCCTAGCAAACTCCACGCGACCGTCCGTGTTGTCTGTGTCTAACCGCAACTCAAGCAAGTTTTCTAGCCTACACCACAACCATCTCTGGTGTAAGTAAACAATCTTTAAATCTACCGTTAAGCGTCTGTGCCTAATTCCAGCTCATCGCCCTCCCTCTCCGATCCAGCGTGCCCAGGCTGCTGGCCACAGCCTGTGTGCAGCACGGAAAAGGGCTCAGGTCGCTCCCGGCCCGCACATGTGGTACTTTGTTTCTGAAGTTGAGAGGTATTAATATCCTACCAGCCAGCTTGCACAACTCAAGCGTGGGTGGTAGAAATTTACAGTGCAGTATGGTTCCCAGCGTCAGCCCTCCTATGACGGCAGTCTCGTCTAGAAACTGTGATTTGGATACATAAATATACTTGTAATGCAATTAAATAAAAATGTTTTAATAACTTTTGTCTAGCTCAGGTAAAGCATGTTGTTGTGCTTGGAGCTTCAGCCTTTGAATTGTCTTGTCCATGGAAGTTGGTGTCTGCAGGGGATTAAGATGTCTTCAGCTCACTTCCTTCCCAGCTGGTGTGTTTTTTCAATGCTGCTCCCTACTGGGCTTACTTTTTACTTTTCCACTCAACCTAAACTGCTGCTACTACAAAAAAGAGACACAAAAGGGGGAGGGCAGGAGGCCTGATTCTTCAGCAGTTTTTAAACTTCCTTCCTTTAAACTTCACTATCACCTGGATAGACCAAAGAGAAGCAATGTATTTAACATATACATAATAAAAAAACAAAGTCTCTGTAGCTTTGAGTCCTTCCTCAGTCATCGTGTCCCCTTCTTTCTCCCTCCTCTTCCCCCCCCCCCCCC
>NW_005842204.1:161496-162445 GCF_000455745.1 Alligator sinensis | reverse complement strand
GTCAGTTTCGGACTGCCTGGCCTCTTTAAAGCATAGTAACTTTTTTTTTTTTTTTTTTTTACTATGTGTTGCCTGAGCATTACATGAGTTAAGTAGTCAGATGGTAAAACAGATAATAGTAATGTGTGTGTCATTAAAGGGCAAAGGCTGAGAAGGCAGGTGCATACTTGCGGTTTTTGGTACGAGTGTCTGTTGCTTGGGTTTTGTGTCGCGTTCTTAGGTTTTATTCACCCTTTAACAAACCAATTTTCCCTGTACCTTTTTGCAGTTTCCATAATGCAGTAATGTGGCTGATGTTTGGAGTACGTTTTCATGCATTGTTAGGAAATACTTATAGATTTCCATCTTCAAATTACTTGGCACTATTGCACATAGTGGCATAGAAGACTCCAAATGTTTAGGTCACAACACCAAGCATCCAGGAAGTAAGAATGTATCAGGCTAATGGTTACCATTTAACCTTACTTGTGCTGTCTTATGCACCTCATTTTATATCCTGAATTGGGAAGGATTCTTGTGGGGAAAACAAAGTGTGAGATCCTGTAATTGTAGTTTTATATCACTGCCACCTAAATTCTACCTCCTTGTGCAAATGTCATTTGCAGATTGGCATATCTTATGGTAGGCTGCAAAATGTCATTCTCTTGGGTTTTTTTTCTTTGTATCTTATAGGGAGTTTTAATGGGAGAAAAGGATCCTGTCCCATGTAGTGTACAGGACAAGGAGAAATGGCTATGTCTGCTCCTTTGGGTAGAAAAGGAAGAGGAGCCTGGTCTAACCTGGTCTTGCCAAACAGGTGGCCAAGAGAAATATCTTTTTTTTTTTTTTTTTTTTTTAAGTTGTGCTTATCTATATGTATTCTGCTTCCAGTATGTGACACCCCCCCACCTCCCCCTGCTGCATTTCAGATGAGAACCTTTAGACAGCAGAATCTTCCCTTGCTTGTCTC
>NW_005842204.1:158566-161465 GCF_000455745.1 Alligator sinensis | reverse complement strand
CCCCCCAATACTATATAGAGTGGAGTGAAGCCACCTGACCTCCAGTTTCTTTGTACAGCCAGTGGCTGCAAGGCAGAACTAAAAGAACAGTGTATTGCACTTGATAGGAATTTTTGATGTACTTAGAGCTTAGGTGTAGTTCAGTAGTAGGAATAGTCTTTTATGTGTATTAAAAATGCCTGGGTCTTTCCCCCACTTCCTCTGAGCAGTGCTTTGCAGCAGCTACTACCTCTGACTCAGCTGCTTGGACTCTGGATTCATTATCAAAGCACTGTCTATCATTCCATCTCCCCATTCAGACAGAAATCTCTATCTCCCCATTTTATGGAACAGAGGTAAAGTCTTTATCTAAATTGCCTACTGAAAGAAAGATCTGTTTGGGAAAGGATGATTCGGGGCCTCACCAGAGTCCTTGTGATGCCATGGAGGTTTGATGTTAGATCTCTACTGTTGACAAAAGTAGCTTTGTGAGATTCTGGGACTCCTGCAGCAGTGCTCCTAGGGCTTCCTGTACTGCTGATAAGGCTTTCTATTTCTGGTACTGATGGTGCCAATGTAACTGGTACTGGAACAATTTGCCCAGATGCCAGTTGTCGCATCAGCTTTTGGTAATGATGCTGTGCCTGCACCCTTGTAGCTTTCTTCAGACAAGATCAGAACTGACAAGAAATCTCTGCTTCTCCAAGTTGGATTTGCTGAACTCGGTGCACATTGTGGCACATCATGGTGAGAATTCTGATTTTTGGATCTCGCATTTTAAAATATAACAAAGCTACCCATGTTGTCAAAAGCTAGCTGCTTGTAAACCATGTGTACTGTTTAATCAGTAAAATGTATTTGTATCCCTTCAAATCACCTGTCATTTTACAGCCAAGTCCAAGTCTTACACTAGCTCCACATGTGGTAAGTGCATACATGAAATGCTGGGAAACCTAAATCTAAGGGATTTGTACTGGGCTTTGTGGAGCATGGGAGAATTTTGACTAAATATGAGCATTCATCATGCACAAAATGAAATGTAGATACTTTGCGTTCTTGTCTAAAGTGTTGTGTGCAAGCAGGTGGTTTCAGTTCTTATCAGTCTGTCTTGAATTTGTTCTTTATCTTTGGATCTCTGTGGCTGACTCCAACTTTTGAGAAGTCAAAGTGAAACTTCTGTCAGAGGTTTTGGCTTTCAGATGCGTCAGGCAGGAGCCATTCAACACTGAACTTGGCAGAGGATTGTTAGGAGAAAGTAACTTTTAACTCGCATTAAACTAGTTCATGTTTGAGAATCTGCTGGATGCTTCATGAACGTTGCTTGAGTTTAGTTGGCATGGGGTAAAATGTTACTCTAAATGTAAATAGTTTGCACATTGCAGACCTGGTGCACTTGTGTGTGTACAGGCATGAGTTCTCATCATTTTGAGTGATTCCAGTGTACAGGCGAACTGAACATTTTAATACACATGGTAGTAAAAGAAGTGTCCCTAAAGAGAAAAGGCGTTACTTTATTCTTTTTTACTTAACATTTTTTTACTCTTATTCTATTTGAGGTGCCTGTCAGAAGCCGTAATCAACATTTGCAACATAAATAACAAAACCAGACACTTGTAGCAGACTCCCAACAAAACAGGACTCCTGAACTGAAGAGGAAAGCACTTCCTCCCAGCACAACCTGGCCTTCTTCAGGTTTGAGAGAGGGCCTAACCTAAATATCAGGTAAAACAGTAACTTTAGGTTAATGGGGGTAAGTAACCACTATGGAATCAAAAAGGGAGAAAAGGCTGTAAAATTGCAGAGCAAAGGAGGTGACCTGGAGTAGTTACAGAAGGTGCAACTGGATGCACAACTACCCCTACCACCAACCTTGGGCAGGACACTTTCAAAATGGCTCTTTTTACAGTTGGGGGTAACTGGATGTCACTGTATGAGTGACTGATCTGAGGGGCACCTGCAGAAGCCAGTGAGAGCAGTGGCCCTGCCAGGGGGCACCAGCCCTACTACCAGTATCAGTGTTGGCTGTTGGGGTGGGGGGGCTCGTGCACGCCCTACCAGTTGCCAATGTGTCACTGTCAATGAAGTAGACACTGCAAATGACTTATGTGGGCTCTATCTGAGCTGCACGGGTGGGATAAGGCTATGCTGATACAGTTTTTAGTGAAATTCTGACCATGTGGCATCTGCTGTTTTCAAATCTTACTACTTCCCCTTCCTTCAGAAACTAGTGGGAAATGGGAAGAAGCTGCAGGGGCCTGGGCTGGGGAACCGCGTTGCTATCCTCCACTCCAACAGGGCAGTCTAGTGCCCTTTGATGCTGGCGGCAACAGCCAGGGGTTGCTCTACTTTCCTGCTGCTCTCCTCCCCTGCTGCTGTAAAGCAACCTTGGAGCAAAGGAGTTTGTTGTACCGCCTTGAACACAGCCTCTCCTGTTGGACACCCCAAGGTGATGGGGGCAGGGGCAGCTAGGAACCCGTGAGAGTGAGCGACTGGCTCCGTGCCCACAGGGACGCGGCAGGTGGGGGCCACTCTCCCTGCACTGAGCAGTGGCTGGGAGGACCCGCTGGTGGAGGCTGCAATGCGCAGGCGCTGGGGGGGAGACGGCCGTGCCTGCACCCCTTGCTGCGCACCTATTGCCTAGCAGCTTCCCTTGTCACGGCGCAACGCGCCACGACAGCCCCGGCTGGGCCTCGCCCCACCCCCACCCATTCCGGCTGCCCTGCGAGGAAAGGGGGCGGGCCCCACTTCGATAGACGTGCGGAAACAACCTATGAGCGCAGCGCTCGCGGCCCCCGGCCGCCCGCCGCGGGCCAGGGGGAAGGGGGCGCCGGAAGGGGACGGGGAGGGTAAGGGGCGGCGCGCACGTCACAAATGTTCGCCCTTCCGCTCTTAAAGGGCCCGCGGCTCGGCCGCTGCCCTG
>NW_005842204.1:122757-158209 GCF_000455745.1 Alligator sinensis | reverse complement strand
GGGGGTATGGACACAACTGTGAGAGGGAAGGGGGGCATGAGGGGTGGGGGAGGGGCAGAGGGGTGAGAGCCATGCCCCCCCCCCCATGGGCTGCAGCGGGGGGGGGGTGTGGGGCAGTATGGTTGGTGCTCCTCGGGCACCTGCCTGCTTTCCTGCTTCTGCCGGCCGGGCGGTGCTACATGGTCTAAAATCCCCGTGTTAGAAACGGGAGCGTGGGTTGCTGCATCAGTCGCACGAATATAAAAATAACTTTTCAAATTTTGAACTCGTAGCCTTCGTGACGCGACTGGTAAATTCGGTCTTCATCCTATCCCCCCCCCCCTGAATTCAGAGAGGTTTCAGTGGGCAAGAGTTGAGTTAGCTGCGTTACCCGGAAGGATTTCGAAACTCCTCATCTTTCGTGTAGACGGGGGCTGTGGTCTGTGTCGGCAGAAGGCCGGGCGGGGAGGCGCGTAGTAGCCCCGCACGTCCAAGCTGCGTGCGCTTCTGTAGGCTTCAAGTGCTCCCACGACGCGAGAGCAGAGCCAGAGGAAGCAGCTTGAGTACGTGTTTGATGGTTGAAAGTGCCTCTCATCCCGGCACCGGCTCGAGTCGCTCTATTTCAGCAGTAGCCAAAGTACTAGTTACATAAAACTCGCAGCGAGGAGCTTCGGAAGGGAAAAGAATTGAGAAATCAAAGAACTTGAGAAATGAGATTTCTCTTGCTCGTTCTAGTGGCATAACTACTACCGATGGATAGCCCAGATAAGAGGAAGCCCCCGTATACTGGTTTCCAGCTATGAATAAGTTTCTTTTCTGGCTTTTCAAGTAGATGGTTAGACTTTTTGTTTGCTTGGTTTGTTTTGTTGTGTCTGCATCATCTCCTGGGTGCGAGAGAAACCACAAATCTTTGCAATTTGCTCTCTAACGTCTCGGTTTCCGGTGCTCATTTGAAACCCCAGCAACGATGCCGCTCTCTGTAGAAGAATTAAGGAACCCTAAGAATTGTGATAAAATATAAATACAATTTAATTGTATTTAATTTAAAAATGGCAGCAGGCTTAAGAAACCTGTTTTAGTATTTTAAGAATAGGAGATATCTGTAACTGAGACAAATGTATACGTCTATCCAAACAACCCTTTCAGCTCTCTAGGCAAGCGTTAACTTTTTGAGTGGTAGAAGCTTATATTGCCCTACATAAAAAATACAATTCTTAACATCAGTGTCTCTGTCTAAAACCTTTTTTTGGAAAATTTAAAAAATCAAATCTATTAATAGATTTAATGTACACATGGAAAGACGTGGTGCTTTATATCCAAGAAAAAATATAGTAAAAATGCAGCTATTTTTGACTTGTGTTTTGTACCAGGCGTGGCTCGTGAACGCTGCAATGGTGGGGTGGATGGAGCATTCCACAGGAGTGTCGAGGGGGAACCCCCTGGCTCGGTGATGTGTTGTAGGGGAACCCCGGTGTCTTCCCCCCCCAACCCAGGAGTCACCAGTTGCTGAGCTGGGGAGGGGCGGGGGGCACATGCCACGTGACCCCGAAGCGCTGCTTGTCCACTTCCGGGTCTGTTGCCGAGCGCTCTGGGTACCCCCCTGCGCTCCCGTGGGATGCTCGTCCGCCCCGCCATCTCAGTGTTCACGAGCTACCTCGTACCTTGAGGTGTGTAGAAAAAACATTTAAAGCCGTGTCTATGTTCAAATCATTGAATCTTTCCGAATATCTCCAAATTGATTCGGAGGGTGCCGATTTGATTCAGAGATGGTAAAGGGTCTCCCGATTCAATTTGGATTCAGAGATTCGGCCACCAAATCGAGCTGAATATCCACCGAATTGAATCAGCGACCGACAGCCCTAATGGAAAAGCTGTGCAGTGAATTTACATTTCATGGTAAATGTTACACTGTCACTTTATAATCAGTAGAGTAGAGTGAAATGACATTTGAGACTTTTAAGAAGTGTTTTGAACTCTGTTGTATTTTTTCTTTGTCTCGGGCCTTGTCTTTGAAGATAAAGAGAAGAAAAAAGGGAGAGTAGTCAGCTAACACTATCAAATCTGTTAGCCTGTGACTCCAAAAGGATTAAGAAAGATTTTGCATTAGGAAGGCTTTTCTGTTGTGTTAAATCGATGCAAGAGAACATGATGGTCTACCAGTGCTAGGATTGGGTCAAGCAGCCCTGTCCTGACAGCAGCAGGTTCACTTGCTTTCCAAACGTATGATATGTTGATACTGCGGACTTATACCATGCCAAGGCAGCAGCAGTACTTTCAAAGTACCTCATTACTCTGGACTTCCTCCTGAACCAGACTTGATGTAGTTTTGTTCTCATGGTGCTATAGGCAGGCGAACCAGCACGATACAGATTGCCCCAGCTCCCTGGTTTGAAGCCAGCGCGGCTATCCTGCTTCCAATTGGGAATCTAGACACCTTGGAATATCATACCATGCATGAAGGTTCCTATATCTGCCATGTCTTGCAGTGGAGCCATAGCAAGAGCTTTTTGTATGACTTGAAATACTTGGAAGCACTACTATCGATGCATAGTACAGGTTGGCAGCTTATTCTGAGACGTTGTTGTTGCTGCCTAGTTACATTATGTATATATAAAAAATACATGGTTGGTTGGTTGTGGTTTGTATGGCGATTTGTAAATAGATCTAACATTTTAACTGTTTTGTTTCAGTTCAAATTTGAATATCAATGATGTCCTGGGAAACTATTCACTAACTCTGATTGATGCACTGGATACCTTAGCGGTGAGTTGCCAAAAAACTGTACTTTTAAAAGTCTTAGTACAAGATAAATGTGCAGATTGCAGTGGTTCTGCCAGCAACAGTGATCCTGAGGGGAAATGAATCATGACCTGAATAGCTTTTGGGAGGGCAGGGGAGGAGAAAGGAACTGGAGGCAGGAAGATTGAAGGCAAGGTAAAGGTATGCAGCAAGCTAAATTAATTTAACAGGTCTGAATTCCTCGTAGAAGAGGAGCATCTGCAGTTGCTCTGGTTTTTGTCCTGTGCTCAAGTTTCCTTTGGCTTGCATGCAGTCTTCAGTAGGAATAGTCCAGTAAAGCTTTCTTTAAGCTGTCTAGCTGCGGTATGTATATTATATGGACAAAGTGCTAGAATTTTTTTAATGGCAGCTCTTTGACTCCACCTTGAGTAAATTAAGAGCTCCTGAAGGGAAGTTGAAAAAGGCATAGCAGGAAATAGGAAAGACCAAACTGAATTTTACAAATTCAGTTAGTCACTTTGGTTCATGTGTACTGTCTTGCCAGGCGTAGTCTCTTTGGTAATTAAAACCTAAAGGCAGTGTTGAACTGGGCCTGGTAAGAACTGACTGAAAGAGAGGAGTCATTTGGAAAGGAAACTTGAGGGGTGTGAAATGCGACCCTCTTTTAATGCATAATTCTTTCTCTGTCCTCGTGGATGTTGTGGCTATAAGTTTGGGTCATACTTTGTAAGTGTCTTCTCTCACTGAATCCCACCCGTATCGGTTTGCCTCTTGTAAATTAAACTAATGCCAATCCATGTCAGTAAAGTGACTTAATTTCAGTGTCAGTGCTCACCATTCTACCTACCTGTCTTGGACAGAAGTGTAGCCTTACTGTTAGGCTTTCTACTAACCAAAATCTTATGTTTACCGCTAGGAAGACGTTAAAAACAATAGAGTTAATCTGCTCTGCCACATGTAAGGGTGTATCAAGCAGGTGGAAAGGGGTTGGGTGTTTTTTTGCTACTATGCATGTGCGCTACAATTCTTCCATGTTTCGTAGTCTCTTTATGTTAAAAAGTCAGCTTCTTGAATTACCAGGTGCTCACCGCTACCTGCATATGTTTTCTTCCCTGCGTGAATGCTGCAGATGGATATTTGTTTCATGAAAGATTGCATACAAAAGAACCAAGTCTGCATTCTAAACTAAGTTGTTTCCTTGTTGCTGAAATGGATTACATCCATGTGGTGAAAAGCCACAGGCATCCAGCAGCACACAGCCGTGTTTTACGGAACTCTTGCTCTTAGAGCAGGATGTGAATAACATTAACTGACATAACAGATAAAGATCTGTGGGTAAAACAGCTGGCTTGTTTTTCTGCCCTGGGAAACTACCTATTGCACTCCAGTCTGTCTTGGGGCTGTTTTATTCTCGAATATTAAACTTTGACAAAAATCTCATAGAGGGCTATCCCTCGGCCCTCCTTGAGCTACTGGTCTTGGAGACTCCTTTCCTCCAGATCTCTACTACTGCAGTTTCACAGCTGGGTCTGATAACTGTACATGGCAGACTGGCTGGTCCAGGTTCAACAAGCTTGAAAAGGAGCTGACCACCCTCTTATAGAATTTTAGTGTGTACTTACTCAAGCTTGAACCTGGCCTTCCCCCTTACTTTTGGAGAGAACCATGTAGAGCACTAGAGGATACTACCCTTCAAGGCTACACTGGGACATTGGCTCTGTACTGCAGGTGTTACTGACCAATTGCTGAGGTAGGACATATGACAGAGTATAGGATGTGGACACGGTGTACAGCCCTGTGTTGCTGTTAATTACCAGAGGAAAAAATCCGGAGAGGGTAAAATTGTATATTTGAAGCTGCATTTACACAACCTGCCAGTGCTGTAGAAAGTATTTCTCTTGAGGTCTTCCTTTAAGGTGTACTGATCTTGTTTGATTTGTGTATTCACAGCATTAAGGTAGTCTAACTGCCTTTGCAACAGTACTGCAGTTGGTAGTGAAAGGAAGATGTATGCTGCTGTCCTCATCTCATTTTATTTATGTTTTGGAGTAGCTTCTGCATTAAAATGCAGTCCTTTGGTAGAACTGCATAAACTGTTTGGCAGAAATGGAGCCGTATTTTGGGGGGGGAAAAAAAAAGTTGTGTCATTAATTCTTCAGGTATTTGTAAGGTAGATATTTTGTCCTTAATAAAATAATGCTCATTATATCTCTACGTTTTCATTTGATCAAGAGCTGCCCAGAAAGGGAAATGAATAATTTTCTAGTGGATTCTGTCACACTTCTTTATTTCCACTATATATGCCACTGGAAGACAAGCTGTTTATTATCTTTTAGGAAATAAACTGTGGCTTAGGGGTGAGTCTACTAAAGTTGTAGAAATATGAGCTGGAGTTAAGGCTTGGTGTTAGGGCTGGATTTTCCCGTTCCTTATTGTCGTACGTCAGGAGTTAATTCAGTAGAGTTCTCTGGGGGCGGGTGGTGTGTGTGTGTGTGTGTGTGTGTGAACGAATGTGGCTGTGAAATGCTTTGTCTCAACATACGTAGTCGTGGTTGAAAGAATTTTTATTCTGTAGGTTTCAATGTACTTGATTCTTCCTGTCACAAACCAAAAAACAATCTGGCTGTTTTACATTTCCCTCCAAATAGAAAACTTTGCTTTAACTTTTTTTCACAGACTCCGCTAGTACTTGAGTAATTAATTTAGCAAGGGATGACCATGTTTTTACTCAAATAGGCAAACTATAAGAAAAGGCAGATGGATTTCTATACAATTAACACGAAGGCACATGTGAACACTAGCTTAAAAAAAACAAAAAAAAACAAAAAAAAAGCACACTTAATGAATTACAGGGTTGTGTTTTGTTTTTTTTGGTCTTGAAATGACCCATGACTTTGCTTTGCTGGGGTAGGGTGAAATGTTACAAGAAACGGGGCATGTAACACTGGAAGAATGCCTATTTTCACTTGCAGCACTACAGCTAATTTTTTTGCAAAGTACCCTTGTCTTAAAGCAGCAAGTGTCAGGTGTGATCATAGAAGGGAAAAAAGGAGCTAATCTCTAGCCAGAGAGGATGCTAATATTTGTTTCCCTTTGTATAATTATCTGCCAGAACTCTTCATATTCTTCAGTATTTTTCTTTCATCTTAAAGGTAATGGGGAATTCCTCAGAGTTCCAGAAAGCAGTGAAGTTAGTGATTGACACGGTTTCTTTTGACAAAGATTCAACAGTCCAGGTCTTTGAGGCAACGATCAGGTATGTCATCATGAACATCTAATTAAAGAGCTTTACATGAGCATCTGGAAACATTACAAGAGGTGGCTTTGGCTCAGAAAGACAGCTAGACATGAATTAATATTGCTGCTTAAGTGCTAATAGAATGGGGCTTCCTTAACCGTTGTGCAATTAAAAGGTTCACCCGTGATCTTTCAAATGAATTGGTCTTTGTCTTTTGTTTGAGCTATAAAGTTGAAATGAAAGCCAGGGCTGTTATGGAGGTCAGTTTCAAAGAGAATTATTTGAAATGTTCTTATTTAACAATATGTGTTTTAAGAGTTACCCCTCATTTCCAGAATTGCTTCAGCTGATCCTATTGGGGGAGGTTTTTAGTGATTTATACAAAAATTTCCATTTCAAATTTCTAAAGATGTGTACTCTGTATACTGTAGATACACTTGACATATTTTGTTGAATGGATTTTAAGTATAGGTGATACTTAAAATCCATTCATCAAATGGAACTAGGACTTTTAGTATCTTTACATCTTTTCCTCGCCCCACATGGTCTCTGAAGACTACACGTTGGATAACATTTTCCCAAGTGACTTGAAGCTGTTGACCATAATTGCCCTGAGAAAATACAATAGCTCATAGGAGCAAAGGCTAAATATTTGTTTCTCACTTTTATTTTAGCTTCAGTTGAAGTAGCTTGGAAATTAAATGACTGTCAACCCTTCAACATTTATTTATTGACCTTCAACATTTATTTATTTTTTTTCTTAAATGAAGTCAAGATGCCCCAACTCATGTATGCTTGGAAATGCTGGTTGTCACCCTGGGTGACTTGTACTAATAGCAGATCCCTATGCCTTCAGGCTTTTAGGTGAGGATTTCTGTAGGGTCAGTTTAGGGGCTTTAGCACTCGGTCTTTTTTGCCTGTCATCCAAAAAAGGCACCATGCAGCCTGGGACTGGAATTCATCTTTTGCCTTTTTGTTTTGTACTCAATACTTGATCCTCTGCAGGTTGAAGCTTCTATTGGTGCAGGGTCAGGTCTTACCCCTTTTCCCGACTTCCAGATATCTTCTGTCCTCAGCTTGACACATCAATTTCCTCTCTAAATCACTTGTCCCCTTCAGTTTAGATACAGTTTGTCCTTTCTCTGGCAGTTGGCTTCCTTTTGGAAGCTTACTTTGAGAAACCACTGTGGGTTAAGACTCCTAAATGTTTTCCTTATCTGCCTATATCATTGTAGTAGTCCTCAAGGGATATAAATGAATTATCGAAAAAAAAGCTTTCCAAACAAGTCTGGGCAGTTTCACTGAGTTCTAGTTAGCTCTGATGTAACTTGACCTCTGGACACTTGGAAAAGGCTTGTTCACTATTTTGTGGTCCTTTGGCTAAGATCAAGTATAAGTCTTGGCTATCTGATAAGGATCTGTATATTGTCATATAGGGACCAGTCACGTAATTCTCTATTGCAAAGTCACTTGGGTGTATGAGATTTGTCATTCCTCTCTCTCTATCTTCACTAGGATTTTGGGAAGTTTGCTGTCTGCCCACATCATAATTACAGATACTAAGCAGCCCTTTGGTGACATGACCATTAAGGATTATGATAATGAACTCTTGCATATGGCTCATGACCTGGCAGTGAGATTACTACCTGCCTTTGAGAACACCAAAACTGGAATTCCATATCCACGGGTAGGTGTAATATCATGTATATTGACCTCTGAGAATAACTTGCTTTCTCGTATTTATAAAGAAATACAGCTCCTTCTGATTCTGTGGTATCTGACTTCAAAAGTAAGTGGCTTATGCTATTTGATACTCTGCAGATTCTTTTGAGGACTTCCTTCCAGTCTCTGTGCTCAGTTTAAGATAAATAATTTAACACCCAGCCTATTCCTGTTCAGATAACATAGAATACTTATTCTTCGTTAGTCAAACTGTACAGGCTTCTCCTTTTTCTAATGCTTTCTAATTACTTTTAGTGTTGTGGGTTAACTTTTTAAAGTAGCATGTTCAATGAGACATTTAAAAAAAAAATACAGCAAGCAGGCTTCTAAGCTTGGTCCGGTGGTAGGCTGGGAGCACTGTATCATCTGGATGTCATCTGCGAGGCTTGGGCTGTGGTGTAGGGGAGGAAAAGTAAAAGAAAATTTTTTTTTGATATCAGGAAGCACTACTTCATTGTCAGGGCAGCTAGGATCTGGGACCAACTTCCAAGGGAAGTGGTGCTTGCTCCTACCCTGGGGGTCTTCAAAACAAGGCTAGATAATCACCTAGTCGGGGTCATTTGACCCCAGTACTCTTTCCTGCCATGGCAGGGGTCGGACTTGATGGCCTGCTCAGGTCCCTTCCGACCCGACCAACTATGAAAAATGGTAACCACTACCTTGATGGGAGAGTAACTTCAGTGCTGTCAGTCAATTAATATTAAGATAATGCCCTGAAAGAGTAGAATTTAAATGTGACTATAGGTTAAAGTCTTCTGTGTTCTTACATTGGTAGTCTGTGGCAATTTAGATGTCACTGGATATATTTATCCAGCTGAGTTAGGAAACCCTGCTTAGCTGTGGCATAGAAGTAGTGATTGCATTTGTTTGGGCAAATGTAGGATTTTCAAGGAAGAAGTCCAGACATAATCAGTGTAAACCAGTGCTACAGTACGCTTTTCCTGATTTAAACAAATGAATTGCTCCCAGGCCTTTGGTACTGTTTAGAGTTTTGCTTAGTTCACCTGCTTGGAAGTGGGAGGAACAGGAGGAACCCTTTTTAGACTCTGTTAATGCTGAGCGGTTAATGCTTGAGCCTGTTGGAAATACTCATGACATCTATTTTCCTCCAATCAGATTTATTCTCATACTGTAGAACAGTAATTCACATAGCACTGATCTTTTTTGGGGTTGATGTGGAGTGCCCAAAGCAGTGTTAGGTGTGTAAACATGATTCATATTATAAAACCAGAGATTTCAAATAGGAATCCTCAGGGTGAAAAACATTCTGCCCTGTTGTGCTCTTGCTGAGTTCTTTGCAGCAGAAGAATTGTGAGCTTATTCTTCTGTAGTAAAAAAAACAAGCAAAAACTAAGAGCTGGCATTTTCCCAAGGAGTGCCTTGAGTCTAAAAAGGTTGAGAACTGCTGCTGTAGAAAAATCAAAACTGCCAAGTATTCTGTTTGTTTCTTACTGTTGTTCTGAATCATGTGGGCAGCAGTGGAACCAACAGGACCCACCTTGCTATCCATTTCTTGCTTCTTGAAGTTTGAGTAACACAAGGAAGTCTTGCAAAGTTTGCATTTTGAGCAGTCAGAGACCAGGTGATGACTGCAGTAGAGAAGTTGCCTTGCATCCCTGCTACCATCGCAATGGCTGGGGAAGAAACTAACATTAACATGAGATCTGTGCCGGACTGAAGATTGGATGGGTGATTTGGCAGAACACGAGCAATAGTGAGTGATTGTAAACCCTCAACAGAGAACTAAACACTGGCTGAGAAGTTGACTGGAAATGAGATGATGACACACTCGACTTATTGCTTTGTGTGTCTGAATGTATGGCTTGTGGGGAGGAGGGGTGAGAGTGAACTGGTCTTTCACCCTGACCAGTGAGCTTGAATCCAGGCCTGGCAGATAGTAAATACACTTCTGAAAGCCTGGAGTTTAGTGCTTCTGAGTAGAACTTTTCTGACAGCTTAGCACAGGGATTGTCAGCGGGGGGTAAGCATACCCCCAGCAGGACTTGGGAAGGCCCTAGCGGGTATGCACAGGTGGTGGCGACAGAGTGCTGCCACTCACCAGGCCACGCAGGCACTGGCCAGATGCAGGGGGCAGGGGAAGCCTGCATGTGGCAGTTGCCACCACTCTGCATCTGGCGGAGTGCTGCCCCCACCCCACCGTCCTTCTCTGCTCTGTGTCCGGCTGCCGAGGGTATGCTGCTCTTTGTCCAGCTGCTGGGGGTACACTGATCCAAAGAGATTGAAAACCCCTGGCTTAGCAGACTGAATGTATTGTGGCGGGCAGCAGGTCAGGCTTACTTCGTAGCGTGTCCTAACTAATGTGTTTTCTGTCTGGAGGAAATTGAACTTTTATTGGGTTGTGATGGCAGCCTTGTAGCAGAGAGAATTCATGAAAGTGATCAAGCTCTTTCACAGCTATGATAGGTCTCAATTTGATTTCTGCCACTAATGTACATACAAACACAGAATTTTTTTTAAAAGTACAGAATTGAGAATCCACTAAACTTTGGGTAGAGGATAAGAGGGTTTTCTTTACTATAGTAATGGATTCTAAACATGGATAGTGCAGCAAGACTTCCCCTGTGAAAGCTGGAGGTTGGGAAATCGAGGAGCAAAGTGAGGCTTACAGAGGAAAGAAGAAAAAGCTTGCAAACCTGGATACACGTGTTGAATGTCACAGGTGCCCAACACTTGTATAAACTGAATTGTACACATAGCCCCTCTGAAAATTTGGGTTTAAGTACCTGCTTGTTTTTAGGCCTATTTTTTGAGACCAAACATGGAACTGTGATTGCATTTAGTTCTGGCTTCATAATGGAAAGTTAATCCATTTTCTCACCCTAACTAATTCATTCACACTTCATCTGAAGTCTGACATTTATATAATACAGTTAAGAATGCAACTGAACAGTAACTGCTGTTACAGTCTTAGAGTGCTTGTACTTGAACCGGGGCCTGCTCTGACCCACTGTAATTGCATGTGGAGCATGTAATTACTCTATGGTGGAGCAGACTTGATTAATCAAAGCCTGCTGGAGCATGTTAATTAGCCTGCTGCAGCCATGTCTTGTATATCAGTGTCCTTGCGCTTCAAGGACACTTGTCCACGTGACGCCTCTCGTTTCCACGTTACACTTTTCCTGTGTCCACGTGACAGAAATCGCCGTTAAGTTTGCTAAAATAGCATCTGTGTATCCATGTTATCAGCTGATTTTATCGTTTTAGATTTTTTTTTTTGGTGGTACTTTAAAGCACCTCTGGCATGTTTTAGTTTGACCTAATGAATTTCTTCCATGAGGGTTATTTTCATCATTTTAAATTTGTAACATGGGTCTGACTTACACCCCAAAATGTGGGTTTTTTCCCCTACTTTGCACCTGTTGCACCACCAGGTGGCACTTGGGTTCACTTGTAAATCCACTGAATCTCTATTGTAATACTTCAACACGACTCCAGGGGCTAATCTTGCAAGTTTTACTGGTGAGTCGGTTCAAGGTTCAGATTAATGAAAAATACCATTTTTTTTGGATTGTTTCCTGTGTTTGCATGTACTTTGTGGCAAAGATCAAATAGTTATGGGTCAGGCAGTTCAAGACTCAGGCTACTTAAAATTAATTTTTGTTGGACTCGGTTTTTGTTTTTCGGTTTGGCATGGCTGGGGGCACAGGTCAGGAGTGAGGGGGACCAGCAGGGCTGGGAGGGTAGGGGTAACCCTGGTGGTACTCAGATGAGGTACCCCCCTCTCCAATGGAAGGGATTTAGCAGGTGTTAGTACACTATGGCAAGGGTAGCTGCTTATGGGGGAGCAGGGTTTCCCAAAATATGAGGAGCAGATCCCACAAAATTTGAGGCATAGGCACCCCAGTGGGGTGGGGTAAAAGAGGTGAGGGTAACCCACTCTGCAGTAGGGATTCCCTTCTGCAAATAACTCAGCCCTCTGGTGCACTGGCTGGGAATTGAACCCAGATCTCCCCATGTGGCAGGAAAAAGCTGTACCACTGAGCTTTCAGTGCCTGACATCTTGCCTGCAACTCCAGGCTATAGTGTCTCCGGGATCCTCCATGCGCCATCTGCATGCTGAGCTGCCCAGCTTCATGCCAAAGTGGGGTCAGAAAGAACCTGAGCTGCCACCTGCAGCTCGGGGCTTTGATCCCTCTGGGACCCACTGCACACTGCTCCTGGGAGGGTAGGAGGCTGTGGATCAGGAGTGAAGGGCACTGGCAGTGTATGGTGTGGGCTGTGCTAAACTGTTATATGTGGCTGTTTGACTCCTCTCTGGGGTGTATCTCAGCCCTCCCCATACACCAGGGGCGGGCAATTATTTTGGGCAGAGGGCCACTTACTGAGTTCTGGCAAGCCATTGAGGGCTGCATGACAAGCAGCCCAGGGCAGATAAATATGAATTTTCTAAATTTTTTAGGGGCCCCGCAGGCCGGATAGAATGGCCTGGCGGGCCACATCTGGCCCCCGGGCCACATTTTGCCCACCCGTGCCATACACTGTTATATGCAGCTGTTACACCCCAAAGCTGGGCACGTATCTACCATTCCCATGCACTGCTGTATGTGGCTATTACACCCCAGAGCTAGTCTACCCCATGCCATGCCACACTGGGGGACTTGCTTCGACACCCCTGACCATATGGGCTGGACCAGGGAGAATTTCCAGCTGTAATCCCAGCCAAAAAACAGCCCAGTTCCAGAAAGACAAGAAAACTAGAAAAACCACAGAGACATGGCGTGGGGCGTTTGGTTGTAGTCATGTTAGTCTAAGGACATAGGCAGGCAAAGTTCTTTGAGTAGATGTGATATCTTTTATTAGACCAACTGAGTAGTTGAAAAAAAGTTCTTGGCAAGCTTTTGGGCGCAGTCACCCTTCTTCAGGCATAGGGAGTCTCTGCCGTTCTGAGACTCCAAGAAATGAAAGAAGCTAAAAAGTGTTGTTGGATCTCAACGAAAATGTAAATAGGGTTGGCAGTGTCACTCATATGTAAATAGGGTCAGCCAGAGTCACTCAACTAATGTTACAGGTTCTGTTGAGGAATCTTAAGGTAATGGTTTGAAGGGGTATATGGTCCTCTCCAGTCCTACAGGAGGCACCCAGTTCTGGGGTGTAACCGCTCCATAGAAGTGTATGGGGAGGGCTGAGATGCACCCCAGGGCTGGGTGCAACAGCCACATAAAACAGTTTAGCATAGCCCACACCATACACTGTTATACGTGGCTGTTACTACCCAGAGCTGGGTGCACCACCAGACACAAGCCTCTCTAAGAGTGCATGACTCTCCTTTCCCTGTAGTGGCCTGGGAGTTGTGACACAAGCAAGTGTGGGGGCTGGTGGTTGGCGCCTGCGGCACCTGCCTGTGTTCCTCACTCTGAATCTGAAGCCCCCCGCCCCAACAGCTCTGCCAGTGCCTCTCATTTCTAGCTAATCTGCAGCCCCCTACTCTTCCAGTCCCCTTCCCCACAAGCCCTGCTGGTGCACTTCACTCCCTACCTGCAGCCCCCTACACCTTCAGCCCAGCTGGTGCTCCTCACTTCTTACCCGCAGCACCCTTCAGTTCCAGAAAGAGGCAGCAGTATGATGGTCAGGTGGAGCAATGGCAAACAGGGTGGTCGAAGGGGGACAGGGACATGGTGCTGGGGACAAAAGTAGGCTTAGAAGGAACAGGAGTACCAGAGAAGAGAGGCAAGCTTGGGAGGGGGTGGTTAGAGGACAGGATGGAGAACCAAGTATTGAAGGGATCTTGTCATAGGCTGGGAGGATATGACTGTGGGCAATGATGATCTGCAAATGCAGCAGTTAAAAGATTGACATGCAATTTGACTAAATGATAAGAAAATTCCTGTAATTGAGCCTGGGCTATTTCTTTCTTTGCCTCAACCCACACCATGCCCCTGCTGTGCGGGGAGTGGGTGTGCCCAGAAAAAAGCAGGAGGCTTTGCAGATGAGGTGGGCAGCACTGCCTATTGAACTCCCCCCGCCAAAGTGCGTGCGTCTCAAGCAAAACCACCAACAATTCCCCCCAAAAACCAGCCGGCACAACCCAAGAAAATAAAACCACCAAAATATCAAATCTCGTCCTAAAATGCCACCTGGCAGTAAAGTAGTACTGAAAGGGCAGGAGGGTAAAATAGTTCTGACATGCCCTCTAGCGCTTTTGTACTAGTCATAATAAGCCCTTTCGTTGTAAAGCACGTCCACGTTACTCACCTAGCCGTTTTAAACTATGACGGAAAATTTAAACCGGGAACATTTTTAGTGACTAAATGCCGGGTATGTGGACCAGCACCCTACAATGGCAGTGGGGGTGGTTTATGTAAAGCTCATCGAACAAGCTTAAATTAAAGTGCCCCCCCTGCCATTTTGAAGTTACGAGATGCACAAGATGCTCTGGGCACTTTAGTTGGAACGGTGCTCTCTCTCAACCCCTGGAGCATGTGTAAATGCCTCTAAATGTTGGATGCAACTGAAACTCCGTGTTTTTGTTCCCACAGGTGAATCTGAAGAACGGCGTCCCTCCAGACAGCAATAATGAGACCTGTACTGCCGGAGCTGGCTCTTTGTTGGTGGAGTTCGGGATGCTTAGCAGGCTGCTTGGGGATTCCACGTTCGAGTGGGTGGCTCGGCGAGCTGTTAAAGCACTCTGGAATCTCCGAAGCAATGACACTGGACTGTTAGGTAGTCAAGTACCACTCAGTGCTTCACAGATGTCTTGGTCACCTTGGTCAGAAAAGAATGTATTGGCTGTCTTTTGTTTTTAATGTCACGTTTGTGGGAATAGACCTATAAATATCTTACTGAGTGGTGAAAGTAGCTGGGATTTACTGTTTTCCAGCCACTCTGTGGTGCTTCCCTCATGCTTTCACTGAGGGCTAGGTTAACTTTCACTCACCATGAGGGAAGAGCAGGCACACATCGGTTACCACCAGAACAGCTGTGAACTTCCCCGTTACCTATGAGTTATCCATATATCCATACTCTGAATCCCTTGAATGGTAGTGCCAGATGCAAAAAATTGCCTTCACGTGAAAGAGGGACACTCGCTGTTTGACCTTTTATATCGTGCGCTCCTTGTGTACATACACTTATCACGGGACAATGGCACTGGCTATGCTGAGAAAGCAGCCTATTTTAATGGAAATCCAGGGCACAGGTACTCAATGGAGAATTGTGCATAATAGTTCTGAAGCACACCTGATGGATCTGCTAGATATGAAACTTGGTGTTTCTATATGTGTGGTCCTTCTACCGTAGCTTAGAATGGCCTGTGAAATAAAGGCAGAAGGATTTGATGTTTAGGCATGGAATAACTACATGTGAATTAGCTTTACTTTTTAATCTGAGTGTGGTCTGATCACTTAAGTGATTCCATTTGTGATCCATTTCCTTTCACTTCAGCTAAAATATACTCCAGGAAATATCTTCAGCCGTATTTATTTCTCCCCCTCCTCTCTCTCTCTCTCTCTCTCTCCCCCCTTACTCATGAAGGAAATGTTGTGAATATTCAAACTGGCCATTGGGTTGGAAAACAAAGTGGCTTAGGAGCAGGATCAGACTCGTTCTATGAATATCTTTTGAAATCCTACATTCTCTTTGGAGAAAAGGAAGACTTGGAGATGTTCAATGATGCTTATCGGAGCATTCAGAATCACTTAAGAAGAGGGTAAGTTTCATATACTTATTGTTCCCTTAAATTAAGAGTGTCTGTAGTATATGCCAAGTTATGTATAGTATCTGCTGTACTTAATAGGGAAAGCTGTCCTCTTTCATGGAAATTTTTCTTCACTTTTGTTTCCTCCATATTCTGACTCCCTTTTTGAAGTTTGCACCCAGTAGTAATCCTGTCTAGATCAGTTGATTGGGGAAGGAGATGAATACTAAACTAGTATTTATTTGCTGCTTAGGCTAAGTATCTGGTTACCAAGTTCATAGACTTGGGGGTGAGATCAGAAATAGATATAGTGCTGGGACTCTGTTCTCAAAGTACCGGTGAGTCTCCTATTAATGCAAATTAAAATTAGGGCCTGATTTTTTTTGTAAAATGAAGATTAGTACATGGGCGTCAATAAAAATCTAATACCCTGAAACTTATTATTTGTTTGTGCTTCTGTTAGTGTTGTGATGCATCCTGTTTAATGTGCATTATATTCTTAGAAAAGTTGAATGTTTCTATGTTCTCATTGTTATGCAGGCGAGAAGCTTGCAATGAAGGTGAAGGTGACCCTCCTTTGTATGTTAATGTAAACATGTTCAACGGTCAGCTGATGAACACCTGGATTGACTCTCTGCAAGCCTTTTTTCCTGGACTGCAGGTAATCTCAATCCTCAGCCTTTTGTGGTTAGACAGTACAGTGGGTTGGTGTCAGAGGTGTTCATTCCAGTGCAGGTTCTGGGTTGCAAGCGAGTCCAGACTTGGGGTCCCCACTAGCAGTCATTGGGTATGGTTTTTGGCACCAAGGAGGACCAGGCTAACAGCTGGGAAAAACCTGCTTGAGACTGCGTTGTTAATGCTGCAGCTTTTATTTTCAAGAATTAATTCTGAATTCAGTTATGCCTTTAACCATGCTATTCTAGAACTGAGTTAGGAACATTCTTGTTCCAGTGCTTAGGTGTGAAGATATTAACCATATAATTGTGGCTCTTGCTGGAAAAAATCTCCCTTGTTTAGGTGCATATTGCAAATAGCATTTGTGCACCTACAGGAAATGGGAGGTAAAGCCTCTCAAAAGCAGCTGTCTGCATTGTATTGTTGGTATAGGGTTTATTGGATTTGTGTTCATAGCTGCTTCTGTCTCTAGGTTTTAAAAGGAGATGTGGAAGATGCTATTTGTCTCCATGCCTTCTATTATGCCATATGGAAGCGTTATGGAGCTCTCCCAGAGAGGTACAACTGGCAGTTACAGGCACCGGATGTCCCCTTCTATCCGCTAAGGCCAGAGCTGGTGGAATCTACTTATCTTCTTTATCAGGTACCTGACATGTGCTACTCTAATCTGGAGAAGCTTTTTGGCCTGTACTGCTTCTGCTTTTCGTAATGTATATTTGGCCGCTGCCATGCTGCCCAACCTCTGTCGGGAACAGTCTTTCCCGAGTGGTCTTGGGACTTGTGTAGACAAAACAGGGGCCCTAATTTGAAGTGGTGGGTTTTAAAAAAACACCGCTTCAATTTAAGGGTGTTTTAAACCCCTGTGTCATGCCCACAGCCCACTGACTTACCTGCCTCCCTGGCAGGGAGGGGAGGGCAAGCTGCTGGCAGGTGGAGTGATCCCTGGGCTTCAGGAGGGGCTGGTGCTTCCCTCTGCAGCAGCAGAGGTGTCGTGTGTCTCCCCCAACAGTTTCCGGCCACTGGCACCCAGCTGGGGTGGTCCCTGCAGCTCAGGCAGGCAGGCTCCATGGGGAAAGGTGTGGGGGGGGGAAAAGATTGGGCTTGCCACTTTCCTTGGGCAGAGCCTGCTTTCCTGGGCTGCTGCCTGCAGGTCTTCCTGCAGAGGTGTGGAGCTGCATGGAGCCCAGTGCTTCGCTCCATGGCTGTAGGGGCAGCAACAAACTATAAAACTCCTAAGAGGAGTTTTAGTTTGCTGCACCCCAAGTCATTTAAGGTGCATTATGCTGCCGAATTTCCTACAGCGGCTGGAATTAATGCACAATACGCTGCCGAGGTGTGCAAACACTGACACCATTAAAGTGGTGCAAAAGCATTGAGCCCGGTTTAAAGTGTAGTGCATACGTGCCTCTTGTTTCTTTTGTACACAGCCTTAGGTGCTTGGGTGTCGCAAAGAACCCCTGATGATTTACTTGCTTTGAAGGTGAAAAAAGTTGAAGGGCAGCTTTATCGCTAGCCTTCGCAACATATTTTCCTTCTGATACCACACCTGGCAAATTCTTGTGTAAATACTTTTGGGAAGGAAGTTATTACAGTACAGGTAGACTGTCAGAGAAGCACCACCTATTCTTAAGCATAAAGGAATATCTGTGCCTTGTGGTTGTGCTACATTAACTCCTTCAAACTGATGCCAATAAACTCCCACTGTAATGAATGACAGCTTTAATGTTATAAATCCATGACACACATTTTTCCTTCTCTGCCTAGGCCACCAAGAATCCTTTTTACCTTCATGTTGGAATGGATATTTTACAGAGTCTGGAGAAATACACAAAAGCCAAGTCAGTTTCCGAAGTTTTTTTAGCTTTCTCACCATTGTAAATGTATTTAGGTATTGTTTGTGAAATGTCACTATCTACCACTGGGGGCAAAAAACGTATTTAATAAAAATGAAGTTCTGAAGGTATTTACCATATCCAACTGGCTGAAAGCACTAGTCTTTGAGCAGAAAATTGCATCCTCAGGCAGAAAGAACTACACAGTTCTTTGGAAAAATGAAGTGCTCTTCTCTCTCTAAATTTTAAGGACATGTACACCTTTCCAGTAATGCATCCCTTGGGACCATTATTGGCAAAGTCAGGGAACTGGTTTGGTTGCCTATGTTCAAAGAGCTTTCTTTAGCTCAAATTCGGCTTCCTTGTCAAGACATTGCAACTGATTTGTTTTTTTTAATATATGGGCTCTTCATTAGAAGTGAAATGTTGTAACTTTTTATAGCGGGACTTGCACTGAAACTAAGTAATCTGGCTTTAGACCTGTTTAGGTAAAACAAATTTATTGGTACACTTTATCTGAAGTGTATTTTCTGTGTTGCACAGTGGCCCTGGATGATTATTATAATTTTTTTTAATTTGCCAATCAGTTGAACAGAATAGTTCTTTGTTACTTGCAAAAAAAAAAAAAAAATGCTTTGGCAATTACAGGAGAGAGAAGATCAGGACATTAGCAGTATGCATGAGAGCATTAACTAGATATTGTTATCCTGTGATTTATGAGGTGCTGGCCCAAGAAGTCACAAGTTCAGACGCTTTACAGTCCGGGACCACCCATGTGGCAGTGTAGATCATGGCCCTTCTTTTGTCAAGATGGGAGTCTTGCTTTTCAATAAGTGGTGCCTAGAAAACAAGTCTGTTCAATAAAAAAAATATTGGGGGTTTGTTACTAGTTTTTCCTCTGTGGAATAAAAAACAGGTTTTTTTTGAAATAATATCCAGAATAGCCAGCAGTTCAGTAGGTTCACCTTGGATACAAGTGACCCAGGTGTTCCTCCATACTTTGAATTGGGTAAATTAGAACCTTGGATCTGGGTCTTCCATATTCCACCGGAGACTGCTGACTCCATGGGCTGTTTACTGTAGTATGGTGGAGAGGGAGCTGTGAAACTATTTTTGCACTATGGAAAGTTTATTTTAATTAACTGGCACTTTTTCCAATTAATACAAATTTTATTTAAAGAATTCCTGACCAAATCTATTGAGTATATTGTGGTGACACTCTCGCTGCTTTTTCAAGGTTTCAATGCTTCAGAAGTGACATCTGCCAAAAAAAAATAAAAAATTACTAGTGAGATACTTTTTGATGGCTTAAAACAAAGGAATGCCCCTCCCCGCCCTTTTTAATGTCAGCCCCTGTTGTTCATTTAGAAGGAATGAAATTGAACAACTTGTTCATTTTCAAGTACCTAATGGAGTGGCAATAAAACCAGTTTGGTTTTGTGTTTTTTAATTTTTCAGATGTGGCTATGCTACGTTACACCATGTTGTAGAGAAGTCTAAAGAAGACCGAATGGAGAGCTTCTTTCTCAGTGAAACATGTAAATATTTGTATCTGGTAGGTATTTATTTCTCAGATCACAACCCAAAAACTCAAGTCTTACTTTTTAGTAGTATGTAGCACTAATGGCTTTTTCATTTGTAGGCAATGTGGGCAGGCAAGTGATAGCATGGGAAGGTATAGAAGGTTGTTATAATTCAAGTCACTAACTTTTGAATTAATAACATGAACTATTTGTCCTCAAATTTCAGGGTGGAAGCATTTTATTAAAAGGAGTGCTCAAGAGTGTTTACTGTGCAATATTATTTATTTTATATTCTTTTAAGAAACTAATGTCTTTGTGCTTTCAAGGTATTAATGCCACTAAAAGAAACAATGTTGGGTGGTGGATTTTCTATATCCATTTGAAGTGTCCGATAATGAACCGATGAATCCATGCTTCATGTTCTCGTTCTTTCTCTTTCTCTTCCTCATGCTTAGTTATTTGATGAAGAGAACCCAGTGCACAAATCTGGAAATAAATATTTGTTTACTACTGAAGGGCATATCGTGTCTGTGGACAAACGTTTTCGTGACTCAGTATGGCAAGATATCTTCCCAGAAGAGGAGGAAAAGAATGCACAAAAACTCAAACCTAATGAAGTTAAAGCAGTCAACTTCAGCTCCAATGTAAGCCCTTTTATAAAGTGTCTGGCTGTGTTATGGTAGAAACGGTGAGCCCAACTAGGCAGGACAGCCCTGGGGAATAGAAAGTCACTTGGCATTGGTAAGTAAGGCTCTAGAGCAGGAGTGTCAAACATAATGCCAGCGGGCTGAATTCAGCCTCCTGGGCAATCCACGAACAGGGTTCTGCCATCCCGTGCCCTTGAGCCCTAGTGGATGTGGCAGGAGGGTGAATAAAAGCCGACTCAGCCCTGGTTGCTCTTTGGCTGTTTCTGTCGTTACTGCTTCTGTGGACCCAGGTCCTCGGCCCTTCCCATGCTGGACCCAGAGTTTCTCTGTGCCAGACCCAGAGCTGCTAGCTACTGCCCTGGCATGAAGCATATGTTAGCAGAAACTCCAGCTCCAGCTTTGGGCATGCGGCAGGAGCTGGAGTCACTGCCACATGCATTGGACAGAAATGGGAGCCACCCCATACCCTGGATTGAATCTGGCCTGCAAGAAGCTCCACTGCCTGGACCCAGCCTGGGGCA
This sequence comes from Alligator sinensis, assembly GCF_000455745.1. Lineage (NCBI taxonomy): Eukaryota > Metazoa > Chordata > Crocodylia > Alligatoridae > Alligator > Alligator sinensis. The sequence goes on along the minus strand of NW_005842204.1, from coordinate 137,679 downwards.
GGAGGAGAGTTTGATGCGCCTGAAGCTTGTACTTCATTATTTTTAAATTTTGAATGTTTTGGGACGTAAAAGAGAATAAGTGCTTCTTTGGGTCTGGATGGCATAGGTACAGTCTTATCAGCTCCAATTCTCCTTCCTCTGGTGACTAAAAGTTAATTTACTATCTGGTGGGTGTGATCTAGGGGATAGGGACGAGCTCAGTTGGCACCCTCTAGTTCTTACAGTTGCTCATACATCTCTTGTCACAGGCTCTTTCCTTTTTTGATGTTTGAGGCCAAGATTAAATGAACGGACAGCTTGTCCTTTCACCTTTCAAAGACCTCCAGGTATTTCAGTGAGTTGGGCCAGGTGGAAAAAAAAACAGGTTCTTCAGGAAGAGGGTGGCAGGGAGCACATGTCAAAGCCAGTGAGCTAAAGAAGGGATACCTTAGTATTTTGCTTACAATGGCACATGGCGTGCCCTAAAAAAAAAAAAATACTAAGAAGGGGGGCAGAGGTTGGGGGGATGGGAACAAAGAATTATCAGATACAGCAGATTGGGCTACCACATGTGGTACTCAGCTCTGTAGTTAGTACCCAGTAAACCAGTGCTTCTCAGCCAGGTGGCGAGGTACCCTGGGGTGCCTTGAGAACCTTTCAAGGCTGCCACACAATGTTAGCCCTGTTAGATTTGCAAGCACAATTCACAGAAGAAACCCAGAGATTTCAAGTAGAAATCCATAGTTGCGGTCTTTCTGAAGTTCTTTGCAATAGGGAAACTGCTCCATTATTTTTAGGCAAAAAAGTGAAAACTAAGAGCTGACATTTTTCTTAGGGATGCTGTGAGCCTAAAAAGGTTGAGAACCACTCCTGTAGTAGTTCTGCAAATGTGCACACATTGTAATATTGAGAATAACTGAAATTCCTTCATTGCCAGTAATTGTCTTTTATCTTTTTGCTCCCAGTGTAATAGAGTCCCTGATGAGAGGAGATACTTGCTGCCACTGAAGAGCATCTACATGAGACAAATAGATCAAATGGTGGGCTTGATTTGAGCTGTTCTCCCCAGCAGTGCTTTGTCCTAGGACGGAAGTAGAGTTTGTGGTGTAGACAATTCTCTCCAGCTACACACGCACACGCACACGCACACGCACACGCACACACACACACACACACATCTACAGTGAATCCTTGCATACAGTGAATTGCTTATCTGTAGCCATCATGTTTCTGAAGGATGTAACCGTGAACTTGGAGGGAGATCTTGTACTAATACGAGTTACAGTCCTTAGAGTGAAATGTTGTAAGTATTGGAAACTCTGAATACAAGGTGAACAGGGTTTTCTCATGAGACTGCCATACAAAAATGCTAGTCTTGCAGTGAAGGCTGGTTAACTTTTTTTTTAAAATCAATTGGCATATGTCATAAATGCTGTTTAGCTACCTCTTTGTAGCTGCATTGCAAATGCTATTTTTTGTTTTTTTAGAGAGGGTCTGATGCTGAAGGTGAAAATGTTTTGGCATTTGGTTTGGAAAGTAAAGGGAATGTGCAATTTTGTCTTAGTGAGTCTAATCATTGGGCTAGTCTGACTAGCAATAAACAATGCCAATTATTGCTCAGGTAGAAGACACTTGTAGATTTTGGCTGAAACAAATATTTTTAGAGTAACAGCTTGGAGACAAGACAGGTCTTGGTCTTATAAGATATCTCTGTAGTCAAGAGATCCAGCATGTAGGCAGATGTATACAACAGTATTCTTAACACTAGTTGCATAGCCACAAAAGTGTACTAGCTATAGAAACTAGTAACTGAAAAAAATAAGGTGCCTTTTTTGTGGGGAGGGGGAAGGAAGAGATGCACAAAGCCACATGCAACACTCTTAAGCAGCTCACCTTGTATACCTATCTGTGCAGGTGTTCAAAATGTTCTTCAGCTGTTTGTCATGCATCTAGTGCCCCTTCAGGAGAGTTGCTGATTAAAGCATACAATTACTGACAGGGTAAGAAAACATTCCTAGTAGCATATTAATGGGTTAGTGCCTTAAGCTCATCTTCACTCACAGAAAAGCTGAATTTCTTTGTGAGGCACAGGGAGGTGGCATTGATTTTTTTTTTTTTGGGTTTTTTTTGTTTTTTTAAAGAAACTAATGCTATGATTTTGTGGGTCACAAACATGAAAATGATGATTTTAAATACTAGAAAGATTATAGTGTATTATGCTAATTCTAAATAATATTTTAGGGTTGGAATTGGCTTCTTGAAGTTGGCATGTTGACTGATAGAGTGGTCCTTCTGGAGAGGCAGTCAGTAGAGGGTTAATGGGGGTTTGCAGTAAATCAAGAGCCACTGAAATCAACAGGAGTAGAGTGCTCCTCACCTGTAGGCACTATGCAGCATCTCACCACATTGTTCCCACTGGGGCTACTTATATTTAGTCTGTTTGATGCCATGTGATAGTTTCTCGTGTCCAAAAGGTCATTGCTAGAAACCTGTTGTAATGCTGCATCCCTTGCCTTCCCAGCCAGCCTCTTCAGATACACCAAGGTCAGTTCAGACATGCCTGAATATTGAGCTTATTTTGTGAACTCTTAGGAAGAGAGCAGTCATTCTGGACCAACTATTATGAAGGAAGAAAATCACTTCAACACAGACTGAAACCCCCCCCACAAATTAATGGCTACTATTTTCAGTGGCTTATCAGTTAGTCTATTTTAGGCTTCAGTTGCAATCAGTTCAGCTACCTAAACATTGTTCTCCACTTCAAGTAGAGCCAAAAATTAAAGAGATATTTCAGTAATGAGGACAGATTTGATCTGCAATTCCATATTGTCCTATTACAAAAAAAATCCAATTCTTCATAAGCCATATGTTGCTTTTATTAATTTTTTTCCTAATAAAAACATGATAAAAATAGTGTGTAAGAGGTTATTGCCTAGTGTTTTTAATATGCAAATTCATCTCAGGGATCTCAAATTAGAATCTCCTGTTCATCCAACCCATATATATTATTTTCAGGCAAACAAATCTTGTCTTCCAATTTTACCTAAGACCTTTTCTTGCAAGGGGGAGCGAGTAATTTGGTAGAGTTGAGTGTACATGTCGAAAAACAAATCTAGTAGAATTAGATATGCTCAAAGATAAGGATGCAGGTAACATCTAGATATTTCAAGTTTTTTGGCAAAATTATTGCTAGAATGTTATTTCCTAGTGACTTAACTGTGTGTGTGTTTATAACGGAATACTTTCAGGGTGTTAAAAACCAAAGATGTATTCAGAGAGTACAGGTGACAATGTATGGACTGTTAGTTTACTTGGCGATGCTGGTAGACCTTAGTATGGTAATCTAGGTGCAAAAAACGTATTGCAGAAATATATTCTGCCTACCAAGGAAGGCACAGAGCAAAAAGTATTTGGTCATTTTGAAATGCTGCTGCCTGAGCCAGACTCCTTACAAGTTGGTAACTTTTACCTACAGCACTTGGATAGTCATGATTGAACAGTGCTGGGAGCCGTTGGTTGATGCTAACAGCGGTAAAGGTTGCCCTAGGCGTTCTGCCAACAGAAGTCACCAGTGGAATTTCCCCAACCCCTAGTTCAGCTCTTTCAACATGCATTGTATGTCCTGCCACTCCTTAGCAGTGTTTGTGCCTTCTGAAAAACCTGGCTCAGCCATGAGTTCTGGTTGGGTGTCATGCATAGGAATATGCTTAGATTGGGATAATTCACAAATTCACTTGCAAATTCACTTGCTGTTCAGGAATGCCTTTTATTTTTTTTTTGTTCATATGGATTGTCAGAATTGGAAAAGGTGCAACAGGGGCAGTTGTCTACTCTTTCCAGTCAATGTGCCTCAAACTTATACCAGGTGGATATATTTAAGCTAGCAGTGAAGTGATGTCTCCATGATATTTTGATACCTGGTGTGTCAAACCACTAGTCGCAATGCCAAATGAGGTGTGGCCAGCTGCACACTAGAAAAGGGTTGAAATCTCCAGTTTACTTTGCAGAGGTGATTTAACGTCCTGTGGTAAGAAATCTGGGCCATAGACTTAAAATAGTGACCTAAAGGTAAAAGGCACCATATCTTTGAAAAACTTCTCCTCCTTTGAAATGTTTGTTTTTGAAATAAAATCTTTTTACATTGCAGAGCACAGGACATATGTTTTTATGCACTAGAATGGAAAAATCTGTGTTGTTGTTCTTAAGTTTTATATTAAAGCCAAGTTAAAAACACTTCTGGGATAACTTGCTGATGCATATAACTTTGTACTTTTCAGTGTAATGTGCAATATAATTTTTTCTGATTTTAAAATTGTATTGTATGTTTTAATTGTAAAATCTATTTATCGAGGGGGAGATTTGTAAAAGGACCAAATCTTCTTTTTATAATTGTCCTAAGGACTTATTCAAATTGAGAGTTTAGCTTTTACAGATTTGTATTAAAAGGATATATTTGATCTTTTACCTGTGTTGTCTCTTCCTTTTTTTGTAAGGGGGACTGGAGAAGTCGCTCCCCTTCATGGGGTGATAGCATCCCTGTGACTGTTGATGGGTTCCTTTCAAGACCGGCATGCTTAACTCCCCTCTCTCTTGGTCTCCACAGTTCAGCCACAAGCTGGTGCATGGACAATCGTGATAAATAATAGCTAAAGAGAAATATATTTGTTAGAAGAGCTGTGTGGGGTTTCTTTTTTTTTCTTCTTCATGGACTGATACCTCACTGGTGGTCTTGGCTTTCTTTTCTATAATGCTTCCCGCTTTCCCTGTTCTGAAAAAAATGCTGTGCAAGTCTTTTTATTCTTTTTCCATCCCTCAAATTTCCTCAATTTGGAAACAGTTTCTTTTGTCATCTCCCAGCACAAAACTATAAGTGTATTGGCACAGGAACCTTCTCTTATGCACAGTAATGGGGGCTTTGGGGGTTGCTTACGACCCCCCTGGAAGAGAAGGGATGCGCTCCCTCTTTTGGCACCCAACTTTCAGCAGGCTGCTAATGAACAGATGGGGGTGTTTTTGTGACGCACGGGAAGGAGGATGGTGCAGATTAGAGTAATTGCATGTGTTGGGGTGAGGGGACATGTTTGTGCTTTTTTTCCTACTAGTTCATTTTCTTCCCCCCTAATCATTAAGTGGATATAGAAGAGGCTTTGTTTTTTGGTTACAGTGTTGCAACTTATCTTATGGGGCATGGTCACAGATGTGGTGGTTGTAGTAACCTAACCACGGTCTGTGACCTCTGGGCAATTATTAGAGTACATTTAGGAGTGAAACTGTCAGCTAGTATTTCCTTCTTTTATTTTTCCTTTTCCCTTAAGAAAGAAAGGGTGGGGAGAGATCCCCAACCCTTTCTTATCTCCCTCAAGATATACACAGATGCCTACTGACCTCTTTCTTGTCTTCTCCCTCCCCACTACTTTGTCTGCACTTGGCTGTCTATTGAATAGAGTTTGAAACCCTTTGTGGAATTCATTAACCTTTCCTAAGGATGTCAAACCTTGCCATGACTTGCAGTCTTTTCCTGGAACAATTGACATTTGTTATGGGAAGCTTATGAGTGCAGGAGATGAGAATTTTTCCATAGTGCTAGAGCTGCACTCTGGGCCTTGTAAATGCAAAAGCTCAGAAAGATCAGGCTGTGTTTTTGTTTTACAGCATTCACAAGACCAAGCTTCTCTTTGGCATAGCTGCCTTCAATGATTTCTATATCTGCTCCCAGCCTAACTCTTGCAAAACGTAACTAAAGACCCATACATCAGTTAAGCTTCTCCTTCTTGTAGTTAAGGAAGAACTGAATACCAGAGTTAAGTGCATACTTCTGCCTGTCTCAGGGTAAAGCCTAAAATCATTTCACCAAAGTAATGAGCACATAGGTATGCTGGGAATTTTGCCAGTGTGAAGCAGTCTCTTAAAATCCCATCAAGAGGGCCTAAGGCTACTGCAAGCCATGAATAGGGTTGTTGCATTCAAGGGTGGTTCCCCTTGGAATTAGAAAATATACAATCCAGAGCAGTCCTGGCTTGGTGTTTTGATTTTATTTTCTCTTGTCCAAAACCCCTTGAAGTCAATGTGAGCTTTTCCATTGTCTTTTGAGCTTTGCACTGGGCCTAAGTTACAGGCCAATGAATGTGAAGATTATTCAACCTTAGGCCCTAGTGTTACCTGAAGTTTTGAAATGAGCCTTCAGTGGTCCTGGATTTTATCTGAGGGTACTTGGGGCTTTGAGAACCGAGATAAAATCCAGTTGTCCTAACTTTCAAACTCATCTCAGGTGAGCCAAGGAATCTGCCTTCTTGTAAAAGAACTGGAACTTTTGCCTGACACACTTCAAGATGGTACACATTTACAACAACCCATAAAATTGTCTGCACTAGCCTATGCTGCTTTCCTTTGTGTCCTCTCTTTTTTTCCTTGTGTTCTATGAAAATTGACTTGTCTAAACTTATAGCTTTGGAAGAAACCTGGGCCAGTTCTGAATGTAGGCCCTATTTAATATTCTCGCATGCCTTCCAGCCCCTAACATCCATGAGTCTATGAGAGCAGAGATGCTGATTTTTCCAGTTTGTGAAGTTCCTGTGAACTTGAGTAAACTAATGTCATTTGTGTTTTAAAAAATGCAACCTGAGGAGCAGTAGTTCCAAAAACTTATTGCATACTATCATATAAACTTATCTGACTTCTAACTGGAAGTAGGAGGTGGGGTAGCAGGCTGGGGTGATCCAGAGACATGCTGACTTCTCTTACCCTGACCTCACTGACTACGGTTTGGAAACCATCCCATTCTACTGCTCAAATTTTGGAAGTGCTGCAGGTAAAACTTAAAGCAAGAAAGTTTATGCAGATGGCATAGAGAGGCCATCTAACAAATGCTGTGTTTGAATGCCTTTCATTTAGTATTAAAGCTGTAGATGTGGTGTACTTCCACAAGAGACCACTCTTGCTTCATTGTTTAGAACCTTGCTGTGCCTGTTAGAGAGGGAACAATTGAAAGGATTTCTTTTAAGCCAAGTGTTTGGAAATGTAATTTCATGGTTTTCATAAGCCTTACTTTCTCTCCAGTCAGGTCTGCAAAGAGCTGCAAAGTGTTAATGAAAAGATGAGTGAGGAAAGCTTTAAATGTATTCAGCTGTCAGCAGCTTGTGCCAGCAGTGCCGTCTCGCTGGAGAACCTGCCCCTGTAAGCGTATGAAAGATTGATTCTTGTAATTTGTACAGGTGTTTATCTTCACTCTTGCTTGAAAGTAAAATTCTGTTTTGCTGTTCAGCACTTGTATTGCTCAGTCACCTCAAAGGGATCAGAAACTTCTCCAAGAGCCATTTCCGATTTCCACTGTGGCATTTGTCTGGTACTTAATACTGGTCAGAGGGGTACTTGCTTATTGAGACCAAATTGGAATAATGCACTTGTCTTCAAAGGTAAGAGTTGTTGCTGGGATCATCACTGTTATAGCATGTGGAAGTGTCCATTGGAGTCTATTAACCCTTGATGTTGAAAGGCCCAGTTCTTCTTTAACATTTGTCTTAAAGCAGTATAAATCCACTGATGAGTACAGCTGTTTTGCATCAGTGTCTAGGAGAGCAAAATCAATCCCGTGGATTGGTTGGGTCTGGTTTGGTTGAGGTGGGAGGGGTTCACTGTTTAATGGGTTAGGATGTAGTGAATATAACCATCAAAATAGGGATTGCTGTAAATGACCCTTCTATTCGGAGAAAGCTTAATCTTGCTTAATTGTAAGAGGCCTTACTTTTTTGAGTTGCTGTCGTCTCAGAAGCAAATTCAGAAGGGCGGAGGGTGTAATCGGGTTTAGATTGGCTGTGTGTGTGAAATTGCAGCCACTGCAGAAATGATTCAAATGAATTTGGCCCACATTGAAATACTAAATACTCGGTGAACTGAAAGATATGAGATATTAGTGCTGATGAATGCCTCAAATAAAATGTCTTCCTTGGTATTAATAAATCTCTTAAGGTGGATCTCTGCAGCAGCCTGTGAGAAATGCTTGTGGGAGCTGGGCTTCTAAGTCTCAGCAAGAGAAAAACACCTGCCTGTGCCTGTCGGCACCAGCATGCAACAGACAATCTATTAGCAGCAGCTTAGACCAGGCTCTGAAAAAAGTCCATGAAGATCACACAGTTTCTTGCTTCAGGCACTGTCAGTCATTACCAGTCAAAGTATTGGGCACAGACTATGCTTGTAGGTACCAACCGTAATTGAGTGAGAGGCTGGATTCATGGGAGATGAGATGCAAATGAAATGCATTAATCCTGTAGGGGATGATAGCAAATCAAGGTGTGTGTGTGTGTGTGTGTGTGTGTGTGTGTGTGTGTGTGTGTGTGTGTGTGTGTGTGTGTGTGTGTGTGTGTGTGTGTGTGTGTGTGTGTGTGTGTGTGTGAGTGTGAAAGTAAGTATGAAGAAAAGAAGTGGCAGAAGTGCACCAAGGTGAACTGATGGAGCTTGGGGCTGGTCACACTCGACTGGAGGCTTCCCTCGTTCTTCACTAAGCAGTGACGTGTAAAAAAAAAAAACCGCCTGTAGCCTGCCTGCTACTGCGAGACTGTGGGAAGTAAAGCTATTGTATCTAAAGGATGAAAGTGTGTTGCTCACTTCAAGCAGAAGTTACCCCTATGATATCAGGCACTATAGGTGATTTGAAAACAGGAAAAGATGCCATCAAGACCTTGCTGAGGCTAGGATAAAAGGCACACTGTTAGCATGTGATAACTGACATCTGCAAACTAACGTGTCTGATAAGCAGAGAGAGGCTCACAGCTTTACACAGGAGCTAAGCTGTTTGAGTTCAAACTGAGCTCTCCCCACACAGTCTAACATGAGCAGCTTAACCCAGGCCAAAGTCCATCTTGTCTTTCCTTACCACCCTCCTCTGACACCAGTTAAGTAAGGGTGTGAGCTAGCTCACAGAATCCAGTCTTGTGCCTTTAAGCCTCCGAGCTGGAAGAAGAGATGCTGTTACTCATTTGGACAAAGTGCATTTTTGCAAGAGATGAGCTCCTTGTGAAGTCCTAGCAGAAGACAGATAGCATCACCTTAAGCCTAGTTCAAACAAGATTCAAGTTCGTTCTTCCCTGCTTATTCAGATCTCCTTTTTTTTTGTTAAGCTGAACCAAATTCTCACTACTGGGCCATGTGGTCTTTGAGCATTAGATGCTATAGAGTACCATGTTTTACCCGTCACGGAATTTCCCGAGCTGCAATTGCTAATAACAGATGTCTGTTTTATTGGAGCTCCTAAATTGTGGAGACTTGTATCCTGTTCTTAGAAACAGATCCTGCTAATGCTTTTCAGAACCTTCTGATTTGGCTTAACTGAATCAAGAAACCTCCAAAGATGAGGTCAGGACACCCTGAGTTGTGTTGTTGGTGGGAACTCAGTCTCTCATGCTGGCTGAAACATGGGTGGTTATTTGATGGTAGAGGAAATAAGCTCCTTGTTCATAGCTTCATCCATCCCAGATGCTGCCTTAAAGTTCGGGATGATGAAGGAAAGATGCAGTGGTGTGACATTAATGGATCTTGACTGCAGAAGAAAACTGACTTAATGGCACTGCTGTTTGCAGTTAGCATCTGCATAAAAGAAAGAGCTGGTGTCTGACAGCTGTTAGAGGGTGGGAAAATTAGACATGTGTGGTGGTATCTTTATCATTCAAGAGATAACATGTGTAATGTTTCCGTTGCTCTGATTCACTGTTATTTCAGTTCCAGGAATCGCATCCTTGCCTGAAATCGGATGGATTTCTGCCTAGACAGCTTTATGGCTGCCCCAAAGAGGTATTGGTGTCTACTGTTTAACAAATGCCTCGGCTAACCCACGTGACGCCACCTGATGGCAGCTTTTAGCATGCAAGGAAGAGTTTGCCTCTTTGTTACACTTCTAGATCCCTGTAGTGCCTGTAAGACTGCGCTAAGCTGTGAAAAATGTACTGTACTTTGTCACTAAGTTTATTTCCTCCTGTAGTTAACCAGCCATTCATAGTTTATTTTCTGTCACCTGTTCCAAAATCAACCTATTGATACCACTGGGGTCAAGCTGAAAACCAAAGCTGCCTTAACATTTACCTGCGGACATCACCCAGGGTGAGAACATACTTTCCAGAGGGCAGCCAGACCCCATATCTCTTGATTAGGTGCAAGTCCATCCCCACCACGGTCTGGGTTGGGATAGGGCATGGCCAAAGGGAGATCTGCTTCCCACTTCCTCCCACATCCAATGAGGAATTTCTGGGAGATGTGGAGGCAGTGCCTGCATGGAGGAGAGCCTGAGGATTTGGACAGTCATGTTTGTAAATGCAGGTAAGCAGGACTTTGTTTGTTCTGGGGGAAAAAAGTAAGGAGTGCTGACAACTGGGGAACTGAGACTTTCTCAGTGACTGCATCAATAATATGTATTTCCTATTTCCCTGACAGAACTGGCCTCTAGCAAATTAGAGAGAAAATGCCAGAAGAACAATAAGTTACCTTTGGACAAGTGCACGTCTTGGGTAACTAAATAAAATAAGGTTTTCAGTAATGTACAACTCGGCCTTCCATTTCAGCAACTTATTGCTAGTAATCCCTCTTGCATTGGCAGCAGTATTACTGCATACAGCGAAGAGAACTCATCTATCACCATATTTTCTTGGGAGCTCCTGGCATATAAAGTGCCACATTGAAAGAATCTAGTGTAAGTGCACAAAGTCGTCCCTTTTTCCCCAGGAGGTGAATCACTGGCTATTTCAATCTGTCTTTTGCAAGTCATGGCATGTGTGTCATCCCTCCTTTATGTCATTTGGCTGAAGTCACAGGCTAAGTGACTTTTCACAAGGTAAAAGGAATGCAAGGCCCAGTCCAAGGGCCATTGAGATCGGCTGCAGCTCTCCCATTGGCTTCAGTGAGCTTTGCAACTGGAGCACACTTCTATTCACTAGAAAGGCTAATTGTTCCCCTGATTCTGGCTAACTGAGTAGCAGCGTCCCATGGTACATCTACGTTGAAATCACTGTAGTGACTGCTGCAACTTTTGGCATACTTGAGTGAGTTTTAAATTGGTGTAGCTGCCGAAGGCTGGAAGTTGATATGGGCTGGAAAACCTGTGCAAGAGCCTGAGTGATTTTTGGAAAAATTTTTGTTCCAGGTTAAATTAGCGAAATTAGTTCTGAATCTTCTCGACTGAACCAACTCAATCGTTCAAAAAGTCATCTGCGGTGCTACGACTGGCTTCAAACTCCCAAATCCACTGGCGGGCATCCGATGTGCAGGCCCAAACCCAGAGGCTTGGGGTTTGGATGCCTCCGAGTCTCACTTGCTCTTAGCCAACGGCCAGAGGAGCAAGCTAGGGAGGAGTCCCCCACTTCCATAAAGTAGGCATGTAGTCGAGATCCTCTCACTGGAAGCTGGCCACTGGGAAACTAATTACAAGACTCATAATGTGTCCTGTCTGCAGTGCATTGGACAGGGGTGCATCCTTCACTACACAGTGCCGTAGGAGTAGGTTAGCCAAACACTTGGATAAGAAGTAAATGCTTGGGTTGGCCCATGCTCAGCTCCATGCTACTGCAGCTGCACTTAGGGTGGCCCCTGACACATCCCCAGAATACAGGACACCACTTAGTAAGGGGCAGGACCACTGGCTCTCTTGGCCAATCAGTGGTTAGGGTCAGGACTGCTGCTACCTTGGCCAATCAGTAGTGAGACATGGGGCCACCAGGCCCCTTGGCCAATCAGCAGTGAGGGGCAGGGCCACTACAAAACAGCCACCTCCCTCCCTCCCTGGCTGGCTGGGACCTTTGCTGTGCACAGCCAGGAGGAGCACTACCTCTATGCATAGCCAATAGAATCGTCAGGGCAAATGCTTGACATGTATTTCCACCAATGATCTGAAAAACGGGACTTTTTGCAGTCTGTTCCTCATTCAGAAATGTACAAGAGGATGAAGGGGTTAAAAAAAAAAAGGGGGGGGGGGGGTCCAGTAAAAAAATGGACCAATGACCACTATTGCACTGCTATTGTACTTGAGGTGGTGTTCAAAGACCATGTAAAGCCAGTTCCCTCAGTTCCATGGTGGGTGGGATGTTTCATAATGATCCCAATTGACTTTCATCCCACCCACTTCAATCTTATTCCTTTGGATTTGGAGTTCATATTTTATTTGTCTTCTATTTGAACTATTCCTGTAGTATCTTGGGAGCTTTCTTGTTACTGTTTTGGTTCGGCCAATCCCAGACTTCCTGTGCATCAGGGCAATGCCTTGTGTCCCACAACTGGACAAAACAAGTTCACATACTCCAGGGCTCCTGTACATGAGCATGGAGGCTGCTGCGATTCACTGGAATTCGGAGCACATCGGAGCAGACTCGGTAGTGGAGCATAGTAGTGGAGTGAACCTAAGTCTCAGTCTGAGTTCCAGGCTGGTGCCTAAATCAACAGAGCATGATTTCACCTACGGGTACAACCAAGCTGAAAGCTGCAGAACATCCCACTCAGAATCACATGCAAAAGAAAATAAAGGAGCAGCAAGATTCCTTTGAAAAGCATAATGGGTTCTTCTGCTCTAAACAGGTCAGTCGGTTGTAGTTCGTTTGAGCCTAGAAAACTCATGAAAGTAGCTGGTAACATGCAAAAGAGTGGTGCAACAAACCACTTTTGATCATGCCCCACTTACCGCTCCCCCTGCCACTCCCCCCCTCCCCAAGTCTGAGCAGCCAGGTGGATCCACCGGGGAGGTGATTTTTGTTCAAGTCTGGAGCAAGATTCAAACATCTTTCCAGCTATAGCCAGGTACCTTAAGTGCCATGTACCTCTATTTTGAACAAGCTGAGACAGCCTTACCACCTCTATGTATATTGCAAAGCATCGAGGAAAAGGGTATGGAAGGCCCAGGGGCTTAACCCAAAGTTCTTAACTAAAATTAAGAGAGAATAAAAAATTCTATTGTTGCTTAGCATCACGTTGCGGTCTGGGGGGAAAAAAAAACAACAGTAAGTTTGTATGGAAAGAATGAGGGACCTCAGCATGCTTGGATACATGTATTGACATACCCATTTGCATATCTATCTTTTGAAAGTAAAATAATTTTAGTCAGACAACAATGGTTCCAGTTTGCACATTGTGGCAGAGACAATAATTTTTTTCAGGCTGGGATGACTGTACAGAAATAAGAGCTGGATGCCATTAATTTTTCATAATGCTCATTTATTTGTAATATATAATTCTTATCCCTAACGGTTCTTGAAAAGTAGCATGCTCAACTTGCTTCATCATATAGTAGCCTGGTGGAAATGTGGCATCACATGTTTGTGTCAGGGAGTTGCACTGGTTTAACTTCACATGAAATACAAAATATGGCTTGAAATGACTTTCTAGGGTTTTGGTGCTTTTACATGAAGATTGATTTTTAAAGAAGCCTTTGGGGAGGAATTTTAACTCTAAAAGAGGATTTTAAATAAGCATTTTTAATAGACCAATAATCCCCTTGCTCTTAGATGTATGGATGAAAAACAAATGATGTAGCGGCTATTGATCCCCCCGCAAATGATCATTCTTATTCTTTTTACTCTTCATCTCTAAGGCATAGTGTAGTATAAATGCCACAGCTGGGCTTATGTCTGCTCTTTATTCCTCCCATCCCTTTCACACATTGATAGACCTGTTGTTTCCTTAACTTGCCATTATTAAATAGTATGTCACCTTTAGAGGCAAAGGGCAATAGCATAATTAACCCGTAAATTAGCAGGGGAAAAACCAGGCTGATAAAACATCAGTGAACAGATTGAACTTTAATAGAGAATTTCTGCTTTGTAAACCAAAATCTGTATATTCCACACCTGATTACCGGAGAGGCGAGAGGCATGGGGGGAAGGGGGGTTGAAGTTTGACACACTTGATTTCTTTGCCGTCTTTTAGAGAAAGAGCGTGCTGTGTGGTGTTATTACGAGGTGTTATAGCAAGTGACGCTTGAGTTGGGATTTTGTGTATGCCAGGTCACCAAGGTACAGTAGCCGGGATCTGAGAGTGCTGGAGCAGAAACCCTGAGAAAGAGGTTAGGGTGCTCTGGAGAGAAGAAGCTTTTATAATAATCATCTGCATCCAGCTGGATGGGACGTGTGCCAACAGATTTTCTGCCCAATTTCTGAGGGAGCCCAGCGTTTTCCTGGAAGAGGCAATAAGCCTTGAGTAAGAGTCTGACTCCTGTTTTGGCTGCTTGGCTTTACTCTGACACTGAAACCAGGGGTAAGGCCAGCTCCCAAGAGATCTTTAGCCAACTCAGGTGGCTCATAGCAGGCTTAGGGCCCCTTAAACCATTTTCCTAACCAGTCTCCGTGGCCGCATCCAGATGAGCAGGCACGTGCATTTTACAGTGTCTTAAAGCCTGTAAGAGACATGAGTGGGAATGAGAAAATGCAAAATTAGATCTTTGAATATCCAGGGGTAAAAAAAAAACCCCCACAGAGGAAAAAAAGCAAGGCAGGGCACAGTCCCAGACTGTGCCCTGAGGCAACTGGAGGCTGGGTCCTCCACAGAGATGCTGTGGTAGTAGCCGGAGGGTACCTATGGTTGGCCCTCACCCTGGTGCTGAAGCATGCTGCCTGCCTGTGCAGGGCAGGCAGCATGCCAGCCGCAGGGAGCTGGACCCAGGCTCCAGTGCCAGTAAGTAGAGGAAGTGGGGAGGGGACCATGGGGGGGGACCTCCCAGGGACCCACCTGCCCCCCCAACTCCCCACTGATCGCTGCCCCTCTGGGCCCCAGCATCCCCGCAATTAAAAAAAATAAATAAATAACCCCCCCTGAACTCACCTGCAGTAACAGCTGCCATTGGGGTCACTGGGGCCCCCCCTGCACAGCATGGGGCCAGGCCCTGCTGTCCCCTGCTGTCCTGTGCTGCTTGGGAGGGGCTCTGCTAGGAGACCCCAGAGTCCCACAACCCCTGCCTCTACGGTGAGTAGAGGCTTTATT